>NC_041022.1:3291107-3622357 GCF_900634625.1 Parambassis ranga | reverse complement strand
TTTGGTTTAGACTTAACTACCTTCACTTGTTTTTATATTAACGAGCCATACTAGATGTTTTCTCTCACTTAGCCTCCTCTTTAGGTTTTTTTTTTTTTGTGGAGCCGGGAAAATGTCCCACAACTGTGCTTATTCATCCTAAATTTAGCCCACGCTCCTGATCCCTTCGCCATGGCTGTGGGAAACACTGCATACCCCCCCCACCCACCCACCCATCACTAACGCTCTGCTGCGAGGACCAGGTCTGAGCCGTCCTGTCAAGTGCCTGGTTGTGTAAGTCATAAAGAAGGGCTGCAGTGTTCGGCGTGTAGGTGTCCTTGCTTTGCCTCTCAGCAGAGGCTAAAAAATATGTTCCCCTCTCTGTTCTGGCACTCACACACATAAGTAAAATAAAACAGGCCTTCATCCTCGGCCTGAAACAATGGGCTCTCTCATCGGGCTGAGTTACAGTACGTCCACAGAGCACCTCAAGGACAAAGCGGCTAAGCTAGCAGGCTATTCAGCACTTTGTCCTCGAGGGCGGCATGCCGATGATGCTCTGCGGCCTCGACATACGTTTCCATCAAACGCAGAGAGAGAGAGATTCTGAATGCAGCGACCTTCCCTTTCAGCGATTTGAACCACAGCTGCTGTATAATTTGCTGAAGGCCTGCTGCGAGCACCCATAAAGCTAAGAAGGATCCGGTATCAGCCTTGAGAGTGAAACACTCTAATAAACATTGGAGGGATGTAGCAGCGAAATCTCCATGAACTGAATATGCAGCTGCCGCAGGGAGGGGGAGGAGGAGGAGGAAGAGGAAGAGGAAGAGGAGGGCCCGTACACGCGTGCGGACAGAATACAAACCGAAGGCCTCGTAAAGTGAGTCAGAGCCCTTCTTTCAGAGGCTGAGCCATGGCGCGGCTTTAAACACACTAAAGACTTTGCTCAGGGCCCGAGGACACCCACTGTGGACCCAGGCACCCACCACTCACAGTCTGATCATGAAACCCTGCAGAATCCAGATTATGAAAATCCCACTCCCTTCTTCCAGCTGCATCATCAGTGTCGTCAGCACCCGCAGCCTGAACCTTAATCATCAGTGTTGCTGTCATTCTCATTACTGTTACCGCTTTCATCAATGTTATCATCATCATCATCATCATCATCCGAACTCGTTGCTTCTCCTCCCTCCCCAGGCCTCTGGCTGACCTGAGCCCACCCCCCGCCCTTTATGTTGAGTCCACAGTTTGACTCAGGTCTGACTGAGACGAAGAGCACTCAGGAAGAGCTGCTCACATCCTGGTGAGGAAGATGAGCTGTTCTTTAGTCAACAAAGAGAGACAAGTTTATGTGCTGATGTGGCAGGTTTTTACTATAGGTATAATTAGCTAAAATAAAAACAGCTACCCACTTTGTAGCTTTAGCATGCTAGCCCATTTAGCATCCAGATCAGTGAGTGAAGTTGCTAGTTGATCATGTAGATGAACTAATTTAGAACTTTGCTACATGAGGTAAGCATTTCAGCTGTTAGCAGGCAGATTAGCATCACTGAGCTCATAAGGCATGGAGCACAGTATTTAAACAGAAGTCCACTGGCTGTGAGGACGTCAGGGACGAGACGTCACAGCACAGTTTGTGCTCACTTTGGCAATAAAAAACGATTAATGCACATGAATGTATTCAAATTGTACAGATACAGATCTTTAAGAGGATTAAGGTGGAGAGAAAAATGCTCCCAGCAGGGCTGTGTTATCTGTAAATGACTTCTGTGTTCACCCACTGCCGCTAAATAGCTTTGATATTGCTGCTATTATTTTTACTTGAAGACATTCTCCACCCTGCAGACAGCAGCTGCGGCTGTGGCGGCTGTTCGGACAGCACCGCTTTCTAAGGCTCATACACACAGAGAGTAAAATGAAGGGTCGGTGAGCTACACCCAGAACATCAAACACCTCCGACATCAAAGCATGGGCGCTTTACTGACCATGCATTCCTCCCAGAACAGGAGGAGTCCCTCTCCAGAACAAAACCTGAACAAAGTCGGTCAAAGCCACATCTGTGGCCCCTCTCGTTTGGATGGCAGCCTAGAAACAGGGCCAGTGTGTTTCCAGGAAGTCAGCTCTGGTTATTACTAGGAACCCGTCTCAGAATCCCCGGCGGTCTTTGCCAAAGCTTCGGTTTAACCGCTCTCCGACAGCTTTGGAAGGGCCGACTGCGTTTCTCTCCCCTCCGGGGTTAACGGGGCTGCTGGGAGCAGCGGGGTCTCTGCATCTGATAAATGTTTGGACAGGAGTGGCTCCAGGTTTTTTCTAGAAAACAATGAGATCAAACGGCTCCATCAAAGCCGGCGAGCCAGATCAAAAGCTGGCAGAAAGAACTTCACTTTCAGTCCATATATATCGGCAGAGGTGGAGGATTACTGAGGGTTAGAACTCTGGTGGCTTAATTCATGAGTGTCACAGTGCAAATGGAAACATCAAGGAAGCGGTGCAGACGTGCACGGCAGCTCATTTAATACAAACTGCAGAAATCTGCCTACAAATGCATCACTTCCCCTTCTCTTAACATCAGTCTTGTCTTGTCTGCAGAACACCACTCAGTTTAAACACCTGCTGGACCAGCTTCCCATGCACCGTACTCTCTTGTAATACCACTTGTAACCACTAGTTGGGTGAGTAGTCTAGTCTGAGTGAGTCTCGTCTCCCCCTTGTCTAACTATAGAGGACAAAGATTTAGCGATGTTGGTGTCAATTTATACAAATCATTCAATAACCTATTAGTGTGACAGAAAGTTAGCATGCTAATAAGCTAGCCGCCGAGCATATATACCTTTATACCTTGTGAAACAAGCCTCTAACCAACCAGACAAAAAGAACCAGAGCCAGCAGTGTCGGTGTCTCCAACAACAGCATGGGGTGTGCCGGCTGCTCTGTCCTATGCTCTGATGTCTCCTCCCTGAATAAATGTCTCCTGTCCGGACTCGGCGGTTTGAGTTCAGAGACCGCTGTATCTTTGTCCTCACAGAGACGTGGCTCAGAGACACAGTTCTGGACGCCATTGTCCAGCCGGACCGGCTGGTTCGGTGCTGACAGACGTGCAGCTCTGTGCGGTGAGGCTCGCCGTGGTGGCTGCTGTGTTTACATCAGCTCAGCTTCTACTTCCTGCTGCTCCCTGGTGGAGCAGAGACTCCACTCCACAGACCAGCTCTCTGGTAAGAAGTTACAGGTTTTATACAGAATCGCTGGTTGGACTCAGTGTCAGGTTGCTTTTTTTAATGGTAAAGAATTTTCACAATAAAAGCTTCCAACTTTGGCCATGTGAGAGCTCCTTCGTTTGAACTCAGGCAACCTTTGGCCTTCACCGTCTGACAAACTGGCAGTGAAGCCATCCATGAAGCATTAAGGATCAGTTTAAAGGACTGCACCATTCTTTTCCCTGTTTATCAATCCACGTCTGTCTTTTATTCCACGTTGGGACTCCTCCGTTTTGGGGTGGGGAGAGTCTATCTTCCACCCCTCACTGGTCATCAATGGGACCTTTCAGAGGGGACCTCTCCCGCACTGATTGAAACATCATTTCCTGCTGCAGCAGCACACTGCTGCCATTCAAACGGCCCCCTGTAACTCTCTCACTACGGTCCTTTTATATTCACCAGTGACCTGTAGACCTCTGCTGCAATATACATATGGTATCAGCTTGCAGTGGGCCGACACACACGAACACACCTCTCAGTGTGTAACAGCCAGAAAGTCCTGCTGCCATCCAAACTAAACAGTCCAGAAGAGAGAACCACGAGCATCCGAGCAAGTCAAGGAAAGAGACCTCTTCCATGTGAGACTCTATTTAAAGGAGCCACCAATCAGAGCAGCCTACACAAGAGACTCTGAGAGCGCCCCCACTATAAAGCACGGTACATGGAGCTGACTTCCGTGTGGATTTCTTGCTTGTACTATAAAAAAAAGGCCTGTCAGCTCCCTGACATTTTGAGGGCAAGGCCGGGATGAGATGAGGAAAAAAAAGGAGGGGTGGAGACGCAGGGCTGCGAGACTGAGGAATACAAACCACATCTCCCCGGCTCCCCGACCAATTACTAACACACACATTGATTCATCGAGGCGACGAGGTGTGGAGAACGAGGCCGGAGATGCCAACATTAAAATAATGCAGCAGGCTCACAGGGAAGACCTGCTGGAAAACACACACACAGAGACACACACACAGACAGACACACACAGGGAGCTGGATGTGGTGGAGAATTACCTGCAGGTCGAAGAACTTGCTGTATCTTCTGTAGATGATGTGGGAGGTGTTGTCAGAGTAGGTGACATTGATGAGATACACCTGCCAGGAGAAGAAAGAACAAGGGGTTAAAACTCTTCTTCCTCTTTAATTAGTTTGATTTTGGTCGGTGTACTCGCTGTCATCTGTCTTCACTGCATCGTCTGTACGCTGCACAGCAGCAGCAGATCAGACAGATACTCTCTGATGTGTTTGTCATGTGACTGCAGGCCACCTGTCAATCTTGTTGTTGTTGATCATGCCACAATTTTAAGCTTAGACCAGGTCAGATTTTCAGAAAGAACCATATGTCACACATGATGCATTCAAGGACCCACAGACGCCTCTTTACCTCACAGGTTCCAGACGATTGTTTGTCTTCATAGAATAAGACTGACTCAGCACTGACTGTCAGAGGGTCCCAGACTCTTCAGGGTAAAAAGGGTTCAAGCTAAAACATCCAATCACACTCATATGTCACCATGAACTCTCATGTTCCGTCTCAGTGAGATCAGTCAAATGATTCCATCGCACACAACAAACTCCTGATCCAGCATGTGTGTTCTGCAGTGAGTCACACTCATAAATCCTCTTTCTCCAGCAGCGCGTTGACCTAATGGCCTTTACTTCGGGGGGCACGGTGGCCCTGAGAGGCCTGAATAGATTGAGATAAGAGTCCATTTGTCCGTCAGGAGGAGGTGAGTGATGCAGCCATCAGCTCTAATCGAATGAAACATAGATAACCACAGTTAGTGACCTGCAGGCCGGGAAATGTTCACCAGAGGCGTGAAGAGCAGGTGCAGCTGATGGAGAGACCTGGCTGTGAAACCAGAGGAGTGGAGGAGCCATGACGGGCACGACTCAATGAAACAAAGACAGAGACGTCTGTGAGGCTCGGGGTGTTCAAGTGTTCTGTCCCATACACAGATGTGAAAACACACATGTGACATCTCTGTATGATGAGCTGCACGTCTTTAAAACAGAAATATCTGACCAATCATCACACAGTGCTGGTACTGCACTGAAACACTGGAAAATGTAGAATAGATCCGGGGACACAGACAGAGAGGGTCGGGACAGGGTCAAGGAATACGCCACAGTGTGTGTAGTGTATTTCCATTAATAATAAACTCAACAGGACACACAAAGTCACATGATCATTGTCACTGTTAGACTCGTCCATGTCGGTGATATTTAAAATCATTTTGTTCACAAAATACACACAGACACATGTGGACTCTTTATAGTTTCTATCATTAAGATTTAACGAATGAATCAGGAATTAGGGCTGAAATTTAAAAACATACCGTCAACATTTATTAGCACATTGTCCAAAAAGGTCTCAGTGCTAATGTGAGACATGCTGGAGCATGTTTCTGGGAGGATGCAGTCCTGGAAACCAGGAGAGCATCGACGTTTTTAACAAATACAGTAACAGCACTTTGTGGTATAACATGTTTTTGCAGTGTAGCCCATTGGTTAGTCTCTGATTCATCTGCTGAAACAGGAAGTGACTCAGAAACCCTGTGATATTGCCGCCAAAATGCTGCTAGCGTGACTTCATGTGAGTGTGTTTTTTAACCCTCTGTGTGAAACCTGTTTTATTTTTGACGTTTAATTGAGTGAAGTCTCCGCTGCTGGTCCCTTCCATGCTCTTCCTGTACATCTTGTTGTGGGTTAGCACTTCACAGCTGCACACATCTGGCAGGCGTTCAGCTAAAATGACCATTATCAAGCCATTTGCAATAAAACAATGTTGTCGCCCAGCCGAGTGCTGAGAGGCCCGGACGCAGCGCTGATAGAATCCACCTGAGCACAGCAAGGATCGACTTCACCTCGTGAATCATTTTCACATTAAATAAAGTCAGTGTGTTTCGCCCCTGTGAGTCGGCCCCTGCTCCTTATTCCAGCTCCATCCTTCTGACTGATCTCTCTCCGTACCTGCCAGGAGGCTCCAGAGCTCAGCCGAGAAGAACGAGTGGAGGACCCCGATGATGACGTAAGAAGGCCAAACAAAGCCATAAACAAAGGAGCTTCCCACCAAAGCTTCGGGTTAGAGGGTCATGTTGTTGCTGCTGCTGGCCAGGAGCCACCACAGCATGTTCACTCTCATGCAAACACAACAACTGACTAAACTACTGGCATCCAGAAGCTGCGACTGTCTTACTACACCGACAAACGTGTTGTTAGCACGGTGGGGTGTCACCACAGCGATTAGCTCTGGCATGCCTTGCTCTGAAAATGAACTCCCCGGAGTCACAAACTCACAAAAAAACAGCTTCTGTGTGACTTCTGGAGCACAACACAAACGTGTGAGTCTCTCTTTAGAGTTCATTAATGAAGCTGCTGCTACAGGAGAGAAGAGGGAAACAGCAAGTGTGTCAGAGCTGCTACAGAGCTTCATGAAAGGACCTCTGTGGCACAAATACCCAAAATAGCTCCGTGCTGTTGGCGCATACCAGAACACACCGACAGGAGAGTCTACCAAAATGATCCCACAACTACCCGTCCTAAAATAACACACCACAGTGAGTCCAAACACACAACACAAACCCTGCAACAAGCTTCTCTGCCATTTTATTCATGCTGCCACAGGAGGGCGCTAACAAACACTGGTTGGGGTACAACAGTGGCGCAGTGGTTGTCTAGTAAACCAAAAAGGTTGGTGGTTCGATCCCAACTCCTCCCTAGTCACTGTTGTGTGTTCTTGGGCAAGACACTTCACCCTAGCCTGTGCCGCGCCTTGCTAGTCATTGTATGACACTGCTTGGCAGCAGCCGTAAAGAATTTCCCTCTGGGATTAATACAGTATCTAAAATAAATAAAAAAAAATAAAAATTGTTTTAGTTCCCTGGTAGAACTACCTCAATGCTGGAGACATGATATCATTCATAGTCCCAGAGGATAACCTGACCACATCCTCTGTTTACCTCCAGCACCACTCCACACAGATGTCATTCAAATGTGATTCATTGTTAACATTCATGGTGCTCAGAGGATGCATCATCATGATCCAGCTGGAAATCAGATGCAGATATTCATGGCTCACAGAAGGTGAATCCTTGGTATTAACCCTCTGAACTCCAAACCCACTGGTATGATATGCATGCTTTCAAAATCAGTAGGAACTGTCAGGCTTTCAGCTTTCTCATGGTCCCCTGAACGCATCATGTGACACGTATGGTTCCATCATCCAATCTAATGTCATTATTTCACCAAATTAACCCTTAACACCAACAAGATTCTGTTAAAAAAATCACAAAGTCCTGCTCTCCTCAGCAACAAGCAGGAAGTCATGATGGACTCACATGTGAGCAGCAGTCACATGACCAACATTCAGAGAGTACCTGTCTGACCTGCAGATGACATGAGGATGTAAACAGGGTTAAATATCCACAGCATGTCTGTCATGTTGTGTTTTCTTTTGCAGGTTATTTTAATTCACAGAGGTGAACACCTCTGGTCACAGAACTTGTTTGGGGTTCAGAGGGTTAATTAGCATGATAAATGCTAAAAGGTTTAACAGACTGGCGTGCTGTTGTTAGCATTGAACAAACATATTTCTTGTCACTAAGCAACCAGCACACAATATATTTAAACTCCTATCAGTGCACATTAGAGCTTCCAAGAGGAACTTACTGCACTATGTGACTGTGTGTGTGTGTCTGTGTGTGTGCACGCTCTATAAACTCCTGTGACCTTAACGGTATGCCAGAGTATCATCCTCCCATCATGCCTCTGGGCTGCTTAGAAGCGAATCTGTGCTGAGCTGAAGTGTGTGATAGCAGCCAGCCAGGCTGGAAGATGTGGGCTCACTGAAAGGATCCCAACCCCAGAAGCAGATGGGTATGATGAGATGGCAACCGCAGTGGAAAACACAACCGACAACCATCCATGCTCTGCCCAAAATATCCACTGTAAACCTAACGCCCTCCCAACGCCGAAATAAACTCCCAGCACAGACAGTAAATTATAACCATGCTGCTCCGCGCAGGGTTAATCCAGCTGTGAGCAGCTCCTGGTTTACCTGTAATTACAGTTTCATTATTTCATTTTTTCCTCACCTTTTTTTTTTCACAGCACACACTCATGCAGCAGCTAAAATAAGCCGTCATGAGGTGACTCACAGCCGGTCGTGAGCGCTAAGAACAGCCAAACTGCCCTCGATCAGGCGTTTGTGGAACAGAAGTGACTCACTCAAATGTCAGTTAGGAAATAATCTGTCTGCCAATTAAATCCTTCCATATGATAAGAGTGCATGATCAGCCAGTATCACAGCAGCAGCAGGGACTATTTCAGACGGGCTGCCGGGTTTTTGGTTTCCAGCCGCAGAGAAGTCTGAGATAAAAAGTCAAACTTGTGATTGCTGCGAGGTGTTACTGCACCGCAGGCACGTCTGGACCAATGAGGCGTTTCGGCTGTTCCATGATGAAGGCTGAAATCTGTGAAAACTCCAGCGTGATCTCCTCACCTCTGACACAGAGCTGTTAGAACTAAACCTCATCTGGAACTACAGCTGAGGTCAGGCAGCATCAGAGGAGAAGCTAATGATACATATGAGATGTATTGGCTGATGTCACCCAATCGTCAATACAGCTGCAAAGGTCCTCATAGAAGGAAGGGTGGGGGTACAGGCAGGAGTCCTGCCCCTAACCCCACCAGCTGTTTTCTATTCACCCACTGTCCACACAAAACTCACAATAATACACGTTTCATCACACTATCATGTTAACCTATGTGCAAGTGAGCAAAATGTAGCTAGCTGCCTGTAACTTGGCTGCTGTTTGTTGTAGCTGGATATAACAGGAGAGCTGATTGGCTGCAGGATCCAAACCAGGAGACAATTTGCTGTGCTCCACTCAACATGTTGCTAGCCTACTTAGCTGTAACTAGCTACACTGAACTGATTTGCAAACAGCTTTCAAACAGCAAGCTAGCAGTTTAGGAGCTGGCACAGGCCCTTTCCACTCAGACTTTTCCACCCTTTCCACTAGATAGTAAGTATTTTGCTGATAATATAAGCAAAGTAAGCATAGCTTAGCCAGCGAGCTGAAACCTAGCCCCACTGCATCAATTTGTCGCTGTTTACTACATGTAACATAATGATGGTTTTAAGATTAAGAAACCCTTATTAGTCCCACAATGGGGAAATTGCATAAGAAACTGACGCCTGAACAGGGACTTGAACCCTGGACCCTCAGATTAAAAGTCTGATGCTCTACCGACTGAGCTATCCAGGCTTCAAAGAATGCAGCGTGACCGGTTGTGTTTGTTTTGTTCATGTTCTGCCATAAAAAAAACCTTTATTGAGCTATAACGGCACAAATTATAACTGATAACAACAGAGATTGTTTAACCGGCAGAGATCGGCTCCTTTAATTTGTGACAGCAATGACGTCATTAACGGCGACAGAAAATGACGGCGGTAGAGTCTGAAATGTCCAAAAATGCTTTCACAATCAGTTCACTGTATGCTGCTCTACACTGAACTCACAAGTGTTGCCATCCACTAGCACTTGCTAATAACAACATTAGAGAAGAAGCAAACCAAGCAGAGCCAGCCAGCTGTGGAGCTACATCACTCTTCTTTGCTGTTGTCTAGCAGCAGTAACACTGAAATGGTCAGAGGGCCATTGTACCAACCAGATAAACTTCAGGAAATGAATGTTCACTGTCCACTAGATATATTTACTGTTATCCATTCAGTAGTTCAGTACTTTTGATAACCAGCATTTTGCATTAGGATTTAATCTAGTGTCACTCCTTCCAAAGGAGGACAGCCTCAGCTTCTTTACACCCGTCACACACTCTTCTCTCACTGGGAATAAAATCCATAAATGCATGTTTATTCTTCATTTATTCTGACAAAGCAGACCCTTTAAATCAGCGCAGAAGCCGTCAGTAAAGAAAAGCACGTCTGACAGCCTAATCAAGTTTTTCATTCCTCAGCACTCGTGTGTCAATTCTCCCTTTCTCACACATCCACTTCCTGTTCAAAGCTTTCTAAAAAACCGCCTCATAAACAGAGAAAACACAGACGAGGGGAAGAAAACACACAAAAGGCTTGGGGGGCTCCGGTGTCCCAGATAGCAAGAAAAAAAAAAGACCTTGTACGCCTGTTTTCCCCCCACCGAGGAAAACTTTTATTCTCACGATGGAACAAATTGGACCTCTAATTATTTCATCATGTACGTCTGAGATGTTATGAATATTCATGTCAAGTTTACAGCTTGTTTTATTTCCCCTCCTGCCGCTCCTGAAGGAGTCCGCTGACATAAGAACACAATGTGAAAAGCAAAGATAACTCACAGGTTCAGAGGGAAGCCGTGGACGCAGCCTCGCTGTGTAGAAGAAGAAGAAGGCGACAGAGCCTGGAGCTTGGCGGGGCCTCGCCACTAAGTGCAGCCAACCCCGCCTAAACTACTATATTTAAAGTAACCTATAAAACAGACAGACAGTGTGCGTTCAGACCATAAAAGCGCTACAAAAAAGTCAGGTTGGAAAACATTCCCTTTGCATGGGAGTCATGTCTTTCCACCAGGAGCCACTAAGTACGCTCACATGTCTAATATGGTCAGTTCTTCTCTCAGTCTGGGGACAATAAAGCCTCGTCTGAGCTGTCCTCCAGCACGCCAACACAAACCTCACAAACTGTACGACACGTTCTTCCACCAGCTTTTGGCAGGAGGTCTGGGGACCCCCATCCCAAAGACGACGGGCAGCCAGAACCGTGCCCTTTATCAGCCACACACCAGGCTGACGCCACGGATCATCACAATGGAGCCGTCACCGGTGTTCTGCTCTGTCATCAGGAACATCCTCTGAAGCCTCATTTTCAAAATGAACAGTCCATAGGAACTCATTTTATATCAGCACAGGCAGGCGCACACATGAATCACCTGCTTAAAAAGCTACGTCCCACCGGAAGGATTACAGGAGCTGACTCCATCAGCACTTTTATATGTGACAGCTGGCAGACTTCTAAAAAGTCCAACACTCAGCCCAGTCTGGAGGCGTGCTGCTCAAACTGACTGAGTCTAGAATCACATAAAAATCTGTATTATTTTATGGTTTTTCTCTTTAAATAAACTGAGCAAAGTTTTCACCATGGACTTATAAAAAGCTCAAATGCTCAAACCATCCATCCATTTCCTTCACTTATCTGGGGGCTGGGCCCAGCAGCCTAAGTCAGTCCAGCTAGAGTAGGATTGAATCCAGATTAAGCTGGATACGTTCAGACCTATTTTCAAATCTGGCTATCACACACACGCGTTCGCGCTCAATCCAGCTTGTTTGTTGTCCTCCAAACCACTAGGTGGCGCCGCGTAATATACAGCGTCCGTCCAGGCCGCAGTAGGACCGCGTGTGTGCATGTGTCGTGCAATTTGTCCTGTGTCGCTCGTTCTTTCGTTTTTCAGTTTATTCCTTTGTTGCCCTGTGGAAAATAAACTTGTAGTTCGACGTCTCTTTACATATGACTTTTGGATGCGACCTGGACACTGTCCCCATGAACCGGATCACATCGCTAGCCGGATTCGCTAGCTGCATTTGCGTTTAGACCTGAGCCACATGTAAGCTAATCCAGCTAGATCCACCTCCGAGAGGTGGATTGAAATCTGGATATATCCAGATACGGCCCAAATCAGCCCGATTGATTTCCCCAGTGTGAACGGGGTCTAAGCGTGGAAACACAGACCTCCCTTTACCTGGCTGGGCGAAAAGTCTTCATGAACCAACAGAACTGACAGCACTTCCTCACAGGCCTCTGATTGGTCTGAACCACACATGGTTAATGGTGTATATATTCTTGAGCAGATCAAATATTTTACAGCGGCGGTGAAGAAAGAATATCTTGTAATGCTAATGAAGCTCTGTCTAAAATTTTTTGCCAACTTCCCTGACTATCCAGTGATGTCATCAAGAGAGCGGCGAGCGACTCTTTTTCTTTCCTCACACTCGCCGCTTTCCCACGAGCCAGTGCAGTCCAGGCCACACATGATGCCAGCACATGCTCCATCTCTCATCATCACCAGTTCTGGGTGATGTAATCATCAAGTCAAGCTGTTCCAGAGGACGCCAGGAGGAGCTGGAGGCCATGTTCAAACACGGTAAACACGTCTTCATCGTTTAAGAGACAAATAAAATAACATCTGGCACCGAAGACGTGAAAACAACCCCCTGCAAGTGTGTGAGGTCCCCGTAATGACGGTGCAGAGACGACAGCATCCGCCTTTTCTGTCAGCACACACACAGACACACACACCACATAGAGACTCAGCTTAGCATCAGTGTTAGAGATGAACCTTTGCAAAGTGAGCATCAAGCACATCGATGTCAGCAAAACCCTCACACACAGACACAGACACAGACACACACACACACACTGAGCCCTCCAGATTCAGTCATCAAGCTCAATACAACCCCAAAAACCTCGGTGAGCCTCGTTCACTCAGCACGTTGTCTCAGTTAGGGAAGAAAGGGAGATATCACTCAGCGTTTGATGTGCCAATAAATATTTGAGTGGAGAACAGCTCTCTGAAGAGATGTTTTTACGGCGCCAAATAACAACACCGTCTTCCAGCCTGTGCCTCGGCACAGCACAGGAGTCTCTAGGAAAGGAAATGCTGTGGGACTGGGACTTGTAGAGGGAAACAGAAGCTGAGAGTAAACATGGCCGTGCCCAGCCCTGCTTTCTTTTATCACCTCCTGTCTGTGTGTGTGTGAGATGTATGTTTGCGACTCAGCGGTCCAGTTTTCCCTACAGTCCGGCGGGCACTTCCCTTTGACAAAAGCCCCCCCCCCCTCACCGGATAAGCATTTCCAGCTGGTTTCACAAACATTACAAATGGGATTCAGCGGTTGCCACAGATTGTGTCTTTCTCTCGTTTCCTCGGCTTCCTCCTCTCCCTCCCTCTTCTTCTCTTCTCACACTGACTGGCCTCGTCTCTAGAGACGGGGTAGCTGGGGAAACTAGGCCACAGACCGGACCGCTGAGACACAGAGCGGCTCGGCTCGGCGCTCAGAAGCTCCAAACAAAGCTTCCTAAGACCGATGTGGGAAGCTCGTATTACACCTCCAAACTCATTAACTCACCAAATATTAGATTTTCACTGTGTTATGAAGGAACAGGTCCAAATATATGTATGTGTTTATTTCCAAAAGAGAGATTACGCTCAATTAATTTGATATCGGTGCAAAATTCATTTTCATTTTTTAATGATAATTAGCATCAGACTACAGACAGTGAGCTTTAACCTCTTCATGGACAGAGCCAGGCTCACCTGCATCTTTTCCCACTAACTCATTTTAGTGTGTTCAGCATGCAATGCACTCTGGGTAATCACAAACCAACAGCTATGTCTCTCTGTCTCTCAAACAAACACTGATTAGTCCACATGTGGTTCAACACAAACTCATGACTTGCCTGGAAGATGGAATTGTGGGAGTTGTTGTTGATACTAGTCTGGTTGTGGCTCTGCCTGTCACATGATTGGTTGTGTGTCTGTCCAAATGTGTCCGGGGGGAGTGTATTCTGTGTCAGCTGGTGCTGCTCCCATGGAAGTCCAGCTCAAACCCAAAGAGACCAGACTGGTTCTTTGTACAGTACAGAAAAGAATTAGGATGTCTGGAGAGGCTACTGGGGCTGAGAAGTGAGGCCCAGACACAAGTGTCCGAAACCGCAGTTCCTTCAGTGTCCACTAGAGGCTGACTCACAGAGCTTCCTGCTTCCTGAGCAGCTCCACCTCTTTGCCTGTATTAGGAGTTTAGGTGGATTCAGATGCTGCTAAAAACTGCTTTTTAGGGACAGACTATGTGTGAGACAAACCAAGAAGGCATGGCGGAGCATTGTGTCTGTTATACTTATGAGCAGGTAAGAGAGGCAGGTCAACCACTGTGTGAATGGGCGAGCTAGTACCACGGAATGTTCCATGAAGACTACTGAGAGGAGGTACATCTCTGAGGAATAGTCAGTCGCTTGCGGAGTAGAGGCGGGTTTTGTTCGTTAAAGTCTCTTGTTGATTGTTTAGCTTCCACCACTTCCTGTTTCAGTGAACAAAGGTGACAGAGAGACAGCATATCTTATTGGTTTTTTGGAGTATCCTTATCGTCCATGAACAAGTAAATACTCAACGACAAGTTTTTACAAATGGCGGCGCAGGAGTGCCTAGTCTGAAACAGTAAAAACACGTTGCTGACGCTGCTTAGCACTTGCATCGCCTCGACACACACAGAGGAATAAATCTTTAGAACCACAATCTCTGTGATCTCACCCAGAGCCAGGTGTCACTGTTTTACAGCAAGTTAACCAGCAGAACAATAAGCGGCTCAAAACCTGAAACCTCAGTTCACGTCTTCATTGAGCTCACAGACAATAAAAAGGCTGCAGACCACAGACCTGTCAGATAAGATGGTCACAGCGTCAGATCAGGTGATTACAGGTGAATGTTCTGTCTGTGACTTGGCCGAGGACGACCGAGAGACAACATGTGTGCTTCAGTCCGTCATATTGTTGTGACACCACAGTGTGTAAGAGCCAGGCTCTGAACGGTTAAACAGTGGGTTAAACTTCACAAACATCATCTCAAAGAGTCTTTAAACACCTGTGAAGCAGAAGCACACACCTGAATGGACTTCAAATGACAGAAAAAACACATGTGTCTGTCTGATAAAGGGACACGTGGAACAAAGCGCACTAAACCTGCTATATGCATCAGCCTATCATCGAGCCCAGAGCCTGCAGGAATGTGACTGCATCTGTGCTACCATCGTGTTCTTTTCACAGCAGCCATCTATGATGACTCGTTTATGAGCCTGAAATAGGATCTGAACCGGGACATGGAGCGCAGAGGCCCGCTCACACTTACAACAAGTGTGCTATTGATGAGTGAGGCCAGAGGAGGCGGAGGAGGCGGAGCTCTGGAAGATAGAAATAATCGTCCTGTTTCTTATTTGGTCCCGAATGTGGAGGATAAAGTGACCTACATTCTCACAGAATGATGATGACAAAACGTTGATACATATTTACAATAAAACGTACAAACTTCAAGGAAACTGGGCGACCTGCTGATGAAGACCATGTGACATCATTAAAAGCACCAGAACTGCTCCACAACAGCTACTAAACAGACCTTGTGGTGAGATTATTGGAAGCTCACATGCTGATTTATCTTAAAGCCAACATGGATTAAAAGCTGACAGACAGTGTAAAAAATATTCAAATATAAATATACATGACAACTGGGCAAAGATCATCATATCATGTGATATGATAAAAACTCCACAGCGGCAACAAAATAGACCCGATTATTAACAACTGACGAGCCAACTTGGACACAAAGTTCACAAATATGTACGAAAACAGAACAAATGTGACAAGAGGGAAAAGTCCACCTGCTTCCAAACCCACAGAGATATGAGGACAGGCCCCAGAACACCTGCTCAGTGGACCCTGTGGTCACATCACTCCCAACAGATATGACTGTTAAACTGATAGATACTTATGAACTGAAAAATATGATTAAATGATATCATTGGCCAGGTTGGCAACTCAAGATTGTAGAGATTATTTATAATAAATTAAATTCAGGACTGCACACATGACTTAATATGAATTATTAGCAGCACGCCCTCAGATTGTTCTGATAGAAATACCAGCCCTGCTTCAACATGCTCATATAATAAATACATCTTCATGTGTCTAATTATAGTGCAGTTAAAAGTCAAATATGAACTGGACCTGGAGCCTGTGAGGTCCAATAACATGTTAATGATGAAGATGAGGATGAGCTGGCTGTTTTTTAAATGGCAGGCTCACCTGAGCACGGATCTCCCACAGCGGGCCGGCCTGGACTAAATGCTGCGTTTAAAGGTGCCACGCTGTGACTGTGAACAGGCCAAACACACACACGCACACACACACGGCTGGCACACTGAATGGGACGAGGTGGTGTGAATGAGGTGACATGGATGAAGAGGAGGCAGGCGGGCAGACTCACGTAGTGTTTGGACGGGTTGCGCCTCTTCTCCACGTCCACGACTTTGACGTCCAGCACGGTCCGAAACTGCATCTTGACCCTGCAGAGGTTCTGCATAAACGCGGCGGGCGGGCAGCCGCTGGGGCTCCGGATCAGCGCTCTGCTATCACGGCGGAGGAATCACGGCACTCATCCTCCGACGGTCCGTTTAACGGAGGACGGCGGCGCGTGCTGCTGACGCAATGACGACCATCAATCTGATTAGAAACTTATCAATAGTCCGTTTAAGCGTCACACACACACACAGCGCTGAATATCCGAGCGACTGGCCCGCAGCCACACACACACACACACACACACACACACACACACACACACACACAGGGGCTGCTGAAGGCGGTCACCTTAAACACACACACACACGCACACAAAGTGGAGCCGCGTCCTTTGTGTCCGCATCCGCGTACCTGGAGCGTCCAGAGGCGGGCTGAGGGCTGCGGAGGGAGCCGGCACATCCACAGCGCGAGGCGGCCCGGGGCTGATGGGAGGGAGTGGGATGGGCTTCACGCGTGTCCTCGGGGCCACTCTGAATAAAGCTGCGGAGCAGAAAAAAACTCCCAATCATTCCTTCCTCCTCCGTCCACGGTAACTTCCCCTCCCTGCTTCACAGAACATTAAACATCAGACGTCTGTGTCCACGCGAGCACGTGTGTGTGTGCGTGGAAAAGTGCGTGTCAGGAGCTCCAGGTTTCCACAGTTCACTCTTCAGCTTTCTGGCTGGAGACACGAGCCACTGGAACTATGGATACAGATGTTTCACAGGCGACCAATCAGGAGCCGGCTGCTCTACATGAAAGAGCCAATTAACGACCAAACACTGCCCCCCTGCGCACGCGGCCGCGCATAAGACTTCTGCCACATTTCATAAAATGATCCTTTAAACGGAACTTTTTATATCTGTGGCTGGAACTGTTAAAAAAAAGTGGGTCCTCACTCAGACTGCAGGGTAATCTACATTATAAAGCAGGGCACACGGCCTCGGGCAGCTCAGACCCTCAGGGGCCCCCAAAGACCCCCCCCCCCCCACGTCCTAGTTTTTTTGTGACACTTTAATTGCCATCATTAAATTCTGCAAGAAGGGGGACCAAGAGGTTGTTTTTTTATGCAGACAGACACACAAAGCTATCATCTAAATCCTCATGATCTGCTCTAAAGCTGCAACAACGATCAGTGACTGGAGGTTTGACCCGTCAGGCTGGAAACAGGAACATTTTCAGCACATTCTTCACTGGTTTGTCCATCAAATGTCAGACTACACTGATTAACTGATCATGGACAATGCAAACGATCGTCAGCTGCAGGTCTTGCAGACTGCAGCATTCAGAGATCCAAGGTTACACCTTTACAGCTCAAAACAGACCGCACATGGTGTCCATGTACTTTTGGTCACATAGTCTTTCTCACTTTCGCACTGTACAGGAAGGGCCAGAGCAGGCTGAGGAGATTGCGGTCTTTTGGAGTGCATCACTGAGAGGGAGAGGAAGAAGCTGGACAGAGTCATCAGGAAGTCCAGCTCTGTCCTGGGCTGCTCTCTGGACTCAGTGCAGGAGGTGGGTGACAGGAGGGTCCTGGCAAAACTGACCTCCATGCTGGACAATGAGTCCCACCCCCTGCAGGACACCCTGTCAGCACTGCAGAGCAGCTTCAGTGGCAGACTGCTCCACCCTCGGTGTGTGAAGGAGAGATACAGAAGGTCTTTCCTTCCTGCTGCTGTCAGACTGTATAATAAACACTTCTGATAGGTGCAATACTCACACACCACAGTGTAAAATACATTATTTAGTTTTTGATGCACTATGTACAGTTTATAAACCACTTCTACCTCCACTCACCTGTGCAACAACTGTTAATATGTAAACTGTTTTTTTTTATTTAGTCTATTTTATAATGTATATATCTTTTTCTTAACTTATCCCTTGCTGTCTGTATGCCGTTGCAAAAATGCAATTTCCCCATTGTGGGACTAATAAAGATTTCTTAATCTTAATCTTAATCTTAATCTCAAAGCCAGGCCAGTTAGTTAAAGGACTCAGACTCTGAATATAAAGACTTCTCAGCCTCTGCTTCATCAACTCGTTTTTAAATGTGTCTTGAAAGTCTCCCAACTTTGTGGACATCTTTCAACACGGTGGTTACAGCAGTGTGGGGCAGAGACACTCGGGCCTCTCCATCTCCCTCCAGCATTCATAAGACTGAGGACTGAGACTCCTGTCCTCTGCTGAAAGCTCCTACAATGGACACATCAGAATTGAAGCACAGTGTGATGTTCTGCTGGGAAACTTTGGGTCCTGATGTTCATGTGGATGTTACTCTGACACCATGTGCACCCTTTGATGGACACCGCGTTCCCCGATCGCCTCTTTTAGCAGGATGGTGCTCCCCGACAGGAAGCTACACTGATTCAGGACTGGTTTTCAGGAACACAACACCCAGTTCAAGGTGCTGACTCCAAATTCCTCTGAGGACTCAATCCAATTAAGCAGCTGGGGGATGTGCTGATCCATCCACCTCACAGCTCACAGGGCTGAAAGGATCTGCTGCTAACATCTGATACCACAGTACACCGTCAGAGGTCTGTGGAGTGGCCCTACACAGTACCAGGTCATAATGTTTTGGCTGATGGGCGTATATATACACACACAGTTCCCTGTGTCAGCTGAAGGGACAGTGGGGTGAGGAGGATATATCTTTGCTGAGTTCTGCTAATAAGGATATTTTTCTAAGAAAACCTGCACATTGCAGACAGCGTCAGAGATCTGGGACTTAATGGGAACCCAGGAGACATGGTTTGCCCCGGGCCCCCCTTTGCAGGCTAATCCAGCCACCCATGAGCCTCGTCTTTGTTGTGTTTATTTTAGAGCAGTGGAGTGAATGGCGGTCCTTAAAAGCTTTACACAGGTACATTCATATACATGATGTTTAACCTCATTTAGATACACGGACTCATACTCATGATGAAAGATGGAGTGCATAGTCCATGCAGATACACAGTCCACTGTGTGTGTGTGTGTGTGTTAAAACACAGTGTAATGGCTGTCACTGGTGCTGATGATGTCACTGTTGCACTCCAGTGATTTGAGGACCAGCTCCAGAGCCGCCCTGCTCACATTGAGGCTGTGACGCTGGCGGACTGCAGACAGGATGTGAAGGACGTGGCAGCCCTTCTCTGCGACTGCAGGCACAGGAGGAGGAGACGTGTCAGCACGCAGGTGAGTGATGTCACACACTAACAATCATCACCTTACAAACAGTCACACATCATCTCTCATCTCACAGACCCAGGTCCAGGCCCAGGTCCAGGCCCAGTGCTACACCATATTCTGTGACGTTCAAAAATAAGTACACTTAAAAAAAAAAGTCCTATAGAGTTGTTGTGTAATTCCCATCACTGCCAGAAGGGGGAGACAAAGGCTCCTGCACCGTAAATTGAATCAAGGTCTACGTACACTTCTCTCTTTTGGAGTCCTCCCTGATGATGTCTTTGATGGCCATGAGTAGATCTTTGTCCTGTGCAGTCACCTGGTGAAGAACAACATCACACATGGAGCTCTGACAACGCATCCACAGCACAAATGTTAAGACTTCTCTGCTGCTTCTCACATGATAGACCTCTTCCTGGGATTTGACCCTTCTGTACACAACACCCTCGTCGTGTAAAACTTGCAGGGCCTCCTTCAGGAGCTGGCGTAGCTGCTGGCAGGCAGACGGACCCGCAACAGGCTCCTAAACAGCACAACAAAAAGGAAGACACTTGATTTTGATTCTTTGATTTTGTGTATGTTTCAGTGTGATGTACACGGTTTTTTACTCTTCCTGTCACACGTTCAGATCAAAAGAGATCATTGAGGAGAGCAGAATTATTTGTTCGTCGATTTGTTGAGTTTTTTTCAACTTTTCCACCTTCTTCCACCTTCCAGGAGGACACGTGAAATAGAGTGAGACACCTCTTTTTCATCCCCCCTCACTGCACATCTTCAAAAGGGAGGCTTTATATTATTATTCTGCCTCACCTGGTCTGCGGATGCTGTTTGAGGCTGGCTGCAGATCAGAGGCTGCAGCAGGTCCTGGACATCGTACGGCCTGAACCTCGTCACACACTTCTCCTTCAAGAAATCTTTGATGATGTTTGTAGCCTTGCTGAGGGAACTGACGGAGTTACTAAAAGACAAAAACAAAAAGCCTTCTCACAGTTTAGACTAATGCTTAAAGGTGAGACCAGATTCTGGGTGAAACAGATGACTCGGTGTTGTATTGTGGAGGATAGAGGACGGATGTTTGTACCCCGCGCCGTCTGCCTTCAGCTGAAAAGGTTTGTCATAGCATTGTCTGTAGAGCTGAGGAACCTCCATCATCCACACTATCTGGGCCGCCATCACTGGGTCGTTCACTTTATCTGGGAACACACACAGACAGCAGACAGTCAGATGATGAATGGGCAGAGGACAGAGGCCGTGTCTGATTTCATAAAAGAAAAAAAGCACTATGAGAAAGATGTCCCTGCTCATACGGCAGAGTGCGAGAGTGAGCAGTTTTCTGCCTCTGTATAAATATAATAAAGAGTTTCAGTCCAATTCTGAATGTCTTTAGTGTAAACCGTGTCCTCTCCACTCACAGTAGGTGGATGCCTTGATCTCTCTCTGCTGCCTGGACGTCTTGACTGACCCTCTGACTCGGAGCAGCTCTCCAATCTCCAGGTGGCAGCTCTTCTGCTGCATTTGTCTCAGCTTCTTCAGCTCAGCCGCTGGGTTAAAGCCTGCCTGAGCCCCATCGCTGTGCTTTCCACCAGCTGGAGGTGAGAATATGATCTTATATTTAATCCTTATAGTAGGTATAACTATAGTTATAGTAGTTATAACAGAAACCGAGAATCTCCCAATGTGCACATTTAATAAAAACATTACAACAAAGCTTTTCAATGCAGCCTGAAGCTCTGTCAAATTGCTTAACTGTTAAGTGTCTGGGATCAAAAATGCATCGCTGTTCTGGGCATCTTGGAAGTGTCTAAAACTAACATCACCCACAAACTTTAAAAACTCTGAGCCTTGAGTGCCAACAGGACATTTATTGTACTACTATTCATCATGGTGAAATGCAGCTCACCTTGACTGGGATCCTCTGCTTCTTTCAGAAGATCACTTTTCCAGCACAGGCAGTTTATAACACCAGTGCCATCATCCACTGTGAATACAAGGCATGGTGCTTTAGATCAGAGATCTGGAGGTCAAAGTGTTATTTTAAGGCATTTATATGACAGGAGTGTCAGTGTGCGGTTGACACTAAACATATTTATATTAAATTATATAATAATTATATATTATATATTATATATATAATAATTATATATATATTAAATTTTGGTCATTCAATTTCCACACATGGACACAGCTTCAATTTACCTCCATAACAGAAGAAGTCATCTCTTTCCCTCTTGTAAACCACAGTTCCAAGGACATCGACTTTGTAGATGGGGTGCAGGTTGTAGAAGTAAACACCTGTAAGTCATGGAGGAGGGAGTAGGAACGCTTTGAATTCAATAACATTTCTGCACTGCATGGGGGAAAAAACGAGCACCAGTATGTAGTTGTAATATATATATATATATATATATAAACATACACAGTAATTCCTGCATAATAATTTAATGTCAAGTTAATTTATTATTATTATGGCAGCGTGTTGTTCTGCCTGTGCTGAGGTTTACCTGGCACCTGTATGGATTCTGTCATCTGCAGGATGTCTCTGATGTACAGCCGAGCGAATGCAGAAAAGACGGGATCCAGTCCCCACAGCATCGATGGCGGCTCCTCCGCTGGATCCATCGCAGCTGCCTGCATTTCATCATGAAAGCAAACCTGGAACAACGGCTTTATTTTAGTGTTTTGTTTCCCCCCCTTCAGCGCTCTTCAGTCTGCTAGCAAGAAAGTAAGCTAACTCCCGTGGAACGCTGTTTAGTCACGTGACAGTGCCTGCTAAAATGTGCTACTCGGAAACATATTATTTATAAAATTATTATTAATTAATTTAACGTTTTACAGAAGCTGTAGTCGCAGAATATGATTATTGTAACTCTACGTATAAAAATTAAAAATATTTTCCCAACGCGTCCAACGCGTCCTTGTTTCGCTAAGGCTCATGGGACATGTCGTTTCAGGGGATACAAAGAGCTCTGGCCGTTGTGAAGCTATTGTGGCCGATTGACGAAATTACGCCGCACGGAACAGGTCTGAAGTTGCAGATAGTTGTAGTTTCTGTTAACGGGATAACGGGATAACGTCGCGGTGAAGCGTTCGACCGCCGGCGGACCGTGTTTGGTCCCCCGCACGGAGGAGGGCAGCAGCATCACCCGCCACAGAGAAAGGAAGGAACGCGCAGACGGGAGCGCGCGTCGACACTAAATCCGCTAGATTACTAAACCCGTCTGTCCCACACTATGGACAGAAAGATGACTGTTTTTAGCGAATATTCTGACACGGAGCAGCTGCAGGCGTCTTTACCCTGAAGGAAACGAGTGAGTTCTTCTGTGGGAAACAACTTGTTGTTTTGGGAGGACGCGTGTCGCGTCTTTTTTTGTCTTTTGGTTGAAGAAAGAAGCCCTCAGGGCTGTTGTCGGGCCAGTGGGTCGCCAGGAGGAGTTGTTGGAACAACGACGAGGTTTTCTGTAACTTTACGCCAGAATAAAGTCTTCCTCTGGTTGGATTCAGAATGCGAGGACACGCCTAGTTTAACGGTTATTTGTTTTTTGTTTTTTTAGCGGGTAACAGTGACCCGCGATGTCCGAAAGAGGGTTTCAGCAGCGGACTGACCAAAAACGGTGTCAAAGGCTAAGCTAGGTCTGGATCCCGTGAGCTGGATCCTGTGTTGATATTTATAACTTATAACGGGACATGCGTTAGACCCACAGTGCTGCTGTTGTTGAAAGCTGAATCATTCCTTCATGAACTTTCCCAACATTGACCGATCCAGGATGTCGTTCTTTAATTTCCGTAAAATATTTAAATTAGGAGCAGAGAAGAAGAAGAAACAGTACGAGCACGTGCGCAGGGATGAGAACCCGGAGGAGGTTTGGGAGATCATCGGCGAATTGGGAGATGGAGCCTTTGGGAAAGTCTTCAAGGTAGGTGCTGTCCTCCTCCACACTCCTTGTCCTTGTCCTTGTAGCAAACATGCTAAAAAAAAGTGTGTGTTGTGTTTTGTTGTTTACTTTGTTTTAAATGATGTATTGTTGTGACCCACACACACCCACCCACACACCTCCTAACCTCCACACCTGCCCCCTGACAGAGGGATATCACTGCCAGGCTGCTGCTCCACCCCCACAAGCCTTCAGTCACATGTGACTTCTCTTTACCTTCTGCTCTCACTGCTGTTTAAACCGGAGGATTTACCACATTTTATTGATCAGAAAATTCCAAACCAATCAATCCCCTCCATTGATCATGTTCAAAGCCAGAAAATACGAACATTCAAATGATAAATTGATGTAAAGAAACAGATTTATTGCTTAGAATGAGCCATATTTGGTTAAACTTGACTTTCAGGGACCATCGTTAACACACAGCAGGTACAAAGATTAAACTGGTCTTTGTGCTGATTCGGTCTGCAGCGGTCTAGACCTCAGTGGTCACGCTCACCTTTGTTTAGTGGTGGCTGGGTTTGTGTAAGACTTTCTGTTTATTATGACATGCGGTCCCTGTCACCTACCAGCCTGCAGAAGATGCTAACATTTAAAGGTTTACTCTAATGTTCAGTTTATGGGGTCCTCTGTGTTCTATTGTTAAATTAAAAAAAAATAAATCAGCTGTCACCAGTGTGCAATGGATTCTGGGAGATGTGGGGGTGTGAAGGATACTCCTGTTAATCAAGGGGCACGTTTGAAGAACCTTTGAAATGAGAGTTTTATCTGTCTGCAAATACAAAGGACTGTTTTCAGCTAATCCCATCTCCTCCTGCTGTCATCATCTTGATCATCTTGAAGCCTTAAGAAGCGCTGTCATGTATAGTCTTACAAACCTTACAGACATTCAGCTTGCACATTGTAATAAATTGATTTTGTTTTCATTTGGATCCTGCTCCCAGCTAGCTGCTTAGCACTCAAAACACCAGCTAACCATTACCTTGCTATATCAGAACCTTCCTCTTATTGACACAAAGTGACGGCCTTGTTGGTGTTGGATGATGTTTATTCCTAACATCACTTCCTATAAACAGCTGAGCCAGGGTCACAGCACCTCCCTTGTTATCATTTGAACAGCACCATTGTGTTGTTCGTCCAGAATGTAGAGCTGGAGCCAGAAGCTTCATTTGCAGCACTGACAGTAAACCATCAGGAGGGCAGTGGGTTTCAGGCTGTATGTTCTGTTTGGTTCTTTATTGCCAATTTCTATTTTTAGACACCTAACTTTGCATAGTTGGACTTAACCTGAGATTTCATGCCATTCCTTAGTTAATCCTAATCATCTTGCATATTCAGTCACACGTTTCCCAGCATTTCGCCAGAAGGGCTAAACTTTGTAAAACTAGGGGAAAAGTACCAGTAAATGTAAACATGATGTATTCTTACAGTTTGTACCAAATGAGTGTTTAATATTTAATATTTGCACCACCCCAACCCTCCAACCATACACCACAAATACAAATGTTTTCTGTAGCACACCTCTTGGATGGTACTACGTTTTAAATACTGTCTGCGAGGGCTTGATGTTTTTCTAAACAGCGTTTATGGCTGACTGCTGAACGCAGTCAGGTCACCAGGAAGTGACCCCATATCGCAGCAGCGACTTCATTGAGCACATCCTGTCTGCAGAGAAACCAAAACAAACAGGAGTTTCCACTTTAATGTGACCTGCCTCATATTCTGCTGACATACTCAGACCTGCAGCAAAGCAGAGTGTGTGTTTGTTGTTGTTGTGAGCCACTTGTGATAGCTGGATGAGGGGTTTAGTGGAGGTCTGAGTTCAACAACACTTCAGGGCCTAGATAAACTAACTAACTCCTGGCTCTTTGAGATCTGTTCCTCCGGTGAGAGGTATCTTTAGCTTCTGATTGTGTGAATGGACTCTTTGGGCTGACGTTATTTTCACTTCCAGGCTCAGAACAAGCTGACGGGCATCCTCGCTGCAGCCAAAGTGATCGATACAAAGACCGAGGATGAGTTGGAGGACTACATGGTGGAGATTGACATCCTGGCCTCCTGCGACCACCAAAACATTGTCAAACTGCTCGATGCTTTCTACTTCGAGAGCAAGCTCTGGGTGAGTACAGAGAGGAGCTGAGTGTGTGTTCCCGCTCAAAAAACAGGGAGACATGGACGGAGTACAGGAAGGACGACTTGGCAAAGCCTCCTTCTAGATGTTTAGTGGAGTATGAACATCAACAATATGTGTGTGTCACTGTACTCTTAATGCAGAATGTTTACAGTATATTCAAGGCTTCCCTTACTATTGCTGTATTCTTATCAAAAACGTGTGGCCAAAGTTCACCTGAGCAGCAGCAACAAGCTGCTTTCAGAGCTGTTAATCATCATACCGGTTTATAATCCATCTGCTTTTGATATGAGCTCATTTTTAAATACCTCTTTTTTCTCCCTGGGTTTAACCCTCTAAGCCCCGAGCACTTCCTGTCACATGTTCACAGTTCTTTTTTTAACTACCACATAAAGCCTTGATCCTGTATGGATCATGGCTACAAGCAGAGAGGACCGACAGTCCGTCTGTGTGCAGAGTAACACAGAAATCATAAAGAAAATAACATTTCTTGATTCATCGTTGATTTTAATGAAATGTGAATCAGCCGGAATCCGTTTGTACAAACATTGTCACCACATTTGGAGCTCCTAATTTTCCCCAAAACAAATGGGAGGTCCACGTAATGCACATATTGAACTAATAATTCATTCATTCATTCATTCATTCCAGTGTAAGGTTGTTGTGGCCGAGTGGTTAAGGCGATGGACTAGAAAACTATTGGGGTCTCCCCACGCAGGTTCGAATCCTGCCAACATCGGCAGCTTGGTAGAGCAGGGTTGTCCAATAACCGGAAGGTTCGTGGTCCCTAGTCACTGTTGTGTGTCCTTTACCTGCATAGCCTCCAGTGTACTCACTGGTGTGTGGCGCTCTTTGCTGGGCTGCCTTAAGCAATTCCCCCATTGTTGCACTAATAAAGGTTTCTTAATTTAATTTAATCACCATTTTTACTGTTTTCACTATACTCTGCACATCAACCCTGAAAAGCCCACAGATCAGTCAAACACTCACTGTCATGATGTTTTTTCATTGCTAATCTTTAACCACCACAATGCATTCAAGAACCTCTTGTGTTCATTGTTTTATGAGCGGCTGTGAACAGTGCTTATTGGTGTAAATGCAGTGACTCACAGAGTTTAAGTTGGCCCTGAGTGATCTGTGTCAGAAGGATTACAGCCAAGGTGTAAACACAGAGGAAGTGTTCATGAATAAATAAGCAGGGGACTCCATGACAGGTGGATTACAGGTTGGTCCAACGCACTACGTCAGGGGTTTTCTTCTTCCTGTTCTGCAGTGATGCCGAGCAAACGTCGGTTTTAATAAATGATGCATTCAAAAACCAATCAAGCTTGTAGGTAAAGGACGTCCTGCACATTCAGAGACAGAAATACTGTGCAGCAGCATCTGTGAGTCAACACACAAGTAGCAGAGAAGATAGTGAGGTCTTTTTAAACTGCCATGATTACCTGAGTATTTGATTTCACTGCAGTGTGCGCTTTCCTTTTCCTTCCCATTGTCCTCTGAACAATAACCACAGCCCTCATGGAGGCTGATTTTTATCTGGGCCTGCGTGCCACCTGCTCATGCAAAGTGGAGAGAGTCTGCAGGACATGAAAGGCTTCCTACAATCCCTGCTAGGGTGGCTGACTTGATAACCACGCAGTAAATTGGTCTCACCCACTGACCTTTGTTTCCCTTTTGCTGGATAATGCTAGAAATTTAATGGTACAACCAAGTTTCAGAGGCTCTGTTTCCATCGCTGTCCCGCCGACGGCCGTGAACTTGGAGGTCAGTTCACAGTCACATCCTCCTCCTCTTCCTCTGTACCCCACGAATGGATTAGAAAATAGGTGGGTGTGTAGTTCTCCATGCGTTTGTGTCAAATAAACAAGTGGGAGAGGAAGCCCCAGCCCCAGCCCGTGGTTCCTCTTTGTGAGCTGCCACTCTGAAACGCCACTGTGGGGCCATTGTGCTGCAGCACAGCCACTAAAACAACAGCACGCCTTCAGAGAAACACTAGAACCGTGCGTGTGTGTGTGTGTTGAATAGCCAAGACTGTTCAGAGATGTGAGGCATTGTGTGTCTTGTAAGGGTTTTGTTCCTGGAAGTGGGACAGACTTGAAAAGCACAGCTGAGCTGTAGAAGGCCAGTGGAACTTGAGGCATGTTGTTTTTATTTATAAAGGTTTGTAACAGGTTTTAACACCTAACCTACCTTTAACACAACATCTTGGTCTTGACCAACAACCACAATTAGTTTCTCAATGGTTCCAAAATTGCAGAAGTGCAGCTTCACTTCCTCTTCATCAGAGTTATATTCAGCCCATCCCGCAGATCTCTGCTGCAAAGCTGCCTTTGTTTTTCGAACACAGGGAGGACTCTCCAGATGCTCTGCCTCACCTACAGCCTATTATTAAACTCAGGTGCTGTGTCCATACATACTGTAATCCTATTTACAGAATAAGGCCTAAGGTCTGGCAATATATATCCAGGCAAGCAGGCTAGCAGCTGTGTGAAACCCTGTTCACAATGTGGCCCCAACTGGGCCAATCCTCTTACGTCAGCAGCCAAACTGAAAGCTCCTAAATGCCTTTAAGAGCTCAGAGTTTCATTCATGAAGCTGGGTGGAGGTTCATTCTCAGACTGCCGTTTGGTCATGATGATGATGATGATGATGATGGGCTCCTGAGTTTTGTCATGCATCAAATGGAGGGTTCAGAGTTTCTCTGAAGTCTCTAAAAACTGTCAATAGATTGTAGAGGTTACTAAGTTCAACCAAAGCATTACTGCAGTATGAATGGAATGCTCTTACCTCTTAACCTCCAAACCCAAAACCAGGTTAGAAATATATGCATTTACAAATGCATGCAAGCCAGAAGTTGTGAAAACAGGAAGATCTTTGTGATGTTTGCTGCATGTTTGTTTCTCTCTCTCTCCTTCTCTGTCCTGTCTCCCTCTTCTTCTCCTCCTCTACCCAGCCAGCCCTCTGCAGGAAGGTTCTCATTATGAGCCGGGTCCTGCTCAAGGTTTCTTCCTGTTGAAGAGAGATATTCCTTGCCATTGCATGCTGTGAGCTCTTATGGGGTTCAGCCTCTGGGCCTCTGTCAAGCACCTTGAAACAATTTAGAGGACACTGATCTGAATTGAATAATGATGGAAGGCCAACAAATAAAATGTATCTGTTGGACTTGAAACTGCATCAGGTGTGAAGCTTAAAAAAAAAGAAATATGTAATTCCTGCATGTTAAAACAAACAAACAAAAAACTACAAACAAGTTGTGCACTCATCAGCACTGCTAGGAAGCCATTATTGATGCACATGTGACCAGTAGTCACATGACACGCTCACACTGACTGAACATGTGATAACATATGTGCAGAAACTGATTTTTGTTCCACAGGTCTCGGCTAATCTCTGAATAATGAGCATGAAATAAAGACTTTTTTATGTGATTTACATAAACAAAAAAAAAACTCTCCTCTTGTTTGCAGATCCTCATTGAGTTCTGTGCAGGAGGGGCTGTGGATGCCGTCATGCTTGGTGAGTCAGCATATCCTCTAAAATATCCTGCTCAGATACAAGCACCGACCAGCAGAGAGAAAAATAACCCACATCCAGCACATTTCATCCTCCAACACCCTGCATGGAGCTTGGTGTTATTATTGTGTTGATGGTGTAAATTATTCCTAAGCATGTTTTCGTTACCCTGGCAGAGCTGGAGAGACCCCTGACGGAGCCTCAGATCAGAGTGGTGTGTCAGCAGACTCTGCAGGCACTTATCTACCTCCACGAAAACAAAATCATCCACAGAGACCTGAAGGCTGGCAACATCCTCCTCACACTGAACGGGGACGTCAAGCTGGGTGAGTTCAAACCAGGCGGCTTCAGGTGACACATCCCCTCATAATCTTCTGAGTTCGTGGGATTCACACACCCTCACTCATCGGATGCTTCATTTAGCTCTGTTGGAGAAGAAAGTTAGGACCTTGGGCGAATGCCTGGCACATTTTCCTTGTACAGTTTTGTGGAAAAATCCTGAATGAGTTCACAGTCTGACAATGTAGACCAGACTGTGCAGCTGCAGCCAAAGTCTACATGTGATTTCCTCAAGATTTAGCTGCTGGAAATGGTGCAGGAATGTACAGTGATACCACAACCAGGCACAGGACATTCATATGTAGAAGTATGTTTACATCATTCAGCCTCCCCAGCAGAGAAACCGTCATGTTGAGGTGTCACATGAGATCAGAACAACAGCAATCTGCAATCAAAGGCGATTTGTTCCACGTTTGCCCTCTGCTCATTTGGCTTAGTACATACAGCAGTCCATGATAAGTCAACAGATTTTTAGTGTTGCCTTTGTGACGTTTTTGGTTTGGAAGTTGCTTTCACCGAAGAAATAAAAGCAGAGCTGCTCGACTTATTAGAGATCCTTGAAAATGCTTCTTCCTTGCTTCCCCTACTGCGCCAACCACATGGTTAGAACTGAAAACTCCGCACAGCAAACTTTGCATGACAGCATTCAAACAAATTGCACTGACAGGACAGGACAGACTTCCTGGTCTCCTTCATGCACAAGAGTGATTGTTTATTCCGTCTGAGCGCCAACACATGCGCAGCAGGTGCAGCCTCGTGGCCTCCTTAGAGCTGTATGAGTCACTGGTGAACAACAGCAAGCGTTCTGTCCAGTGACATAACACATCTGCCCGCTGGGACACTGGTGAGCTGTTACTCCATCATGCTTTGTGTTTCACATCATAAAGCTGGTATTCTGTGTTCGCTGCGCGTGCACTGAGACGGTTGGGAAATAAATGATGTTGGCACTCTGGCTTAATGTCTGCTTCTGCTTGAACCACTTTTTTTTTTCCAGCTGATTTTGGTGTATCTGCCAAAAACACCAAATCCTTGCAGAGGAGAGACTCGTTCATTGGGACGCCTTACTGGTGAGTAAAGAAGAATATAAATGAAAGAAAGGAGCAGCCTTGTTTCGGTTATATCTATTTTTGCCCTTTTCCTACAGGATGGCTCCAGAGGTGGTGATGTGCGAGACTTCCAAGGACCGTCCGTACGACTACAAGGCTGATATCTGGTCCCTTGGGGTCACCTTGATTGAGCTGGCACAGGTTGAGCCGCCCAATCACGAGATGAACCCCATGAGAGTCCTGCTGAAAATAGCCAAATCCGATCCTCCTACATTGATGCAGCCGTCACGCTGGTGAGTCACAGCGCGAAGCTCCGATGTTCAGCTGAGGAAGCAGCCTCGGGGCTTGAGTTTCCATGCGTTCCATAATCTTTACCTTGGGGAAATTTCAATAATTTATTTATTATTACAGGTCCCCAGAATTCAGTGACTTCCTGAAACGGTGCCTGGACAAAAATGTGGACAACAGGTGGAATGCTCCACAACTTCTTCAGGTACCTACATCTCCAGCATCTCTCTAAACCTCTGTGCCAGTATCTATTAATACTCCCAGTCCCACACCTGGCCTCAGTCACCCCCCCCCCCCCCCCCCCCCCAACCCACACCCATGCACCACCTGCCATTACAGTATAAGCAGTCTTAGGCGACATCTGTTCACCTGCACCGTCAGGTACTGAACCGCCTGTCCTGGCAGGACTGACACTCATCCTTCTGTGTGGGAGCTGACGTCAGCAGAGCAGGCTTTTCTTTTTCCATGGGGTTTAAGGTGCCAGGGCGAATCAGAGCCACTTACTCACAGACAGTCAGTGAGGACACACGCTTACACACTTACACACACACACGCCGCTACTGCGCTGCAGCTACACGTTCGTTCTGTGCAAACGGAGACTCCATGGGATTGAAAATCCAAAAAAACGAACTGCCGCCGGTGCAGGTTTTGATTTCGAAGAAGCTGCACATTCTCAGGCCAGCGATAGAATATGTGCACCAGCTGTCTAAGCCAAAGAAGGTGAGGTCTGGATGTAGGTTGAGAGTTTGCAGATCTTGAATGTTGACATTTCTCAGAAGAAACAGAAGGATGCAGAGAAACCTCCGTTATTCACTCAGCCTTGTTCACTGTAATGCACTTTGTTGTTAGACTGGGTAATGTGTATCTCAAACAGGCTGCTGTTAAGTCAGTTCCTGCTGCTGCGTTCTGTGTTAGCCTCACTCATGTTTGTGTGTTGCACAGCACTCGTTTGTGTCCACGGTGACCGACAGCAAGCCGCTGAGGGAGCTGATAGCCGAGGCGAAGGCTGAGGTCACCGAGGAGGTTGAAGAGGACAAAGAGGAAGAGGAGGAGGAGGACACAGAGGCACACTTGGTGAGTGGATATTTACTAAAATCACATTGCATAAAATATTCCCAGTGAAATATGATCGAATAATCCTGACCCGACTCTGTGTTAAATATATCAAACCAGCTCGAATCTCCAGCTGTTCCATCAAGAGATGGTTGATTTTTATTATTATAATAATAATAAATGATTATTGTATTATTCTTGTATTATTTTAAATCCTGCTTTATATTTTCTTTATTACCTTTTTTGTAATTTGTGGATTTTCTTATGAACTTACAACTTTATCTCAAAAAGTAATATCAAAATTTTTCACATTTGTAATTTTGTAATTATTAAATTAAAATTTATCCTCTACATTTTTTAATGACGCCGACATGCTCTTCTGTTCTGGTAAAATCAGACTTTGCCATCATTTAAAAGCTCCAATATATGAGGATAAGGTAAATGTATTCAAACAGAATATAGAATATCTGAAGGAGACATCCGATCGTAATGTAGCTGACAGTATTGATCAAATTAACAGCTATCCGTCGTGCTCATAGTGTTTTTCTGAGAGGTGAGCAGTAGCAACCCCTCCCAACTGGTTCTTTAGAAGAGACACCAACGCCCTTCAGAGCACAGAAAGGCGGAGCGCTTGGGTTAAAAAAAAAAAAGACGGCGTCTGAAGGTCGCTGCAGATGGCACGTGCCGCCGCCGCACGTGCTGCCATCGCACATCCCGCCGTCGCACACGTGCCACCCTGCAAATGAATCGGCAATCCCATGATTCATAAGAACTCTGAAAGAGGTTTTAGTCTCCATAATCGTTCCTCCTGTCCTTGTCTGTCCAATATCAGCGCTTGTGACAGACAACAAAATCTCCTTTGTCCTCTTCTGAAGCTCAGCTGAAGTTCAGCTTTACAGTCTGATACCAGTCTGATACCCTCTGCGCTGACAGACTCAAACATTCTCTCAGTCAGATCAAATCTCAGATTGGCCTTTTTTCAGCCTTCTGAAACATTTGGTTATTGAATCAGTGTTTTTGGTTTTTTTTGTAGAAACCAACATTCCCAGCTAATCTCTCATTTCCTCTTTCTCATCAGGGCCATAAACGCGCCCCGTCTGATGTCAGCGTTGCCAGCTCTGAGGATGAGAAGGTCCCTCTCTCTCCATCCATCTTGGAGTCTGTCCCTGAGAAGGGCGAGCCGATCCTCCCTGTTCCCGCTCCTGCTGAGTCTCCTGTGGCCAATCACATCGTGACCACCAGCTGTGTGGAGGAGCCCGCTGCTGAGGAGCATGCTAAAGCAAGCACTCCAGTCAAAGATGAAGAGATGGAAGAGAAAGCAGCGGAAGAAGAAGAAGAAGCTCCAGAAGCAGAGCAAGATGTCACCTCAGTGGAGCCAGAGACTGAACCTCCTGCTAAGGAAATGCAGCAGCTGGAAATAGCTGTCGAGGATGAAAAGGAAGTGGACACAGCTGAGGTTCCAGAGAATGAAGAGGTCATTGAGACTCCTCAGGTTGAAGAGACACCCGCTGTGGAGGAACCGAACAATCCAGCGGAGGAGGAGGAAGAATCGTACAAGCATCTGAAAGTGAGTCTGACACTACCAGAGCAGGTCGTCCAGAAGGAGAACAGCGAGAAGAGCACAGAGAAGAGCACAGAGAAGAACATAAACACCGATGATGAGAAGGCGGTGCCAGACAGAGCTAAAGACGACAAAGAGAGAGACTCCGATTCAGGAAGCAGCTCAGCTGCAGACAACAGCAGTGTGGACCTGAATCTGTCCATCTCCAGCTTTTTATCCAAAACAAAAGAGCCTGGATCTGTTTCCATACAGGTGACACAAACACTCCACACACACACACACACACACCAGAAACCCAAACACTTTTATTAACCCAGCTGTTTCTCCTCAGGACACAAGGCGTCAGAAGAAGACGCTGAAAAAGACTCGCAAATTCATGGTGGATGGAGTAGAAGTGAGCGTCACCACGTCAAAGATCATCACCGACAACGACACCAAGAACGAGGAGATGAGATTCCTGAGGTAGACACCTGCTTTACATACACACATGTCACACCAGGTAACAGCTGTAGGCGAATACGGGACACTCAGTCTTCTTCTCCTGTGCAGGCGGCAGGAGCTGAGGGAGCTGCGTCTCCTGCAGAAGGAGGAGCAGAGGGCCCAGCAGCAGCTCAGCAACAAGCTGCAGCAGCAGAAAGAGCAGATCTACCGGCGCTTCGAGCAGGAGACCACGGTGAGTCTCACAAGCTTTAATGGGCTCCAAGGAAAACAAATAAATATTAGGTATTAAGTTCAAGCTTCAACCTCCTGAGTAACAAATGACCTGGAAGATTCTCAGCTGTGTCTCTTCTTTTACTCTCATAGAACAAATATTTTTACATATCAGTTAAAAAATGTTTTAACTCCCAAGTTCTAAATTTGTTCCAAGAGAAGTTTTAAGGTTCTCTTGTAAATTTACAGCTTGCTGAAATACTCCTCCATCCATGTGGCCATAATATCACAGAATATCAGCAGTGTCCTTATTGATGATGATGTGATCCCAGTTTTAAGCCTTTAGAAAATCCAGCAGCTGTGCGTCCGCCTCAAGCTTTACTTTTTATATAATATCTACTCATGACAGGAAGGAAAGTGTGGCTTTGGGTCAGAATCACAGTAACCTGGTGTGAGTCTGCTTACATAACCCAACAGCCACAAGTGTAAACCAAAGTCTTTCTTCTAAAACCTGCTATTTAATCCAGTATGTCAATAACAACAGTGTTTTTACACATGACAGCTTTTTACTTCAGTTGTTTTAAAAGGTCTTTTTTCCTTTGAGTGCACCTCTCTGAGGTCTCAGCTCAGGACGTGAATAAAATACTGACTCTGTGGTTGTTAAGTAAAAGTTAGTTTGAAGTTTCTGCAAACATAAACTCAGCCAGATGGAGGAACAGTGGCATGACTCATCTGACTGTGTCACTTTCTTCCACTGCGGTAAGATCCAGATTGTTCCGAGTTAGCCTCGGGCAGAAGCAGTTAGTGAATCACAGACTTAATTTCAGCACCAACATGCAGACTTTCTGGTAATCAGTTGAATTTACTGTAACATGTTTCACAATTTACAGACGGTTTTTATATATATGAGCTGATAGAAACCACAGGAGGAAAATCAGAATGTACGGACTGATGCCTCCGTTTCTGTCCTGCAGAGTAAGAAGCGTCAGTATGACCAGGAGGTGGAGAACCTGGAGCGACAGCAGAAGCAGACCATCGAGAGGCTGGAGCAGGAGCACACCAACCGGCTCAGGGATGAGGCCAAGCGCATCAAAGCCGAGCAGGACAAAGAGCTCGCCAAGTACCAGAACATGCTGAAGAACCGCAAGAAAGAGGTTAGAAAGAGGTCACTTTCATTTCACCTCCTCCACCCGCACACAGCCCCTCAGCAGGACCCGGTAGCATCTAATGGTCCTAGTTATAACGGCTTGTTTTGACACACCTCTCTGATCTGTCTTATAAGTCTTTATTTAACCTGTGTTCAGGAGGCTAAATCAGTCTGCGCTGCCACCTCTCATTTATTTCCTCATGGAGTCCTAATCTGTCTGCAGCGTTCCTCTCATTTTATTTCCCTCTGTTGTTTATGGCTGCACCGATGCAGGCCAAACAGGAAGCGGGACTCTCCGCAAAACATGTAACAAACGCTATCATGAAACGCATTAAAGAGGACATAATCCAGGCTGCGCCGGAGGAGGTAACCAGTGTGCTGTGCAGTGTCAGCGTCCTCAGACTTCATTCCCTGGACTTTACTGCGGTGCAGTTTTTATGACTTTGTGTCCACTCTGCAGTGCCAACCATTGTGTGTGTGTGTGCAGTGTGCAGTGTGAAGTGCACTGTGTAGGAGTGTAATGTACTGTGATCCACAGGGAGTGGCCCATGTAATGATACAGTCCTTTCAGTTGTCCTCGTGCACGCTGTGCAACGCTCCCATTCAGGATGTAAGTGGAACCTGTGTGTGTGTGTGTGTGTGTGTGTGGTCTCTCTGTGTGACTCGTCACTCTGCTGCACACTCAGTCTGTTCTGCACACACTGAAGTAGCACACCGCTCTGATGGGTCAGAGCAGTCTGAGCAGAAGTGGCTCTGAAAGGTTTTGGTTGGTCGCTCCGTTTGTTGTGTGCTTCCATGCTGTTTATCGCTCGGTGCTACATTAGACTGTTAGATGTCAGGCTTCTCTGTGTCAAGGAGGCCAGATTAACCTGAGTGACAGGCAGGTGGAATGGCCTTTAGTCCCAGCTGTGACTGTCTGGTTCATTGGTTCAGGCTGTGCTTAGCCTGATGTAAACCTGTTAGAGAGCCGCACACACACACACATGCACACACACAAACACACTCTGATCTGACTTCATAAGTCCTGTCCTCCTTACTGTCTTCTTGATGAATGTTTTTGTGGGAGGAGGTGACGCTTCCTCTCTGCTCGCTAGGGGAATCGCAGCTTATTTCCGCCTCCTGTCATTCATGATCTCTCTCTGTCCTCCATCTTTGGTCCAGGAACAAGAGTTCCTTCAGAAGCAGCAGCAGGATCTGGACAGCGCTCTGAAAAAGATCATCCAGCAGCACAAACACGAGCTCGCCACCATCGAGAGGGACTGTCTCAACCACAAGCAGCAACTTCTCCGAGGTACTAACGGGGACAATAGTCTCCTGCGGTCTGCAGCGCTGCTGCTTATGGATCTAGAGTTGTGTGGATATAATTTAAGACAAGTGAGCAGCTTAACGTGTAAGATATAAAGTATGTACAAGTTACCATGCCGTTACCAAACGTTATGACTATCCAAAATGTCCATGGACAATGTAAAGAGTATAAATACTAGGGGTGGAACGGTTCACTAAATCCATGGTTCGGTTCGTATCACGGTTCTGAGGTCATGGTTTTCGGTTCGGTTCGGTTTGCAGTGTTGAGGTTTTTTCTACGTTTAACACTCTGGAAATACCAGATGAGCATAAAATATATCCTAATTATCCAACATTCAACATATTTAAGAATCGGTTCAGTGTTTCCCCGTCATTATATCAGGTCAGGTCATTCTTATTTATTTTTTAGTATTTCTATATAGCACCAGATCATAACAGAAGCCATTTAAGAAAACCTTTCCTATAGAACAGGTCTACACCTTGTTCCTTTATTAAACAAACTAAACAGCTCATGTTATTCATCTTATTTGCATGTGCGCACACAGACACATGCACAGACACACACCGTCGGACAGAGAACGACATGCTAGTTGGATGGCCTGAACTTTATGACTACGCTAGGCTAAGCTAACGTTACTGATGTCTGTGTCTTTATTTTATTTTTGCCATTGAAATATGCTATTTACATCCCGCTCTGTAAGCATTGACGGGACCTTCGGCAGCTTTGTGCACGATTGGACGCAGAGTGCTGTGGGTCTCTGCTCTGCCTGCAGCTGAACCTGCTGCGTGAAGCTACAGAGAGTGACCGGCTGTGAATGCGTTGATGCGGGGGAGGAGCTCACGGTCGCTGCTTGTCGAGGACAGTAGCCTGACTGCAGAAGGATTTCACGTCAGTCTCCAAACGTCACCAGAGAGAGTCACTAGTTGCTTTTGATTTAAAAAAAAGTTTGGAAAGCGCCAAATGTAGCGAGAGAGACGCCAAGTTGCCAACACTCGTCTATATGCTGTGGTAAAAACGCCTCCCTGTATTACTTGATGCCGTCCCACCCCTAATAAATACCATGACTGAAGTACAAACGTGAACAGTCTTGGTGCTGATTTGAGTCAGATCAGGTCTTCAGATCAGCAGCAAACAGACCAAATCCCTCCTGACTGCAGCGAACAGCAGCCCCACTTAATCCTGTACTTTATAATCCTGGAGCTGCACAAACAACACTTCTCAGAAACGAGTCCTGAACCGAGTCACGGGAGGTTGTAGCAGCTCGTAAAGAGCCCAGACCTCGTCACTGAAGCTGAAACATGAAGGAAAGTTTTAGTTTAGAAGTCAGACAGACACTGAGGAGACGCCCCCCTCCTGTCAGCGGCTCCTCTGTGCTGTCACTCAGCTCTGGTCTTTTGTTCTGTTGTGTGTCTGTGCAGCTCGTGAAGCTGCCATGTGGGAGCTGGAAGAGCGCCACCTGCAGGAGAAGCACCAGCTTTTCAAACAGCAGCTCAAAGACCAGTACTTCATGCAGAGACACCAGCTGCTGAAGAGGCATGAGAAGGTACGAGAAGGCGTTCCTGAGGCTCTGCCCCATCCATCCTCTGCCCCTGTCTGTAGAGAAGTTAAACCCATCTATTTCTTTAACACTGACCGCCTGTCGCCCTCTACAGGAGATGGAGCAGATGCAGCGCTACAACCAGCGTCTCATCGAGGAGATGAAGAACAAGCAGACGCAGGAGAGGGCCAGACTTCCCAAGATTCAGCGCAGCGAGGCCAAGACGCGCATGGCCATGTTCAAGAAGAGCCTACGCATCACGGCAGCCACCATCACCCCCGAGCAGGAGCGGGAGAAGGTCAAACAGGTGAGGCGCACCTCCACCCGCCAGGGTGCTCAGTCCAAAGATCCTCCAAAGAATAACCGCTCATCAGGAATAACTCTGTGTGTGTGTTCACAGTTTGCAGCTCAGGAGGAGAAGAGACAGAAGAACGAGCGGCTCCATCAGCACCAGAAACACGAAAACCAGATGAGAGACCTGCAGCTCCAGTGTGACGCCAACATCCGGGAGCTGCAGCAGCTGCAGGTGCAGATGAACTCGTCTGCCTTAAACACAAAGAACTCTAGTTTCATTATTATGTCTAACACACTACCTCTATGTGTTCAGAACGAGAAGTGCCACCTGCTGATCGAACACGAGACCCAGAAGCTGAAGGAGCTGGACGAGGAGCACAGCTTGGAGCTGAAGGAGTGGAGGGAGAAGCTACGACCCAGGAAGAAGGTAAGAAAGTGTCGGCTACGGCTGAACAGGACGGGACAGAAGTCAGGTCAGAAAACATTTAAATATCACAAGCAGCGGAACTCAAGGTCTGTGTGTCTGTGTGTCTTTCAGGCCCTGGAGGAGGAGTTTGCCAGGAAGCTGCAGGAACAGGAAGTGTTCTTCAAGATGAGCGGCGAGTCGGAGTGCCTTAACCCCTCCACCCAGAGCCGCATCTCCAAGTTCTACCCCATCCCCAGTGTCCACTCCACCGGGTTCTAGAGGAAACACACACACACACTCACACACAGAGGAAAGACTGAGCCTGCGCTGCCTTGCCTTCCTCCTCTGGCTGCTGTCGGAGGGTTTTCTGTCTGCGGACTTTCAGGTTCAGCGTTTCAGTGTTTCTCTGGAGACTCTAGTGCCTGAGGACATTTGGCTTTTAGATTTCTGATCATATCTGCTGCTCATTTTGCACGAAGGAAAGCATTTTTATACCGCAACACTCCATTTGGGACAGTGATTATTATTTAGTCGAATGTATCGATAATAAGAGCAGACATGTTTATCATCACTCCAGCTGAAAGGATGAGTCTGGATATTTTTATGATATCATACATACGTGTGTGTGTGTGTGTGTTAGAAATGTAGGTTACATTCTAATAATCTTATGCATGCTTTTAATGCAGTGTGTAGTTTTCCGCCTTCAGACTCGAGCGCAGCGCTGACTGTTTTGTAACAGACCGGTGAGACTGTTCATTGGACTTTAAGGAGACCACTGTGGTGGCAGAAAATAGCATTTACATACCTGCTGGTACCACTGTGAGCAGACGTCTCTGTAGGAACGTTATTCAGGGACAAAGGAAGGAATTCATCCTTAGCTATGGAATCCTCAGCGGTGTCCTCGCAGGTTCACAAGATGAAAAGGATCTATTGATTTCAGCCTTCAGTGTCGCCGTCAGTGTATTAGGATTATGTGTTTAAAGCACAATAACAAACAGCTGTGAGGTAAAGAGTCAGGGTTTTATGAAACATGTAAGAGAAAATAATCATGTTTCTGCATGAATCTGTGGGTGTTGTTTTTTATAAATATGACATTTAGCACAAAAAAGTTCCCCTATTACTATTATAAATAATAAAGTATTATTTATAATAACTTTACTATGATATAATAATTAATAATATTGGACAACCCTGCTATCCCACTGCGCCACTGTTGTCCCCAAAAAAAATAACATTAAGGCTCTGACTGCTGCTATGTCTGTCGTCATGGCAGCTGCCTGGAGCAGTCGGACTGAAGGCCGTCTTGTTGACTCTCAGACTTGAAGCACGTCCAGCAGCAGAATAAGAGGAAAACATGAGATAAAAGGCAGATTTTAAACGAACTGCGAGGACACCAACAGTCTGTAAACAGCTTCCAGATAAACACAGATGATGCATCGTTTGTATTTATGCTGCCTGCTGGGCTGTTTTTTTTTTTAAATAATACTGTTTCTGTAGTTACTAGCCTTAATTACTGTAAACCTGTTATTTAAAGGTTTATGATGCTTTTCTTCGAGCAGTGTTTCTTCATTCAGCCTGATTTATGTAAAGAAAACAAAATGGACCTGACTGGTTTGGGCCATCGTGACTTCTGATTGGTTAATCATCATCATCATCCTTATGATTGGCTGTTTTTATTCAGGTGTTTCTGTTTATGTATAAAAAAAAACAATGCAATGAAGGAGTGCTGTGCACCTTTTTACAAAAACCTCCTCAGTAGCTTATTTATATGAAGCAGCTCCTCAGACACAAACCTATGATAACAGATCAGCTCTGCTTCTTAAATTCTAAAACATCAGAATCAATATGCATTTTTTAAAAGACTCAACACATGTATAGTTTTTAGAAGGACTGTAATGCTGATTTTCATTTTGCTGTAAATAAACTTTTTCCTCTCTACTGCACCTCTCACTGTTTTAATCCCAATCTTAAAATTATTGTTATAAAAATATTTGTTGGTCTGAAATATAAAGTCGACTCAGTCCCACAAAAAAACACAACCCGCCTACAGAGCTACATGCCTAGAGGGCGCTCATGAGTTCATCTTCAATACATGGAGAGATAAGTATTTTGATGCATATTGATCAGTTCAATAACTGTGTTTTGGGTTTATAGGACTTTATTCATTGAAGAGTGACTCAAGAGCGCCCCCTATGGCACAGGAGGTTCAGATAGCTTTGTAGAAATATAGAAAGTCTCTGTTAAATCCCCTCAGTACAGTGTATCACACAAGCTAGTTCAACGCAACACAAGATCCCTGAATCGGACAATGGATGATGTCCACAAATACAAAAAAAAATACAATTACACAACAATAAAAACACACATCAGAGTTCCACTCCTCGCTGTCAGACACCAGCGGACCTCCTTCGTCTTTTAGTCATCTGTGAGAATTCACCTGAAACAGAATGTGAGAAGGTTCATTAAACTCAGCTCCACACCAGGCGGACATGTTAGCCAGCTCATGTCTGACCTCTGTCCCCTTTCGGTCCTCTGAGTCCTTCAAGTCCAGGAAGTCCTCGTTCACCTGACGCACAGACACACAAAGGTTTTACAGAACTAGAATCTAACAGAAAATCATTAACTTTTCTTATCCTACTTATTTTATGCTCTCATATCAAAACTGACACAAGGGTTTCATTAAATATTCAGAAGGGGTTAAATAGTGGTCGGATTGTTATGTTTAAAATGATGAACTATGATAATAAAAACCTGATATTGTTATTAATAAATAGCAGAGCGGCCTTGTAGTAAAGCACGTCCCTGCATCCATGACTCCAGCTGTGGTTGATCAGAACTTAGTCAGTTCTGACAGCTGCTGACCCGCTGCTCTCTGCACACGATCCAAAGTTCTCTAAGACAGAAAGACGTGGCTCTGTCTGCATGTTTCTGAATGCTAGAAGTGGAACCTTTAAAAGTGGATCTGAGGATCAGCTGGTAACTCTGCAGCTGAAAGGGAGTCCAGGAAAGGTGGAGTCACATGAGGCAGCTTACAGTCCCTGACTCAGTTTGTTAATATGACAGCGAGGACATCCTCATCAGATCAATGGATCCTTCAGTGACCTGAACGAATTTCAGGTTTATGGAACTGACCAATCCAGGCTCAGACTGAGAAACAGGCTGATGGGTAACACAGTAGCCTACCTTTCTCTCCCTTTGGTCCTGGGAATCCCACATCTCCTTTCTGTCCTGGTCTCCCAGGTGGTCCTACGATGGCACCGTATGCTGTGGAAGATAATGCCGGTCAGCTTTTTTTAAAGTTATTTTAATGTAAAGTTTAGTTTGAAATGTTCTTTACTTTTGAAGTATTCCACTAAATCTGTGACGTTTGCATGGGAACCAAACAGGCGGGTGTATCCTGGTGGACCTGGAGGACCAGGCGGCCCAGGTGGTCCCTGGACGACGCGTTCACTGTGTGTCTGCTCGTTGTTGTGCAGGAGGCCGTGAGCTGTGAAATCAGGGACAGGCAGAGAAGGGGGGATGTAACCAGGAGGTCTTTAACTCCAACAGCCTGTGCAGCTCTCATGGACTCACATTTGAGGTATTCCACCACGTCCACCATGTTGTCCGTGGAGCTGACCCACCAGGTGTGTCCTGGTGCTCCTGGAAGTCCCGGTGGTCCTGGAGGTCCTTGAACAACTCGTTCAGAGTCCCTGACGACGCCGTGAAGCAGACCTTGAGCTGCAGATTAAAAACATCAGTGTCTGTCTGGACAGGTTCAAGTTCTGGTCTGTGATGTCATCAGGTCTATTTACTACCTACATTTGATGTAATCTGTTACTTTGACAGCTATGCTGGAGTAGTCACCGGTGTCCGGGCTCCACCCTCTGGCCCCAGGAACACCAGGCTCTCCCTTGTGTCCTGGAGGTCCAGGTGGGCCTGGTGGACCAGGAAGTCCAAACATGGCTCCCATCACACTGTCACCTGGTTAAAAAAAAATCCACCACATTAACGTCTCATTCCTTCAGATGAAAAGAGGTGAAGCATCCTTTAGACTCACTCCTGATGTAATCTTGTCTCTGCGCTCTGTGTGTCTCTCTGTTGGCATGGTCAGTGAAGGAAACCAGGCTACGGGTTGGGCCAGGGGGGCCCTCAGGACCAGGAGGACCAGGGGGCCCTGGAGGGCCTCTGAAGGCAACACCTGTTGGAGGACAGAGGTAATATTTTTTTGACACGTTGGCAGCAACAGTCCACCTAAATTTGAATCCAAACACTCACTTTGCAGGTAGTCACGAATATCAGAGCTGATGTAGTTCCCAAATCCTGGTGGTCCAGGTGGTCCTACTGGTCCTGGAGGTCCAGGGGGGCCTTGTGGTCCAGTGGGCCCCTGAGGGCCCACGATCGATTGAAATCCACCTAGTTAGACAATAAAAAACAACATGTGTGTGCAGCACTAACTCAGCTGAAAAGTGAAGTGTCCTGAGAGTCTTTAGTTCCTGTGGACTTGTGGTCAGGTGGTTTACAGTCCTGTTGCCATGGAAACCCATGTGCAGTGTGGTACTGTACTGACAGCATGGAGGCAAAATCAACACCATGAGCTCAGACCTCTTCATTGTACGCTGCCTGTATTTGTCTTTCTTACTTGTTAGCAAGTTTCCAGGCAGACCTGGAGGTCCAGGAGGTCCAGGAACACCCACCAACCCCCTTTCTGTGGACAGAGAGGACCCACAGTTTGACACAGCAGGACACCTGTAACACAAAGGACGAGCTCACACTTACCGTTCAGGAGACCGAGGACACGCTCAGCCACCTCTTGCTGATCAAAGCCGTACCCACCATGGCCTGGAGCTCCAGGAGGTCCAGGCGGACCAGGAACAGCGACATATCTCCTCACATCCTCTCCTGGACATGAATGGTGGACAAGAGGACATGAGAAAACGGTGCAAGCTCAGGTGTGGTTCCACCTGATTCTTACTCACGCTGTAATAGGGTGATGATGTCATTGACAGAGATGGAGCCAGGAGGACCTGGAGGACCTGGAGGACCAGAAGTCCCGCCGTAAACTGCTCCTGAGGCTGGACAGGGTAGAAGACAAAGTTCTCATATGCACAGTAGGTCAAAAAAATTAGTATGTTACTTTGTCGTACCCTGAATGTAGGCGAGGACTCTGCTGGTAATGTCATCCACCAGCCCGTCCCCAGCAGCCCCAGGGGGCCCAGGAGGGCCAGGAGGACCAGCCGGACCCTGAGTCCCATCGTATCCTCGACCTGAACCTGAGCAGGTAGACAGTGGTGTTAGTTCTACATCTTATGTGGTAAGACTGAATCCATGACATCACTGGTACAGATCGTACTCTGGATGTAGCTGAGGACTTGGGAGGCGACGTCATTCACAAGAGCATCTGCTGCAGGTCCAGGGGCCCCGGGAGGACCAGGAGGCCCAGGAGGTCCACCCAGGTACTCTCTGACGCCACTGCCTGCAGATCATGTGACTTAGACCTTCATCCATACAGCACATAGTGTCACATTAAGCACGGTTAACACACAGTGAACTTACTCTGGAGGTAGTCTGCGATGTACTGGCCCACATCAGCTGATGGTCCAGCCTGGCCTGGGAACCCTGAAATGAAAACCCATTATTTGTAATCTAAAGTTTTAAGGTTCATGATTGATTAAAGAAAACCTTCAGAATTATCAAAGTGCACACACCAACACCTGGTTCTGCTGGACTTCCTGGTAGACCTGGCTGTCCTGGTTCACCTGATGACATCATTGTTTACAGTTTACAGCTGTCTGTAGAAAAAGTTCAGTGTGTGAAGAGTGTTGTAACTTTCTGACCTTGGTAGCCCCGTGGTCCCTGTTCACCTAAGACAGGGAACAGAAGAACATTTTAACCTGAATCATTCACTGAATTCTTCCACACATGGTTTCAGAGGTTTCTGATGGGCTGAACCTACCCTCTGGACCCTGTGGGCCAGGCGGTCCTGGAGGTCCCGGTGGTCCAGCAAAGAAGGTTTCTGGGAGAAAAGGCATCAAAATGTTAATGATTGTGACACGTCTGAGGTCATCTGAGATGAGACTTATCTCACCAACCTGACGTTGGCACAAAGCTGCCTGGTTCTCCTTTGTCTCCTGGAGGTCCAGGTTTACCAACACCTGTGAGGAACCAACCGAGATCAGCAGGGAGAAATCTTTATTTTAACCCTCCTGTTTGCTTGCCTGGCTCTCCGGGAGGTCCTCTACGACCTGGAGGACCCTGTTTACCCTCACCTGAACAACATCATGAAAAGAAGTTTTTACAGCCAGCCTTAAACTTACCAGCAGGACCAGCAGGCCCAGGAGGCCCTGGAGGCCCAGGTGGGCCGGGAACTCCAGCCATGGAGGAGAGTTCTGTCAGAAAGACACTGATTGGTATCAGTCACCTGAATGTTACTGGTATTAGTAAAGAAACAGAGCGGTACTCACTGTAGGATCCAGATCTGCTGACTGTTTCAGAACTGACGCTGACACCAGACTCACCACCTGTTCCTTGTTCCACATAATCTCCATTTTCACCTTTCTCTCCTCGTTCTCCTTTAGGACCTAAACATCAAAATACAAAAGAATCAAAAAGGAGCTAAAAACAGGCAGAATCATCAGAGGCTGGACGTTCTGGTGGTTCTTTAATACGTCAGAACCTCTTTATTCTCCATGTCTGCATTAAAAATCCTGCAAAAATAAAGAGTTCATGCCAACAAGGTTCTGTAAAAGCAGAAAGTTCTGCACCAATCCTATTGGCTGTTTTTGGAGGGAACACTGGAGATGCTGCAGTCTTAATTGGACTGCAGTAAAACGCCATCACTGCTGCACTCTAAAGCATGTGAACTAGTGATCATTGAGGCATCATCTGGGTCACCTGGAGCTCCGGGGAGACCAGCAGGGCCAATGGGACCTGACAGCCCAGGAGGTCCAGCAGGACCTGGAGCTCCGGCTGGCCCTGGAGGTCCGGGGATGGGCACCGAATCAGAACCAGCTGAAAAAAACAAGAGACAAAAATCAGCTTAAAGTAGCCGATGTCCTGTTTAATCAGTCCTGCAGGTGTCGTTCTTACTCGCTGTGAAGACTTTACCAGGAGATCCTGGTTCACCTGAAAACCAGAGAGAGGTCAGAGTGGAACTTGTGGCAGCGACAAACATTACATATGGCCTAAATACGATACATCACTAGCGCCAGCATCAGGCCAACGTTAGTACTCGTCCTTCTCCTTAGTTTATAACCAAAAACATGTGAAGCCCAGACTGCCGCAGCTGCTTTACTGTGAGCGTTACCTTTAACACCAGGTGATCCTGGGATTCCTGCGATACCTGCAGTCACATTTAAAATCCACATGTTTAAACCTGAGAGTGCACAGAGTGAAATAATGAACTCTGGTTTGTCTTTGTACCTGGGGGTCCCTGCAGCCCAGGGGAGCCTGGAAATAAACACAGATGCTTAATCATCCCACTCCTCAGAGTGTGACATGCTGTCAGTGCTGGACAGTCTTTATACCTGGAAGACCAGCATCTCCGGGAACTCCAGGTGGTCCTCTGATACCAGGAAGTCCTGTGGAACCGATCTCACCTGTCACAGAGAGACGGTCACAGGAAGTTACAGCGTGTTTGATATATATATATATATATATATATATATATATATTCTTTGTCTCTCACTGTCCACACCTGTAGCTCCTTTAGAGCCCTTTGGTCCAGCAGGTCCTTGGGGTCCAGGCTGTCCTGGTTCACCTTTAATGGCAGAAAATAGGCCTGTTATTCTTTCATTCTCAGCAGGTTGTTTTTATGGCTATTTAAATTATTTAATCACCTAAAAGAAAACACATAAATATCCTAACAGTCAGCCTTTAATTGGTTAAAATGAACTGACTGGTCACAGCTGCAATAAAACCCACCTGCAGGTCCACGTGGTCCCCTCTCTCCAAGATCTCCTTTGGTTCCTGGGAGTCCTGCTGTTCCTCTGTCCCCTGATTAAAAGACAATCACCAGCAGGGTCACTGATCAATAGCTGATGAATCAATAAGCTGCAAAGACACATCCAGACTGTTGTCTGTAGTTAAACATGAAGCACGCTCAGCTGCCTCACCTTGAGCTCCTGGAGGTCCGGCTTCACCCTGGAAACCCTTTGGACCAGGAGCACCTGCAGACAGTTACCACAGATTCAACACACCAGGAACTGCTGATCAATACCTGCAGATCAATTTTTGACAGGAATCAAGTCTTCACCTGGACTACCTGGGGCACCGTGTTCTCCCATGCCACCTAAACCAAACAAACCGTGTTCAGAACCACATGTACGCTTCTTTAAACATCCTACCATCATGACCTTTGACCTCACCTTTTGGACCCACAGGTCCAGCAAGACCAGCAGGACCGGGGCGCCCAGGCTCACCCTGAGACCCTGTCAAAACCAGCATCATAATAACTACACAACTCAGAGACTGTACAAAGACGGACGACATGACAGCGCCCCAAAAAGTGAAGTCAAAACATCTGGAGCGCCCCCTTGTGGCTGGCTGCAGTACAGCTCATAAACCCTGCCTCCTCCATGTTAGGATGAGATACAGACAGACAGATACAGAAAACTGAAAGTACTGACGGTGGTTTATGGTTTGTTAGTTAGTATTTATCACACTGATCTGGGTTCAAATGGATTAAAGATGGCATCTTTTTCCAACATGGCCGCCCGCAAGAGAGATGTTTTGCCTTCACTTTGGTGCAGTGTGCCATTTGTTTTACAGTCATTGATTCGTTAAGGCTCTATGTGACATCAACCTTTGTCTCCTTTCTCTCCAAATCCAGGAGGTCCAGACTCTCCACGGGGGCCCATCGGCCCCTCCCGACCCCTCTGACCCGGCGGCCCCTCAGACCCTGGTTCTCCTGAGCAGAATGAAGGACAGACTCAGCTTCTGCTGCCTCTCACATTCAGCATCTGTGCAGATTGAAGTGTAGTGAAGTATATACCTGCACTTCCCTTCGGTCCCCGCGGTCCGTCCAGTCCTGGGTGTCCCATCTGCCCGGGAGGACCTGAAGAAGTCAGAACAGTGATGAGTGATGATGTCACACTGTAGAAAAACCTGCAAACCTTTGGTTTGAGTCTCACCTGGCAGACCAGGAAACCCGCTGTCACCTGTAAGAGACACATGTTAGTGTCCGGCTCTGGTCTGAACACAAGAGCAGCACAGTGAGGACTCACCTTTCTGTCCCAGTGCACCGGGGTCACCTGTAAGCAGACATCCAGCTTAGTGACCGATACAACTGATCAATCAGTCGCTGCCTGATCAAACATACCTTTGGGTCCGGGCTCTCCTCGCTCTCCTTTCAGTGAGTACGCCAGTGTGTCTAGACACAAACACAGGTGTTTTAGCCGGGTTGTTTCTGTGTGAGGTCAGCTGACCCAGCTGTGTTTACCTCTGACGGCCCCTGACTGGAGCTCAGCTCGGACCAGCTGCTGAACGGTCCTCTGCAGGGAGTCGCTGTCCTGACCCACCCCGGCCCCGGCACCACCTCCAGCGCCAGCAGACCCCAGGTTGATGCTGTTGTCAGAGCGGGTGAGGGTGGAGCCAGCGGAGCTCCTGCCGATGTAGGACGAGTCCAGCGGGTCGAGGATGTTGATGCCAGAGGAGGCGGATAGGCGGCTGGTCCTGGCGGACGTGGTGCCGGTGATGGCTTCCAGAGCCTCCACTCGGTTCTTCAGGCGCCTCACCTCCTCACCTGTGAGCGAGGCAGATCACCGTCAGTGACGGTTTAAAGTAAAACACGCAGCTTCAAACACATTTTACCCAGAGCGATGAGTCCGAAGAGGAGGCCAAGGAGGAGCAGGAGGCTGAGCAGGAGGCCCAGCAGCCACTTCCACCAGCTGCAGCAGGAGCAGAAGCTGAAGGGCGACTGGTCTTTACGGATCTCTGAGAAACAAACAATGAGAGATCCATTCAGTAAATAGTCTGTTACTGAGCCGTCGTGACCAGCCTGACAAAATTAAGTATTACCTGCGTAGGTAGATTTGTCTTTTGTGGCAGTTTTCACGCTTGAAACTGTAAAAATAAAATATAATAAATCACATGAATTTCATGCCAAACACATGTGGTTGAATATCAGGTTACATTTATCCTCTGTCCCGTGGTCCGCTGTGCTGGAGGACAGTTTCTGCTTCTCCCTCTTCAGTGAGTCCTCAGAGTACAGATCTACGGGACAGACGTAACACAGCATGTTAGCGGCCTGACATGTTACCCTGACGGTCCTCCTCGGACTGTGTCCTACCTGCAGCACCGGCAGCTCCAGCAGACATGAACGTCTTGCCCGTGTCTTTGGCCATGACGAGTCTCTCCGTCTCCTTCCTGATGGGAGCGTCCAACACAAACCTGAACTCTTTTCCTGCTGCGGCCTCGTCGTTGATGGGACTGCTAGGTCTCACTGTGGGAAACACACAACGTGATGATTAAGACACAACGTGGACTAATTCCTGTAAAGGATTCTTCTCTGCAGAGGACACACCTGTGGTTGGACTCATGGCAGAGACATTTTTCTGCACTCCGTACACTGCGAGGACACAAACATCATCATCATCGTGATGTCAGTATTTATTTTGTGTTGCTGTTGTGTGTCATGGTGTGGGTCTGTGCTTTACCGATATGTGAGTTGGTCCCAGATGGAGAGAGGACAGGGGGGCTGGCGTAGGACAAGTTATTCTGCACACCGTACACCGGAGCTGCAGGCAGACAGAGACATAAGATATTTATCTGGGACAGAGTCCAGTTTAGGACCTAATGTCTCTGAGACATGACGGCTCACCGGAGCTGTTGGCTGAGAGTCCAGCGCCGACTGAGGGAGCGCCGAGGGTCAGGTTGTTCTGAAGACCTGATGAGACAGACCAGAAGAGACATTCATCGTCTGTCTGTCCCAGGACTGAAACCCTCCTTTCACAAAGGAGGACATCCGTCATGTGACTGACCTGACGGGTACAGGGCGGAGGTCGCAGACAGGTTGTTGTGGTTGGCGTTGTAGCTGTTGTAGCTGCTGCTCACACCTCCAGGCCAAATGCTGCCGTACTGCTCTGAAGGGGAGGACGGAGAGAAGAGTCAGACCATCACAATACTCTGAGCAGAGTGTGAGCAGAGTCCCGGCAGACCGGCTGCACCTGTGCCGGAGCGCTCCGGCAGGGCCCGGCTCTCCACGCTGGCCTTCTTGGGGATGGGCAGCGTGTTGGTGGGGGACTGGGTGGGGCTGGTGGAGCGGGAGTTTGCCCTCAGGAGGCGCTTCACGTCGTCCAGCTCGGTCCCTGCGGAGCAGCAGTAACAGAGTGTGTCAGACAGAGGCGCTGTGCAGCGTTTCAGGGATGTAAGCGGCTCGGATCCTCACAGCTGGCGGGCGGCGACGCACTCTGCAGCCTGGCTCTGATCTCGCTCTCTACACGGAAACAAGTCTGGTTATTCTTTGAACATGTCCGGGATGTTTCTGGCTTTACAGTGTGGGCGTACCTCTGCTCTGAGTTCTCCCTCTAGTGGCAGACGTTGGCACTGCACTTGACATTCCTGCGAACCAAACAGACCGAACATCATGGCTGGTTTCTGAGCTGCTTCCAGAGTTTAACCCTTGAACTCACCGTACTCCTTCCTGCTGTACTCGGGGGACGAGTTTGAGCTGGAGCTTTCTGCAACACAGAAATAAACCTGATGTCATCACGGCTGCCTCTTCCAGACCGAAGGCCGCGTGACCTTTTCCTCACCGTCAAAGACCTCTGACAGAGCTGCTGCCATGGTCGGCACGCCCTTCCTCTCCTTCTGAGGCGGAGAATAAGTGACAGCAGAGGATGAAGGTCCTCGCTTCATCTCCCCGCCTCCTCCTGAGCTGTAGCTGCTCTTGGACACAGAGGAAACCGTCACAGCCCCGAGGCCGCCCTCTCTTTTTGACATGCCAGAGGACCCCCCTCCAGCAGCCCCTGCACCCGAGGCCCCAGAGCCACCCCCTGATGCCGCCCCTCCTCCTCCACCTGAGGATTCAGCAGCAGAGAAAGCTCCGGCAGCAGTGATACCGATTCCTCCGCTGCCCTTGTAGGCTCCTCCGGATCTGCCGGAGCTGCTGGATGTGATCAGGATGGAGCTGCTTGTGCCGCCGGAGCCTCCTGATGCGGCTCGCCCACCTGACCCACCTGCGCTCAGAGAAAGATCACCTGAAGGAGAAAAAATGAACGCCCACATCAACCTGACGTGGTGCCTGCTGGGGCTGCCAGAGATCCCAAATTCAGCAGCAAGACTGAACTGGCAGAGTTAATATTTGACCGTATCAGAGCTCATTCCAGCTGTTTTTGTTATGATATGACATTCTCCAGGTAATACTCTGCTTCAGCTACTCTGTCTGAACACGCCTCCTTAACATAAGATTTATGACACACGCACAGTTAACTGCTGCTGCTGGATGATCTCTGCCTGCCAGGTATTTCTGACATTTTGATTCACTTTAGGTTCCCATATATTTATGTTTTAAAGATTTTATAATATTTTCAGTTTTAGCCTCTTTGCAGATGACTTCTGGTCCAATTGTCTCACTGATTTTTATTAGAAAGCTCCAATAAACACATATGGAGAGCTCCAAACTTGTGTTAGCTACGAGAACGTGAACAAAGTGCCGCTGTTAGACTCAATACAGGCAGAAAAATCATTTTAAAAAGCAAGTAAACACTGTTTAAAATGAAATAAATGAAAGAGTTAAAAAGAAAAAATGTTGCTATGTAGCCTGTGCTACATGGTTTGTCTGTTTGTTTCTGCACAAAAGTCAGTTAATGAAGGGTTAAAGAAGAAGACTGCTTCATCATCATCATACACTGATGACAACTGAATGCTCATTCTGCTACATGTAAGCTAACGTGTGAGACATCTGATGGGATGAGCGCACAGTGACTGACGGCACTTCTAAGGGTTAAATACCACTGATGTAGCTGCTCCTACCTCTGCTGCTCCCTCCGGTCCCTCCACCAGAACCGACCGTAGTTAGATTTTCCATCCAAAGTGACCTGCTGCACCCACAGACATGATCCAGAACATGTGAATGACAAAGAAGGAGCAGAGTTTCTTTACAGTGACACCCTGAGGCTCACAGCACACACAGCCGTGTTTGTCTCTGCTCATATTTCTCTCTTTTGTGGCCCCATAGAATCCAGCATGATTCAGAGTGTTCACCTGAAGCTCTGCAGAGAGGGCGCAGCTCTTTGTTCGCCTGATAAATGTGACTTTGTTGTGAACAAAAAGGACCGACGGTGTAAAAGTAACGTCTCAGATTTCACTCAGGTTCTCAGATGGACTGAAAAATACCTCGTTCCTCATGACAGGCAGAGACGCCAACGTCGTCCAGGAAAGGGTTAAAATTCATAACTGAATTGTTTCATTTTAAAGCCAGAATATTCAGAGTTTGTTTATTGAAAGTTAAAACCATATGGTACCACCCTGTTTATTACATGTCAGGCGTCAGGTTGTATTTACTGCAGTGTTGTTCATTGTAACACCACCAGGGGGCTGCAGAGAGTCAGAGAGAGCTAAACAGGGTGTCTTTAAAAATGCATTTTTACTGCTTACAGAAATAGATAGATAGATAGATAGATAGATAGATAGATAGATAGATAGATAGATAGATAGATAGATAGATAGATAGATAGATAGATAGATAGTTTCAATCACTGCAGAGTGGATATTTCAGAGGAAAAACTGTTTCTCACTTTACACGTGATTAAAAATTAAAAATAATCAGCATGTATTGATCCTAATTTTACATGTAAAGCTCACAGAATTGACCTAAAACACTCTTAAAGCATCATTCACACAGACCTCCTCGGTTTTACTCCATGAAAAGCTTCTTTTTGTTTTGTACTTTCTTTTCATGTAGTGCATAAATTTGTTGTTGCATGTGTTTATTACACATTGAGCTGTAAAACTTTTCAAATCTTTGTTGAATATTTTCAATTTTTCAAAGAAACTTTTCAACTTTCAAAGAGCAAACAAACATTTCAGATCCACAAACTTCATCTTTAAAAATCATTGTTTGATTAAAACAACATGAGTTTTTAAACCTCTGCTCAGCTGAATGTCAGACATGCACAGGTCAACCTGCAGCGAGCTTAAACTACACAGCAGGCATAAAATAAATCAAAAATACTTCTCATTAAAAGTCATTTTTAATGTGTTTACCTTTCAGATCATCTGTGTAAAAACTCTGCGTCCTCTCCTCCTCCTCCTCTGAATGTGAGTCCAGGTGCAGCACCTGGGTCTGGATGTGCCTGCAGAGTTTATGTGTTGGCTTTGTCTGACTCACAGCTTCAGTCGACAAGTTCCAACAGAGAGTCGGGGTGTGTGTGTGTGTGTGTGTGTGTGTGTGTGTGTGTGTGTGTGTGTGTGTGTTGGCAGTGCAGGAGAAAAACAGCTGCAAGCTCAGATAATTAAAACCTAAAACACGAGCTGAACACTGTGCTGCTGTGCCGTGGTGCTAATGACTTTATTTAAGATGTGTTTTACACGTGTGTGTGTGTTGTGTGTGTGTGTGTGTTGTTTACCTGCTTCAGTATCTGTGCTTTTATGCAGTTTATAGTGACCAAAGGAGAGCACACACACACACACACTGAGCACTGAGCTGTGTGCTGAATCGTCTAAAACTGCAGTTCCTCCTGTGTCCACTAGGGGCTGATTCTAAGAAATGAGTCCATCCTCATAGACCTCCATGTTAAAATGTCAACATGTTTACAGCTGAATGAACTTTTAGATCACCTTTTATGCCTTAAAGGGATATTTCTGTATTTTTTATATGCTTGCTTTGGGCAAATTTGTATTATTAAAACAATCCAAAACAACAGCTGACATGTATTGTGCAGACTGTTCTCCAGAACTATTTAAATGTTTAACTAAAAATCTTTCGGTAACTCAAACTCATTAATAACCTGTGTATGTAAGTGTTTTTCATCCATTTATCATGTCGCAGCACATGACACACAGACACATATAAGAACACCATCTCTGGTGTTCATCTCTCTTTCTCCTTCAAAGTAAAAGCCCCAGCTTGTTTTGGTCTTGGCTGAAACTGTTAACTTGTCACTCCAACACGGCTGCTGTGTTTACGAGCCTTCGGGCTCAGGAAAATGATGAGTGTCAGTCAAAACTGCACCGCCGGCAGCTGGATGTGATCAGTCAGGTATGTTTTCGGCCTACATGTTCTTACAGCCTCCACAAAAATGTGAATGTGGAGACGATATGAAGGATCCTCAGTGCAGTGACTCATGCTTTCCCACAGGTGCATCACCTGAAACTGAGGGTTTTCAGAGAACATTGACTGATCAGCTGTAAATCACATTTACCAATCAATGCCTCATTCAGGGTTCTGTGGGAGACACACTTGAAACCGTGTGTGTCCATCTCTGAGCTCCGATGGTGTTCTGCTCCATCTCTGAGCTCCGATGGCGTTCTGCTCCATCTCTGAGCTCCGATGGTGTTCTGCTCCATCTCTGAGCTCTGGTAGTGTTCTGCTCCATCTCTGAGCTCTGCTCCATCTCTGAGCTCCGGTGGTGTTCTGCTCCATCTCTGAGCTCTGATGGTGTTCTTCTCCATCTGATGGTGTTCTTCTCCATCTGATGGTGTTCTTCTCCATCTGATGGTGTTCTGCTCCATCTCTGAGCTCTGGTGGTGTTCTGCTCCATCTCTGAGCTCTGGTGGTGTTCTGCTCCATCTCTGAGCTCCGATGGTGTTCTGCTCCATCTCTGAGCTCCGATGGTGTTCTGCTCCATCTCTGAGCTCCGATGGTGTTCTGCTCCATCTGATGGTGTTCTGCTCCATCTCTGAGCTCCGATGGTGTTCTGCTCCATCTCTGAGCTCTGGTGGTGTTCTGCTCCATCTCTGAGCTCCGATGGTGTTCTGCTCCATCTCTGAGCTCCGATGGTGTTCTGCTCCATCTGATGGTGTTCTGCTCCATCTCTGAGCTCCGATGGTGTTCTGCTCCATCTCTGAGCTCTGGTGGTGTTCTGCTCATCTCTGAGCTCTGATGGTGTTCTGCTCCATCAGCAGCGGCAGGAATTCCTGGCTGTTGTTGCTGAGGGTGAAGCGTGAGGCTGCAGCGCTCCAGCGGAGCCTCGGGGCACGTCAGCTGACAGCTGCGTCCTTTCAGAATGCACTGAATGGATGAGGATAATAAATCAGATATATCAGAGCAGACTGACTCACAGAGCAAAGATGGACGCCTTCCAGAGCTTTTAAAATGTACACGCAGAGTTTTCTGAGGTTCAGACCTTCTGACTCAGCGTTCAGCTTGTGAGCCCGGTCACAACCTGAGAGGTCCACATCCACCTCACAGACCAGGCTGAGGACCAAAGGGGGACCAGGCCGGTTCTGTTACTGTGAAACAGCTGCTGTCTCCAATAAAACCATCCAGGTGTAACACTGTATTTAATCACTGCATTTTTCAGAGTTTTCGTTCTTTTTTGTTCTTTCAACTTTTTACTGATTTTTATGGCTGATGTACAAAAGAGCTGCTAAACGTTACCAAACAATGATAATAGATGTTTATTTTTTTATGAGTGCACATTTTCTGTTTTGTTGAATGATTTAATTTTCATGTGTGTTTTTGTTTCTATTGCACATGTTTTCATTTTTATTGTTGTTTATTGTGTTTTAATTGTTGTAAATCACCAAGTAACAAAACAGTGCTAAACAAATAGTTTAATAATAATCTAATATTTGATTATGTTTTTGTAGCTTGTTGAGGAATCTCTTCTTATGCCTAATGACTTTTAAATACAAGGATCACGTGGGTGTGGGTGTGTGTGTGTGTGTGTGCGCAAGAGAGAGAGAGAGAGAATAATGTATTCTGACCTAAATAAAAAATAAAAACTACATACACGTATCTAATCTGATAAATATCTATAATTAGATAAATAAAAAAATAATACCCTGGAAAATATACTTAACCGGAAATTGTTCCTTACCCCGGATGTCTAATCGCAGTACTTCCGGGTTGAGTGTCATGGCGGCGCCCTGAACGCTGCAGAGAAACATCAACAGTTGTGATATCGCCGTTAAATCGACGGAGCCGGCCGCGTGAGCGCAGCCATGACGTTTAAAGACGGCGTGAGGTGGAACGTCAGGATGTCCGCGGTGTACGCGCTGGGAGTCTGGACCATGATCGGCTCCTACGCCTTTTTTAAATACACAGGTCGATGGGAAGGACTGCCAGGTGAGACACACACACACACACACACACACACACACTGCTGTTGACAGCTGTCACTGAAGCAGCTCATTACACTTTCTTTATATTGTCGTCATTATTTATTCCTCAAACATGGTATCAGTGTATTATTATCAGTGGTGGAAAGTAACTAAGTATTTGTACCTAGTTACTGTACTTAAGTAAATGTTTATGTATTTCTACTTTACTTAAGTAAAAATAATAGTGATACATTTTTAGTGTCTGTAGTTCCTTGTTCCATGTGATGAACACAGTGCTGGACTGATGTGAGGTCAGACTCTGCATGGAGGTGGTGTCACGCTGCCAGCTGTGTTTCTATAATGAGCCTCAGTCATGATGCCGGTGCTCTGGCTCAGTTAGCTAACTAGTTAGCTGCTGTCTGCTAACACAGGTCCATCCATTAATGTCTGATTAACATGAATCATAACATGAATCTACAGCAGGAACACTGACACAGTAAACATGCTGAATGCCTGTTTGTTATCAGCAGCCTCTCTGTTCACTTGATGCCCACAGCCTGCCTCATGACACACAGACCTGTCCATAGCTGCTTCTGGACTGAACATGTACATTAACTACACATGGTCCATTTTCATTTAAGATGATTTCTTTGATTATTTTAACCTGTTCAGATCCTTTGCAATGGAAATCAATCATATATATTCAGTGTGTGAGTACTTTTACTTTGAATACTTTAAGTACATTTAAAAGTACTTAAGACTTTTCCTTAAGTACCAAGCTGCAGTGCTTCCTCCACCACTGAGCATTAGGCCGTCGTGTGATGTGCTGTAGTGTTATCCTCTTATTCATTTTGATTTTTCAGCTTTCATATCTTGAGAGAGAAAATCCTCTGTCAATAATAAATGTGTTTGTCTAACAGTGAAAACTGAAGAAGAGAAAGAAAAAGAAGAAGAAGAGGATCCCAACAGGGTGGTGTACAAGACCGAACACACCAAGTCTGTCATCGTCTACAAGAAGGACTTTGTCCCCTACACCACCAGATTATACAACCTCATCAAACCGTACATGGGAGATTCTGGAGGTGGAGACGGGGACAAGTAGCTTCAGAGAACAATATGAACGTGGAAATCTGTATGAATGTGTGAGAGAACATTAAACTGGTCTGAGGATGCTGCTGCTGACCCTTCATCGTACTCTGTTAACCAGGTGCTGTCCTGGTCATCCAATCTGTTTCCAGCTTCTCTGACAGAGTGTGTGTCCTTCTCGCTGCCTTCAGGTTCAGTCCTCTTCAGCGTTCCTAGTGATGGACGACTGCAGGAGCTGAATGGAATTCAGCCTTCATCACAACCTGATATTATTCCACATGCCAGAAACATATAAGTCTCATTTTAACTAGAAAAAAACATGATTGTTTTAATTAAGATTAAGATTAACTTCATTTTAAAATAAAACTTTATTTTAAAGTTAATCTTAATCTTAATTATTAATTATTAAAACAAATGTATTCTAACATAAATAATAGATATATAAGTAACCACTGTACCTGCCTTAATAAATAATTATTAGATATATAATAGAATGATAAAATACACTTTACCTGGAATTTTTATTTCCCTAATTATTACTGTATTTACATGTACACAGTATTTTTATTGGTGTTATTTGACATCTTTTTTATTTTTACTACTTTTTTCTCTCTTAATTGTGAAATAATTTATAAAGATAATAATAACTTCATTGTTTTAAAATAAGATTAACAGACATTTAATAATCCACAGGATCATTCTTAAATATTGGGATGAAAATAGAGAATAAATATTACATCAGCAAACCGGAAACACGTTTCTGCCACTTTCGGCCTCTAGAGGGCGACGTCGTCCCGTCAGCGCTTGCGTCTTCCCGGAAGTGACAGCGTGCTCTCCAACACAACCACACAACCATGAGAGCCATCGTTCAGAGGGTCACCAAGGCGAGTGTGACAGGTAAGCTGCGAGCAGAGACAGGCCGCCGTGCTGCGGAGGTTCAGCCTGGCCGGAGCTAACAGCGTTCAGTTAACAATACCGCTGACCCGGCGTGTGTGCTAAGCTAGCTGTGTTAGCATTAGCCATCCCGGTTGAATGAATCAGGGGGTCCAAGCTGAGTCCAGTCAGAGCGCTGACAGCGGAACCAGTTCAGGCTGTTTCACCGCATGAGTGCTCGAAGTGTCTTCCGGATGTCTGCCGGACTGACAGCTGAGTGACAGCCGGGGCCTCACGCCCGTCGTCCGGGCTGTCAGTCTGCTGCTTCTCACGGAGCGACAACAACAACAACAACAACAGGAGTTCAGATGGATTCAAGCCACATACACTTTAAAAAAAACAAATCAACGTTTCACAAAGTCAGAACTTGATTTCCACACATAGAAACTTTATCAAAACTAAGTTTATTATGCCTAAATATCAATTTTAATATTTTTACTGCACCTGATTTGAATGTTTCACAACAAAATCACATTTCAGTATCTACAGTGCAGCTGTTATCTGCCAGAAGTTTAGTTCCAGGAGTTCAGAAATACATAAAAATGTTGCGTTGACATCCACATATGTAGAAGAAGATTGAAGCGTATTATTATGACCTGGATGACTGAGAATCTTCATCATGTTTGACATCCACAGTTAGCATCATAAGGGTTTAAAACCACATCACAAAATGTGTCTTATTTTCATATAAAACCTGAAAAACTAAAGTTTTCTGACATGAAGACAAAATATTTGACGAGCCATCAGCGGTGCCTTTGGACCTCATCAGCTCACTGAGAAGCACAGTCATGATGGAGTCATGGCGTCAGACCTGAGTGAATGATAGTCACTGTGACAGCGTCTCTGTTGTTTTTGACTCATTCACCTTTGTGTGTCTTCCTGCAGTGGGCGAGGAGCAGGTCAGTTCAATAGGACGTGGACTGTGCGTACTGCTGGGGATATCAGTGGAGGACACTCAGAGAGATGCTGAGTACATGTGAGTGTGAGCCGAGCAGACTCTCACACCAACAGAGCGTCCACTACGAGCAGGCCAGCCAATCACGCTCTGAATGTTTGTTTGAGATTCAAACATGGCCTCCTGCTTACGCAGAGTGTTTTATTTTTTACGTTTTTCTTGTTAGTGTGAATAGTTTATTTTTGGAGAATTGTTAACTGTGACAAACGTCGGCCTCTGAATCCTCGCTGCCTCTGTGTTTCCTCAGAGTTCGTAAGATCCTGAACCTGCGTCTGTTTGAGGACGAGAATGGCCGAGCGTGGAGCAAAAGCGTGATGGAGCGGGACTTTGAGGTGCTGTGCGTGAGCCAGTTCACCCTGCAGTGCATTCTGAAGGGCAACAAGCCGGACTTCCACTCGGCCATGCCCGCAGAGCTGGCTCAGCCCTTCTACAGCAGCATCCTGGAGAACATGAGGAGCGCCTACAAACCGGAGCACATTAAGGGTGCGTGGAGCAAACTTCCCTGTCCCCCTTTAAAGTGCTGCACTGCTGTGGCTTCCTGTCGGGCCTTTAAACTGCACATCACCCCTCTGTTTGTCCCTCTGGTGAAGCCACAGATGAAAAATAGTCTTCATTTGAGCAACCATTGTGAAAAATGTGGAGGCCATGAGAGGCCAGGTGAGTCCGCAGAGGCTGCAGGACAGCCGGAACAAAAACCTGCCTGTTTCTGAGCTAATTAAAAACAAAAGGGTCACCGTTACCGCCACCGACTCATGAGTCTGGACCGCTGCCTCGTCCCCCTGCTGTTTAATTGCCTGTATTCCCACCTCAGCGTGGGGTTATGACAGTGTAGGGGGGCCGGATTATCGGCGCTGTGACGCGCTGGCGGTGACGGTGGCAGTGAATTGGGTCAGCCCACCGGGGAGCAGGTGCGGAGAACACCTTGTCCCAGCAAGGGAGGCATAAGGCTTCCTAATTAGTCCCCCCCTCCAGAGAGGAAAAGTGATGACGCAGCGCCTTTCCACCGCGGCTTCATTGTGCAGATGGTGTCATTAATCTCAGGGACCCGGTGGAAGTAAGAAGAACATTTAAGTTGAAACTTCCTGTCCTCACGCAGCCCCTTTGTCTTTGTCCCCAATGTCTCATCTCATGTCTCCGTGTTAGAGGGTGGAACGCCGACAGTGACAGATTTCACATGTCAGGTGGTTATATGATGTCTGCTTCCTGTTTGTTTTTGTAGATGGGAAGTTTGGGGCCTGCATGCAGGTCCACATTCAGAACGACGGGCCTGTCACCATCGAGCTGACGTCCCCGAGCGGCCCCATGGACCCCAAACAGGTAGGACGGAGAACAAAACGTTTAGTCAAATTATAATGAAGATTATTTTAAGAATGTTTTCACTCATAGCATAAAATGTTTTTGTTTGTGAAAATCTTTTGTTTTCACTAAAAAAAACCTGCAGCATTACTTTAGAATGTGACATTTAGGGTTTATTTTTAACCACTTGGTGGCGCTGTTCGCTCCTCTGTGTGGTGCAGGGATGAGACACATGGATGGGTAAAGCTGTGATTTATTTTCTGCTGTAGGTTTGTTGGAACACCTTTAATAGAAGTCCGTCAGAAAACACTGACCAAAAAAAATGCACTAAAAATATTATATTATATATTTTATTTTATAACTATAACCCAAATGTCCAAATTTCATCATATCTTTTCCTCATAAATTTGTCATAAATTTCTCTTCCCGCACTTGAAGCCTTCATATTCTTGCTGCTTTCACGTCAGAACGTCGTCAGACTCCGCTGCAGTCACCCTGAGTGAATAATGTCGAGCTGTTCTGCAGTACAGAGAATATTCTGCTTAGATCTATAAACAGGTTCGTTCCTCCGACCGCCTGAAACCGCTTCCTGTATCCGTCTTTCTGAATCCACCCTGCAGGGCCCGGCTAACGTCCTCATGCCGCTGGCCGTCGGCCGGCTTTGGCCGCCCTCCCCTCGGTGGGCTTGGCTCGCTCGCCCAATGGGAGGCATGTTAAGCAGTCCTCAGAATTTTAATCTTGTCTGTTTGGGATGTTTTTCTGTGGAGGCTGAGGAGCCAAAGCCAAGGCTGAACATGAGGGATAAAAGGCCAGCCAATAGGCTAAGCTTGGCAGTGGTGGGTGGGGTGAAGCAACAGCCAACAGACACTGCTCCTTTCTTTCCATGAATCAGGGATTTGGTCCCCGGCAGGGTCAAACAGCCGGCAAACAATGGTGAGATCCAGAGCAGTGGAAGTCTTCCTGTGCTGTTTCTGTGTGTGTGTGTGTTTGTCTGGACTCAACACACACCTGATTCATGTGACGTTTGACCATGTTAGGTCATCAAGAGTCAGAGTTTAGGGTTTGAATGGTCGACAGTTATTTTTTTGAGTGAGACGCTTCAGTGTCCACTTTATAATTTACAGAAGAAAGTCAGGTTACCACAGTAAGAGTTTTATTATTTTATTTTTATTTATTTTTTCAGGATTCTGACAAGAAAAAAAAATTGTATAATAAACTTTTTTATTTTAAAAATAATTTATAAGAATTAAAAGGCCAGGATGTATATGAAAAAGAAAATATTTTAAATATTTTCTAATGTTAAAAAGCCATTATAAATTAAGTATTTAGACAGGAAGTGATGATTCTGAGGGTAAAGGTTCCCTGTTTTTAATCATGAAAATGGAGCGCAGCATGTTAACAGGCTCAGCTGGGATCACACTGACTTCTGAATAATGGAACGTCTTATGCAATGCTTTGGATTTTTAAGTCGACATTTACTTCATAAATATTTCTCTGGCAGCCATAAAAGTTTTATCATGTGTGTTTACAGGCCTCTCACAGATGACTGGTAGCGTACCTGCTTCAACGTTTCTGTTGTGATGTTTTATGAAACGAGGAGGAGGAGGAGTGATTGGAGCATTGTTGTTGTGAAGAGTTGTTTTGAAGTGTGTGTGTGAGAGTGAGCAGTCACAACAATAGACACATTGAGCTGATCATATGACAGCTCAGAGAGAACAGAGGCGGTTGTGCGCTCAGCTTGGGAGTGTCGGTCTGCGTCTCCTCCTCTTTGTGTTTCATGAATCCTCCTCATTGCTATGCATGCTGGGACCTTTGTGTGACCACTGAACGTGCCGCAAAGGTCACGATCTGCAAGTCATGATGCAGCATGTTCACGGTGGGAGCGCTCAGAAGCTGGCACGCTCCGAGCTGCCAAAACACAAATGTTACGCTTTAAAGTTCACATAAAAATATGATTTATTGGTATTTTAACACTGAAGAAGTCGGCTGATCTGTTCAAGAAATCAAGGACGTTTCAGTCTCTTGGACCTCACTGCCCAAAATAAGATGATAATAGAGAACATGCTGTAGCTTTAGGAGCCATGCATATGACTGTTTGTCAGGATTTTGGTGTTTTAACAAGTTGTTTTCAGGGTTTAAAGGGTTAAAATACAGTTTTCCCAACATGCATGGATCCATGTTGTCCTAGCAGAGGTGCACTGGTTGGTGTGGACGTCTGACAGCAGAGAGCATTAGTTAGCCAGCAGTGACAGCTTTGACAGTGAAGCTAACAGTGATACAAGGGAGGTCACTGTGTCTGTGTGTCTGTAGCAACCACGGTGTAAATGGGCGCCCTGTGACGGGGAGGGTTGTTGGTGGATGCTAAAGATGCTAACATAAACTGCACATGAATCTGTAAGATAGAAACTTCATTGATGAGCCGCTTTGTCCTCGGTGTCTCTGCAGCTGTCGAAGCTGGAGAAGCAGCAGCAGAGGAAAGAGAAGACGCGCTCCAAAGGCCCCTCGGAGTCGGGCAGGGAGAAGAGCGCCCCGCGCTCCAGACAGGACCCCAACGCCAGCAGCGGAGCCGAAGGAGACGTGTCATCAGAGAGGGAGCCATAAGTCAGCAGGGTGAGGACTCACCGTCAGTACCTCACTACATCAGTGTGCTGCTGTAAATATTTCTGCTTCTACACATTTTTCACTTGAATGTTTTTTTTTTTCCCTTTTGCTGCTGGATTTTTTTGGCCACTTGGGGGCAGTGTCACTCACACAGAATACGTTGCTGCTGCACTTTTAAACACTTTAACACTTTCTGACATCACCATGTTTTCAGCTGGGACACAATACCAACACAAAAGAGGAAGCAGCAGCCTGGAATAAACTCAGAGATGTAAACTAAATATAATAAACTAAACCTCAGAGTTGTTGATTGTTGATTATTCTTTTTACAAAGTTGTAAATAAGCTGGAATCAGTATGTACAACATGTTCCAGCTACAGGTCAGACGGAGACTCTCTGACTGCTGCTCATCATGTGACTCCATCATGGCGTCCTGCTGGTTGCTGAGGAGGACGGGACTTTTAGTTTTTACTGACGGTTTAATGTGAGACATTTAGGTGAAGCTGTGCAGGAGGAGATTAGCAAACCCTGTTTTTCAGCTGTGCAGGAGGTCTTTGTCATCAAATATATTTGTCCCCAGAAATTTGTCCCATTTATCACATCAGTTTGTCTTCTGGAATATGGCGGCGTTACATCTGCAGGCAGCAGCAGCTCCGGCCTCTCTGCTGTCTGAGCCGCTCTCTGTGTTGTTGTTGACACTGCGGTGAAACTCGGCAACGCTCATGAGAGACAGACCTGTTTGTTTCTGCTTCTGTGGTTCATTGTTGTGGGGATGGAAGAGTGTGTGTGTGTGTCTGTGTGTGTGTGTGTGTAGCTGGGGTTCCTATTTGCCTTCAGTATTTGTTTACTAGTGCAACAACAGACGGGTTGAGGGAGGCTTTCAGTCAGCTCTGCCCTCCCTGCTCGGGCTGCGCTCCTCACCCTCTAGGCGCCATACCCGCGCCTTAGCGGCGGCCATGCTTTCCTGTGAAATCAATGCTCACAGGCTGTGGTGATGTCACAGGAAGAACACCTACAATTTTAGGTGATCGCGTTCTTCTTTAATACTTTTGTACACATGCAGTCTGTTCCCAGACAGCAGGGGGGGGGGGGGGGGCTTGCACTGTAATCCCCATGTGCATGCTGGGTAAATATGCGCCCTGGGACTCGGAGACCTCAGCACCTTCTTACATAAAGTGTGTGTGTGTGTGTGTGTGTGTTCCTGAGGTTTGCTTTGCATGACTTAAACATGAGCCGTGTGAAGTGACAGTCCTCCATGATCTCCTCTGCTCCTCCTTCCCCATCTACACCACCACTTTGTGTGTCTGTCTGCATGAAAAAAACTGTCCCGTCTGTCCTGACCTCAGGACCACCTGACCTCTGACCTCATCACCCATCATCAGACAGAAGCATGGAGGCCAGCAGAGGCCTGTCTGTCCACATACTTTTGCACATATAGTGTTTTCTGTAACTAATCAACAGATATGGAGGTGATCAATGTAGCGATTAATCTTTTTAAGAATAAGTACTTTTTAGTTTTTATATGTAAAAACAATACACAGGCCTTTAATATGTTCTGCTACAGCTTGGAGCTGCTGCTGTGTAATCTAGGACACTACAGGCTGAATATACGAGCTGCAGGTTGAAATAAAAGCGCTGTGTGTTCTCTGGTGCAGATGTCGTCATGGGGACGTGATGCTGAGCCCCGTTTCCTCAGGAAGCCCTTCACCTGCTGCGGCGCTCGCACCTGACGGAGGTCCTGTCCTCCTTCCTGCCCGTCACAGAACACCGTCCCCTCCCCCGGCATCCACGGCTTCCCTCCTCCACTGTCATATAGGTGTAGCAGCGAGGACGCCTGGTCACATGACAGCGTCCTGTCAGATTTATGAAGAGGGCGCTGAAGGCGGCTGATGAAGGATGGAGCAGACATCAGCAGCACGGCGCCGCAGCAGCTTTGTTTGTTTGGTTTTTTTTTTTCCCCACTGCGCTTTCTTTTCCACGTTTCAGCCTCCATCTGTCTGTCCCCGTCTGTCTGGTAATCTCTGCTTACAGACATGGCACTGACGCCGGAGCACAGCTCCGCTCCAAGTCTTCGGCTTACAGCGCAGGCACTGAACATCAGGGCGGCCTCGCCTCGTCCCACCCCTTCTGCTGGACCACAGGGGACCAGATTTCACAACAATATGCACCCTGATCATTTTTCATAAGGTCATGAAGTACTGGAAGGGACGGGACACTGCTACGTCTGTACTTCTCTGTAAACAGCCCCGGTTAGCTTGTTGTTGTTGTAGCTAATGTCCCATGTTGTGTTGCCATTACTTACTGAATTACACTAGCTACCTCAGTCACTTAAAAAACCTCTTCTTGGTGCTAACGGGTTTTTCTTGTTCTCCTCTTACTCGTCACTTCGAACACAACAACATATGTCAGCACAGAAACGTGGAGGCTAGACGAGCATCATCATGTTGGTTTGGGTCCCGGTTTGGGTCCTGGTTTGGGCTTTTCGCTCAGTCAGCTCCAGGCCTGGGATGGAGTGGCTGCAGCGTCAGTGACTCTGAGCCAGTTTGTCTCAATTACCTGAACTTTACCTCTGTGGAGAGGAGCCAGCTGCGCTTCACTATCAGTGTGGGAGGCTTCACCACAACACATCTGCTATTTATTCCATTTGTCTGTGTCCTGCTGCCGCTCGGCAGATCTGAATGTACGCGCTGTCGCTTCATAAAGACGAGGGTAGAACGTGGCCCCTGCTGTGTTTGTGTGTGTGTGTTTTATTCTGCTTGTTTTAGCAGGGATGCATGTCCTGATTTCTCCTTTCAGCATCACCACCTGGCCCTTTTTCTTTTTGTTTTTTCGAGCTATTCCTGGCCAAACACACCACCTCCCTCCCCCTCCCTCTGTTGGTGCTGAGCTGAGGTTTCTCCGTGTTGTGGTGGTGGTGGTGGAGGCAGAGGCAGAGGAGCTGCTGCAGCCCGGACCTGGGAGCTCTCTGGGAGAGGAAAGACATGACCCAGATATGTCTGCGAGCCTGCTGGCCTTTAGCAGAGCCTCAAACTGGGGCTGTGGAGCTGCAGCCTTCCTCTGCAGTCTTGACTGCATTGGGATGCCAAAGAGCCAGGAGGACGCAAGGTTATTGATGTGATGCACCCACACACCTCAGAGGGCTGGAGGAGGGCGGCCGGGCAGATGTTTGAGGGCGTGTGTGTCAGACCAACATGTCTGTGTCGGGGCTGCAGGGCGGTGGGAGTGGACGCGGTGTCTCTCGGACATGGGAAAGTGGGTTAAATTCCAGGCATTCTCTTACATCTGAAGCTGCTTTCTACAACTTATCTTACATCTTGTGTGTGTGTGTGTCCTTTGCCAAGCCCACTGGCTATGGAAAAACAATTTAACTGGATTTAATTTGTTGCCCCCTCCTCCTCCTCCTCCTCCTCTTCCTCCTTCCCCTCAGTGTTTTTTCTCCTGTGTGCGACTCGGAGGTTGAGAATTCATCTCGTTTCGCAGCTTCATGCCCGGTCTGAGCTTTGCTTTGTGAGTCAGGCCAGGTTTCATGGCAGCTGTGGGGCCTCCGGTTGTTTCACACTCTTGTCTCTGGACTCTTTGAATGTTGTGTTTGTTTCGGCTACATGAAGATTTTTCTCCAAACTCTCCTGACGACCTGTCAGTCCGATCTTTTGCCTTTTCTTGTCTTGATCGGCGTTATCCTCCATGCTCTTAACTAAAGGGTTAATAAAGCACAATGAAACCACGTTGCCTGGAGCCCTGACCACTTTTTCCATTCCTGCTGGAAAGTTTCCAGAGCTATTTATATGAAACCTCAGGCCCGACAATCAAGAAAAGCCGCTTGGCTGGGATCAAGAATGATCCATGATCCCAGAAGTCGTGTTTCGCTCAGTATCACTGCATCAAAAACCTTCACTGGAGTCTGTGTGAAGCAGGCGGCAGTGACATCAGAACAGAGAAAACACCACCGCACCTCTGATCTGCTCTGGATGATCTGTGGACGCGCTCATTCCAGACCAGACCCAGTGTCCGAGCAGAAACACAAATCCACGATCTGGCTCCGACGCTGCGCACACTTTAAAAAGATAACGTATTACTGTTATTATTGATAGAACTGCCGTGTGTGTAGTGTTTGGCAACAACAAACAGAACTTTGTCTTATCATTACTCAGCAATAAGTCCGAGCCGCTGCATGAGGTATCAGTAAATTCCCAGTGGAGGGCAGTCAACGCCACGCAGCTTCTGTTTTCATCATCTCTGAATGTGTGATTTATTCATTTGAGTTTACAGATGCCTTCACACACAGTGTCCCTTTGTGCACCTGTTTAGAAGCATTGTGTATTGAATCATTAAATAAAGGTGCACTTGATTTACACACCTTCATGGATGCAGCTTATCTTATTGAGTGCACAGCTGCAGCCTCGCAGCGCTGCTGTCAGTCGTGTTTCCTGTCATGTTTTGTGGTATCAGTTTAAACCCACCGATGCAAACCACGGCGACAAACAAGGTGCGCTCCCCTTTTGTCTGTGGTAACAAACATGTGACTTTAATGCTAATGTTGCTCTTTGTCTGGGAGGTAATGGAGGATCATTGTTGCCTGAAGATGCAGCTTCATCAGTCTTGAAGGAGAAGCACTGTGCTGCCTGGAATCCAACTGAAACCCACAGAGACCGATGCTGTATTAGAGCTAAAACTGACCTGGAAGTGACAGGGATACTTTAATCTAACAAATTCTGAGATTATTCTGGTAATATTACCCCTCCTTCTCTTCAGATTTAGTATTTTTTCTTAGCCCTAATACACCGCAACACCAGACTGATTCTTTGTAAAGTACAACATAGGAATTAGAATTGCTAGCCAGGCTAGCCATTAGCAAAATGGCCGATCCAAGCAGAGACTTTCTGTGCATACTTTCAGTCATACAAACAAACGTTAAGATATTTCATTGTGTTTTTTGTGATTGTTCCTGTATCGATTCAACTGGTGTGGCGTTAGCAAGACAACAGCTAACAGCCACATTAGTCTGAAATAAAACGTAACAAAAGTGCCGCAGGAATGAGTTGTAAACATGTTAGCATGTTAGCACTTCCTGTCCCCTCAGTGTGTGTTGTATGTTAGCATGTTAGCTCTTCCTGTCCCCTCAGTGTGTGTTGAATGTTAGCATGTTAGCTCTTCCTGTCCCCTCAGTGTGTGTTGAATGTTAGCATGTTAGCTCTTCCTGTCCCCTCAGTGTGTGTTGAATGTTAGCATGTTAGCTCTTCCTGTCCCCTCAGTGTGTGTTGTATGTTAGCATGTTAGCTCTTCCTGTCCCCTCAGTGTGTGTTGAATGTTAGCATGTTAGCTCTTCCTGTCCCCTCAGTGTGTGTTGAATGTTAGCATGTTAGCTCTTCCTGTCCCCTCAGTGTGTGTTGAATGTTAGCATGTTAGCTCTTCCTGTCCCCTCAGTGTGTGTTGTATGTTAGCATGTTAGCTCTTCCTGTCCCCTCAGTGTGTGTTGTATGTTAGCATGTTAGCTCTTCCTGTCCCCTCAGTGTGTGTTGTATGTTAGCATGTTAGCTCTTCCTGTCCCCTCAGTGTGTGTTGAATGTTAGCATGTTAGCTCTTCCTGTCCCCTCAGTGTGTGTTGTATGTTAGCATGTTAGCTCTTCCTGTCCCCTCAGTGTGTGTTGTATGTTAGCATGTTAGCTCTTCCTGTCCCCTCAGTGTGTGTTGTATGTTAGCATGTTAGCTCTTCCTGTCCCCTCAGTGTGTTTTGAATGTTAGCATGTTAGCTCTTCCTGTAGCAGAGGTCAGAGCGGTGAACGTGGTGCTGATGGTGTAGTCATGTGACCGTGCTGTAGCCGGTTTATAGCGTAGCATGTTAGCATTTAGCTTCAGGTGATCATATTTAGGCTTCAAACATCAAAAAACTCCAGAAGTGGAGTTCATCAGTGAAGATGGTTCACACCTGTGAGGATCAATAACTTTATTGATTTAATGTAATAATCAAAATGGAGGAATCCTACTTGGGATCAGGAGAGATGCTAACTTCCTGGTTGGACTTCTGCGTCATCTCTCCGTTACATTTGTATATAATTAATTAAACACATTAAAACTAAATTAACATTAAAAGAAATATTAAATACGGTGGAAAACATGTCGGTGTGTGTTTTTATAAGAGTGAAAGAAAAAAGATTTATTTATTGATTGTTTCTTTTCTTCCGGGGCTGTGGTAACGGTGTGTGTGTGTGTGTGTGTGTGTGTGTGTGTACGCGCCCCCCCCCCGCGCCTCGCGCCGTCCTCCTCCTTCCGCTCGTGGCTCCTCTCAGCAGCAGGCGGACGCGTCCATGGAGAGCTCGTGCGCTCCGCTGTACTTCCGAAACACTTCAACATGACATGAGAGGAAGAGGAGGAAGAGGAAGAAGAAGAAGCTCCTCTCAACTCTTACATCTATCTTAAACCTCGCAGCATCTCAGCGGCTCCAACTTTCCGTCCTCGCTGCACTTTTCCCCGGGAGATAAGTGTGTGTCTCTGTGTGTGTGTGTGTGTGTGTTTCCCGGGAATTATCGGAGACTGTCCCTTTGCTTGTGTGTGTGTGCGCGTGTGTGTGTATGTTTCGGTGAATTCGGGGACCCGCATGGATGTGGCAGCCGCAGAGGGGATGTCTCTGCCGGGTATCCGGCTCCGGAACCGGGCGACGCAAGTGATGATGCCGAACCAGAGGAAGGTGAAAGCGAGGCGGAAAAGGAGGAAGGAGCTGGTGCTGATCCAGATCTGCCTGTTCGGAGGGCTGCTGCTGGTCGTTAAGGGGGTTTCCTACTTAGCGGAAAATTCAGGTGAGCTCATCAGACACACATACAGACACACTGACGGTCCTGCGGGGGACGCAGTCTCATGATAACCTGTCAAAAAAACAACAACTTTATTGATCTGAAATGAAGGAATGCGGAGGAACGAGAACAGAATAATGAAGCCAAACACACAACATGTCCAAAAAGTGTTAAGTCTTGAAGCGAACTTATCCTCTGAACATCAGCGTCAGCATTTTTAATTCCATCTCATGCATCAAACATCATACAGGAAAGAAAAAGAACCTGACAGGTGACAATAAAGCCAATAAAGACATTGTTAGTGTTTGTTAACCAGGTGATGCATCATGGGTAAATGTGCACAGATTCTGTGTCACCTCATGCACAAAACCACAAAGCCTCATTCTGACCCGGTAAGGTTCCATCCTGCTGTGGACCTGTCACGTGATCAGTCATAAGAACTTTATTGATCTACAACACACAGGTAGGAAAACAGGAAGTAGAACAGAGCCTAGTGTTAATAAGATACAGTCAATGTGACGGATAGATGTGCACAAATGTGCAAAAAAATAACATCATTTTCTGAGAGTACGCACAAGTGGAAACAGGAAGTAACAGACACATTGTTTGTGAAGTAAAAACCAAGCGGCAACCTTCGGGGCTCAAAGTTGAAGCCCATGCAGAAGTGTCAAAACTTGTAATTCACGCCGCAACAGCTGGGGGTTGGCTCCAAAAGCGAGTAATTTCCCATAGACTCCCATGTTAAAATGGCCGACTTCACAGCAGGAAAAAAACATGTTTACAGCCTGGTACAAAAAAACCACTCTGGTCTCAGATGATAGGTTCTCTTCTAGTGTCAATTGTACTGGGGGTGAATTTTTTTACAACTCACTCGTTTCAATTGTATTCTGACTTAAAATTACGCATAATTATGGGCGTTGCCGCTTGAGTGACAGACGGTTGATGTATCACAACGTGAGTTTCCTGCTTCCACGATCGCCAGCCCCCCTAAACACCCGCTCGTGCTCCCCCTTTTTGTCCATATTTGGAGTTTTGGCAGACGTGACGCTACCAACATGGCGGTGGTCATCAACGTCCTGGAACCTCCCACCGAGCCTCAGAACGGCTCTTCAGAAACAAACGGGTGACGTCACGGAAGCTCTGTCCATAGTTTTTACTGTCAATGGTAAAAACGTGCAAAAAACGTAAGGGTAAGAAGGACAAAGGTGCAAAAAAAGCAAAGTGAAATATTACTATTTACTTTGTAAATGAGCAGAAACAATTGTAGAATTCGATGTGTACAAAGTGCACAGAGTACAAAACTGAGCGCTCTGTTCTTCATTTTTATTTGATGCACAGGAAGCTCTTAAAGCCCCCCCACAGCTCCACACTGCCTTCAGAGCGTGAAGGTGTCTCTCAGCCTATATGGAGGGGATGCATCTGAGTATGAGACACTATTCTGGGCTGTTGCAGAGGCTCCTGCATGTTCAGGTGTTTTCAGAGCCTGTAAAAATCAGGGCAGTGAGCCCCAGGGTGCCCGGCCTGCACCTCCACACCCAGCGTCCCAACGTCTTGCTCTGTTCATGGCGGGATCAGAGTCACGTCGCTGCAGCAAACACCAGCACCACTGTCTCCTTTGGAGGTGATTACTGAGTCAGCGTCAGCTAAAGTGAGACGTATTTATCACTTTCTGTGGACAGAAGGTCTGCATGAATATTCATGCACTCGTGATCATCAGTGAGACTCTTCCCTCCTCCTCCTCCTCCTCCGCCTCCCTGCTGCGTTTCCTGGTTACACGGAGCTCTCTGCACACACTCAGAATTAGAGGCGACATGTTTAATGCGTTTCCCCCGTCCCCATTGTGTTCTTGTTAACTCCTAATCAGCTTGCTGGAATATATCAATTAGGGCTGATTGTTTATGATGAAGTTCTGCTAAATGCAGCTCCGTGTTGTAGATGTGGAAGTGGAGGAGCGGCCGCCGCCTCCTCGCAATGACACATTAATCATTCCCACACTCCTTCACTGCTTGTGCAAGATAGAAAATGATAGGAGGGAAGGAAGAGCCTGGCGCTGGCATGCAAACCTCACTGCTGCCTCCGCCGCCGCTGCATCCGTGTGTATGTGTGTGGTGGAGGTGAGGCCAGGTGAGGAGATCAGCCGTGCCCCGAGGACCAATAACTGTGCTCTTTAACTCTATATGAATCCCTTTCTCAGGCCAGGCTTGTGGTTGGCAGGGTGTAAAAGGGCAGCATGCTCCTGCTGGGCTCTCTGAAGTATGAACTGAATGCATTGGTGTTGCTGCTTTTCTGAAGAATGTGCAGATGTAGCCACAGTGGGAGCCCCAACCACCACCACCACCCCCCTTTCCTCCGAGAGGATTTTTGTTTAGGAAAATCATGAAATTTCCCTTTCAATGTATGAATTAGGAGGAACACACACACACACACACACACATACACACTGAACCAACACATCTGTGGAGCCTCCTCCAGCTGTTCACTACTCTTACATAAAGAATCTTTAATGTGACACACAGACACAGACTCACCAGTCAAATGGATCCCATCATGTTTCCAGGCTGATCTTTGTGGGAACTGATCCTGATTTTTAACAGTAACGTCAGGATATGGTCATTTGAGTCATGTGCCATGTGACGTATCGCAGATGTTCCGTGCAGCTGAGCGCTGTCGTCATGGACCTGCAGCGGCGGACATCTTGTAGGCTGTTTGGTGGAGTTGTGTGAAGCTGGTTGCTCCTCATTTGCACAGATTGGACAGATTTGTTGTGTGATGCAGCCGCACAACAACTGTAAACATGTTTATTTCTGCTGTGAAGTCGGACATTGTAAAATGGGAGTCTATGGGGATCGACTCGCTTTTGAAGCCAGCCCCCTAGAGGCTGCTGAGTGAACTGCAACTTTGGAAGAACAGATAATGGTCATACTCTCCAAAGCGTACTTCAGATTTTGGATTTTTATGTTTCATTTATACTGTTATATTTTATTGTAACCTCTGGCAAAAGAATTTCCTCTCATAGTTTGAAGCCTCCAGGATGGAATTGTGGGAATATTGACCAATGTAACGATCTACTCTCCATGTTGTCTGAAACGAGGACATGCTTTGTTGTCTTTCTGTGCAGAGAACAGGATGTGTGCACGCTGTTCTTCTGTTTTTTTTTATATGACAATGTTTGATTTTGTATCATGACCTCCAGGTTTTGACGTCTCCAGCCATAGCAGCGACGATGAGGAGCGATGGGCAGGAAGGAGGCTGCTGCAGGAAGCGGACAACAGCAGCATGGAGGAAACAGAAAGTGACGAAGATTCGAAGAACTGCACCGCTCCAGGTAAGTGGGGATGAAAGAAAGAGGACACGGAGCAGAGAGGAGGCTGATAAAGAGGAGCCAAAGTGGGAAACAAATCACATGTGCTGTCATTCTACCTGTTTCCTCCTCCTGAATGTGGGGTAACCCAGATTGTGAGGTCAGATGATTTCCCATGAGCGCGCGGGCTCCAGCAGGCGCTGACGTTCCAGCTGCCTCAGCGGTTTTCACACTCACAGCTTCTTTTTTTTTTTTTTATTCTCACTCTCCATCTCTGTCTCACACACTCCTCACTCACTCCTTCCCTCTTCATCTCCCTCTCATGGTGGCCACCATCCTGTTTCCATGGCGACCTCTGTATCTCATAATACATCACGGGGCATGTGAGGAGTTAAACAACGTTTGGCGCTGCGACCCTCAGTGGACTCACCTTCACCTGAGTCTGATTTCAGGCTGAAGGGGGGATTTTTATGAGGCGACCACGTCCGCTGAAGATCACTGTGACACGTGTCTCTTTTTACCTTGAGAAACGGGCGGCGATGGGCCTCGCCTCAGAGGGAGTGGCGGCCCCCTCTCGTGAGCTCATTAAGCAAAATGGCCATCATCAATCTCTTCCCTCACCTTCCCAAGGTCGCCGCTGTCATTTATAAAAGGAGCCGCGGGTCAAAGTTCAACTTATTCTCTCCTCCTGCTTATTATACAGGAGCTGCTCTTTCATCCTGTCGCTGCTAAATTTAAAGCGCTCAGCCTCGGTGGCTTCAGGGCCCGCTCCCCTCCTGAGGACAGAAGGTTTTTACTAAATAACCTCCATTTTCTGGGAGTCTTGTCGCGCTCTGGTGGTTTCTGGAATGAGACACGTTAGAGTTAGTCCTCCTTCATCTGACCTTTGAAGAATGTTTTTAAAGATGGAGGACATGTGAAGTACATCGGCACACACTGAAACTAGTCCAACTCACTTTCTGCCATTTATACAGAGCGTTGATTGATTAATCATGGAAAACCAATCAATAATGCAGGATGTAATCAAAGCGTTATGTAGTGAGACAAACAGGATCCTCTCTAGGACTGAAGCTTCACTGTGGCGTTTATGTGTTTGACCTCCATGATTCTGGAGGATTCTGAGTCTAAGTGGGCGTGAAGTTGGGATCATTTCTTTGAGTTTTTTTTTGTGTTGGCACATTTAAATCCTCATGATCTGCTCTAAAGCTGCAACGATGATCAATGACTGGAAGTTTGAACTGTTAGTCTGGAAACAGGAACATCTTCAGGGCATTTTTCACTGCTCTGTCAATCAGCTGCAGATCTAGCAGACTGCAGAATCTCGATTTACACCTTTTATAAGTAAAAACAGAGCAGCAGTGCAGAGGATGGCGTCTGAAATGCCTTCATGCAGCCCGTCTGGTTGGACCACACATTGATCAATCATGGCGGCCATGCACAGCTGGATTGTTGTGTACACACACCCATTTGGACTGGAACTGTAGACCTTTAAAAAACAATGGCTGCTATAGACGTCCACCTATGTATAGAGGATAGGCACAGACATCACATCCCCACCAGAACACTCCCGCCTCACTCACACTCACCCAAAACAACCTCACCAAACAAGCAGTGCTGCATGAACACGGACATGTGAAATCAGGTTTCCTCTGAGGCTGCAACGACTAGTTGACGTCAAAATGCTTTGACAACTAATTTAGTAGTCGACAGGTTGTTAGTGACGTCATCGCATGTCATGCAATTGTAATGCATGACATGCGGTGGGGAATGATTCTCTGGCGGTAAACTAGGTGCAAGAGGTCCTGGGTTCGAAACCAGGATGAGCCGTCTGTTAGGTTGGTGTGAAGGAAAGGTTGTGTAGGTTCAACGGTAATTTTGGAAATAAAGGTGGATGAATTGACGACAACAAATTAGTCGATTAGTCATCAAGGTAGTCGATGACTAGTCGACTATTGAAATAGTCATTAGTTGCAGCCCTACTTTCCTCACATTGATATGGACCTTATATCAAAGTCTAAAGGCTCCAACAGCCTTGAAACTGAAATTAAGACATCGTGTAGTTGGGGTGTAGGGGACTTTGTTCCTGAAACAAATGATACTAATGTACCAGAAATATACATGTTTCATCATAACTTAGAACATATGTCTGTGCTTTAAGGAACAAAAGGCTCATTATTAAGACTGTTCATAAATACATGCTGAAAAAAAATCAATGAAAGATGATAAATATTTAACAGACCAGTCATCAATACAGAGTTTAACCGAACATTTTAAGCATTACATTAGCAGCTGTGTTTATGGAGTCATAAATAAATCGGATCAGTATAAACTTTTAATTGACAATCACCACTGGTTTTATTCATTTCCTGTCAACTGGGTAATGAAGTGATGGACTCTGTGTGTGTGGTTCTGCAGCAGCGTGCACATTAGATCGGTGTGTTATTGAACACAGCTTGTTGGTGACAGAGCACAGGCTGCCTGATGAGGAAGTGTCCCGACGTGAGCTCCACAGACGCTCTGACTGATTGTTGCCTGAAATTAGCGGCCTGCCGACAGAGCGCTGGAACGACGGAGGTCCTCATTTTACTAATTTTCCCTCCCAGCCGCACATGAAAGGAGCCATCACACCCGCCATTACAGCTCCCTCCATGATTTTAATTGCGAAGCTCCTGCTGCTTCTGTTGATTTGAGACACTTGTTTATTATTTTTTTTCAGTGAAAAGGGGAGAAAAAAAAGAGGAAGCACAGCCGGGATGATGGTGGAGGGTGGTTGGAGTTTGCTGCTGGTTAGAGGGTGAATACAGGCCAGTCCTCTCTCTGTGTCCTGCTCTTGACTTTGTTTTTGTCGTGGAAAACACAAGTCGTCATTCAGACAGACACTCGCTCTCCCCTGCCGAGTCTCCGTCACAGCGAGGTGCTTCAAACATCTACCAAAAACGACACGAGCTGATCTTTCCTGACGAGGTCTGCTGCTTGTGCCTGTGACTGGACTGCTGGCAAGAAACAACTGCACAGATATGAAGAAGAGAGAGCTGCACAGAGCTGTCTCACAAAGGATCATATTCAGCCCTGATATTGATTAAATAGGTGGATCATATCAGCACCGCATGCAGCCTGCTGGCAGGCTTGACTCACAAAGCAGCAACAAGCTAAAGAAGCAGCGGCTAGGCTAACTGCAACACCTGCAAAGGAAAAGGTATCAGACTAACATGAGTCTCAGGTATCGATATTAGGACTGAAAACTAGGGATGTCCCGATCAGGTTTTTTTGCCCTCGAGTCCGAGTCTGAGTCATTTGATTTTGAGTATCTGCCGATACCGAGTCCCGATCCGATACTTTCTATAAAGGCACTCATTGCGGCAAAACCCGTGTGTGTGTGTGTGTGTGTGTAGGCCTGTCACGATAACAGATTTTGCTGGGCAATTAATTGCCAAGAGAAATTATTGCGATAAGCGATAATATTGTCAAATCAATGTTCAACTAACATAATGATAATGACATATAATGCAAGTACACCCTTTCAAAGATCAATAAACTTTAATTTCTAAAGAACATTTAACATTGGAAAGGCCCCCAATTATCAACACTATTATTATTATTGTTATTATTAATGATATTAATATTATTATTATGAGTAGTGGTAGGCCTATTACCACAGCCTATCTGAGCATAGTCAATGGAGTTAAGTCAAACCAACGTCATGAGCAACAGAGCCAAACAACACGCACTCTACCTGCTGCTGGGAGTGGGCTCACCTGTGCGCACATGTGTTTGTGTGCGCACGCGTTTGCGTGTGTGTATGCGCGGCGAATTTTAAAAACGCCACCATGTAGACAGAAACACATAAAATAGCAGAGATGGCACAAGAGGACTGGGCAAGAGAACTAGACTAGGTGGCGCTGCCGCGAGTGCCGCCAGTAAGAAGGCAGAGAACTTCACTCGTACAACGCGGACTCTCTTTGATGGCACGTTATTCATAAGCATGTTTAGTCTTGTGGTGAATTGTGTGGAAGTGTTGAACCAGTGTTGTGCAGCTTCACAGCTCTCTGTGTTGCTGTAACCAGCGTCCAATCCCTGCAGCGCTGTGACGCACCGTGGTGACGCAGACAGCGAGCTGACCGTGGTCTGCTCAGAACATCCTGTAAACGTCACACAATGAGTTAAAAAAATAAGAACTACCTGTTGGTTTGACACATTTTAAGACAGAAGCCGCGGGACATATTAAATCTGACGGCCGGACTTTGCACACTTTATACGCTACGACGCACCAAGTGACGCCTTTTGTCATCCAGCCTCTTTGACAGCGAGAGGGGGGGGGGAGAGAGAGAGAGGAAAACAAACAAGCGTGCAAATGTAATTTATCGCGGCCGAAAAACTTATCGAGCCCATTTAAAGTTATCGTGCAATTAATTGATTTATTGTTTATCGCGTCAGGCCTGCGTGTGCGTGTGCCGCCACACTGGGAGATTTCACACACGCAGCACATCGAGGTCTCGAACCCAGGACATGTCGCACCAAAAGCAGCTGTCATACCCCTACACTACAGGACACAGGGCCACCCTGCACAGAAGGCGTTAACTTTGACAGCCCTAAAAAGTATATATCCGAGTCCTGATCGGGAGGTAATGTCCGATTCCGATCGAGTCTGAAATCACGTAATCGGGCCCGATTTCCGATCATGTGATCGGATCGGGACATCCCTACTGAAAACCGTCGAACAATCCATTTTTTATCAGAATAACCTACAGGACTTTAGGATGTTTGTCTCTGCGTTGCTGCATCATCTGCTCTGAAGCACTTCTGCCTCACAGAGCTGATGTTACAGCCCATTTAGTCTGAAGAGTAAACACACACATCACACGGAGAAAGAAAGAGTGAGAGCAGTTACCGCCTTGTGTAAGACGTGTATGAATATTTAATCTTCATCAGTTTGTAAACACCAATACAGATCTTTAAGGGCCACAAAGAAGGTCCATTCAAATGTCCCTTTATTGAGGTCAGCCAAGCCACATGCCATAATACTGTAATATTAAAAACACATGCTAAAATAAAGTGCAGTTTCCATTTTGACATATATAATGAGCTGCCGGCACACCGGATGTGGCCCAGGGGCTGCCTAATGACTAGACTGTCATTAATACTGTTAACAGAGTAATCAGAGTACAGCAAGTGTAGCAGAACTTAGAATGATAAAGATGAGAGGCTGAAAGGGAGGCAGAGAAATCACCAAGAAACGGGAGCGTAGGAAAAACCCATTAGTTTTCAGGACGTGTGAGCAGCAGGGAGAGTCAGTAGCTTTCATCTGATGAGATTCACACACAGGTGGCTCCTGTAACCCCCTCGAGCCGCTCTGTGTACCGTCCCCCTGGCTGTGTGATTAGATGGATTGTCAGGGTACCCCCCCCCCGCACACACGTGACTGCTCTCTCCAGGGGTCTTTCCCCGGAGGCTGTCCTCCTCTTCCTCCTCCTCCTCCTCTTCCTCCTCCTCTTCTTCCTCCTCCGTTATTAAAGATCCTCTCTGAAAGGAGGCTGTGATGACTTAATCAGGGCTTCCCTGTGAGGAATGTGGTGTGTGTGCGCAGGCGCTCGGCTGAACTGTTAGCAATAGTATTGATTAATGTCCAGGCTTCTGCAGTGTGTGTGTGTGTGTGTGGCATCATTCTCCACTTCCTACATACAGCAGATAAATTAATGACATCAGAAACAAACAAACAATCCCTCCCTTAATTCCTCCACTAATCATAAGTGAAACTGACCCGCAGAGCGCCCGGGTGGTTTCCTCAGAGAAATCAGTCCTGCCTTATTAGCTGTGAGCGGGCTGCTGCTGCCGCCGCCCTCCACACAGACACAGTCCACTGTGCAGATGGTGGCAAAGTTCTTTCATAACTGCCTAACGTGCAGATCGGCAAAGTCATCTTGTCTTGTTATTTCAGAGCAGGAGCTCTGCGCTCGAGGGAGTCGGACCGATCCATCACAGCAATTAGCTGAGTGGAGTCAGAGTCCCCCTCTACATCAGCTCCTGCTGATTCTCCTACTCCTCTCCATCTACAACATTTATCCCCCCCGCTCGGCCGTGTCTCCTCCGTCCATGTACCGGAGCAAATGCTGCCCTGCTGAATAATATACAGCTCAGGTTGTTTGCCAGCAGCAAAAGTGGCTCGACACACCTTTAAAGATTCATCCGGCTGGTGTGACTGGGAGCGGTGTTTCCTGACAACATCCTCCTTTACTGAGAGCACACACACTCTCTGAGCAGCATAAACTTACACTGCCGCAGCTGACAGGAAATTAGAAACAGTCCCGATGTTATAATTAATTACAAGGTCTCCAGGACGCCTTGTTATTTGTTTCTGCTGCTCGTCCTCATCAGGAAAACAACAGTGCTGTTCAGGTTGAATGGAGATTAAAACTGTTTGCTCAGCAGTGCGCCCTCCTGTGGTTGTCTGAATAACTGCAGGTAAAAGCAGGACCTGTCTAATGTGTTTGTGGGGGACGGGCGCTTTCAAATAAATACTCAGCAGCCAATTGGACGAACCATCTGTCAGTCACAGTCTTATCAGGAGGAAGGGTGAATCTCTCAATCCACTCCAGATCTGATGGTCTCCTGCACGGACCCTGGTCTGTAGTCCACTCCACAGATTTTCAGTCAGATTTAAGTCCGGACTTTGTGCAGGTCAGTCAGGTCGTTCACTTTGCTCTCCTGGAGGTAGTTCTTCACCAGGATGTTGTCATATTGGAGAGAAAACCAGGACCCAGACCCAGTCTGACTGCAGACTGCTTCAGGGTTTCTTTCAGATACTCAGTTAGTCTTCTTGTTTCATGGTTCTCCCTCTCTGACAGGATCCACAGCTCCAGACTGACTGAATCCTCCTCACAGCATCATACTGCCACCACCATGTCTGACTGTATGAAGCCTGTTCTCTGGGTTCTAGCCTCTCCTTTCTGTCTCCACATGAAGACAACATCTCTGTGAGCACAGAGCTCTAGTTCAAATGTGGACAGTTCTTCAGGGGGCTGATGGAACTGAGCCTGGTGAATATCTATCTAAATAATCTTTAACTTTGTGATGGAGCTCTGCAGTAAAATGAACCTGATGATTGTTTCTCTTGAGGAGAGGCAGTCAGTGTAAATGTGTAAGAGTCTTTTGATGTTAGGAGCTCTGTGTCACCGAACTGAACAGGTTTTCTGTTCTCCTGCTGGGCTAATGGGAACGTGGGTGCACTCTTTAACTTCTGTCACTCATAAGAAAAAAAAGAAAACAGCTAAAACTTCTTGTATTGATGTTCAGGATCAGTGAGGCACCTGGAGACAGAGAAACACTGCACACACTGTGTGTGTGTGTGTGTGTGTGGTACACTCTGGTCTGATGCCCTCCATACGTTGTTGTTATCAAATCTGTGGTTTGAATCTCTCATGTGGTCTGAATGCAGCAGTTATGAGTCACAAGCTGAGCTTTATACACACATTCAATAGAACCTAACCGGCTCTTGCGTGAGCTGTGCAGCCCGCGTTGCCATGGCGATGTACACTGTTGTAGTTGACAATGAGTCACCGTGGTTACGCTGCAAGGCCGGAGTTCCGTGACGCTGGATGTGCTGAGTTCAGGTACCACTTCATCACATGACCTAAGCTTTTTGTTTTCAGGTCATAAATGAAGGCTGTAACCACACACTGATGTGTTTCCAGAACACTTTTCTAAAGGAGGTGACGGCATCCTCTGAAGCTTCATAAGGTGCACATTAAAACATGGACACAAGACAAAAAATAATGATAATCTCTAAAGAAACACTTAAATATAAGTGGTTCAATTGTGAGCTGGGGGGACGTTTCCACCCTTGCGGCAGAAAAATCAAGCCCATGCTTCAAAAACTGCAGTTCCATCTGCAACCATTAGGGGCTACCTCCATGTTAAAATGGACAATGGTAGAGCAGAAATAAGCATGTTAACAGTTGGTACAAAAACTATTTTGGTTTTTATTGATAAGTTTCCTTTTTGCAGGACTGTGATGCTGCCAAAATGGTGGCGGTCTAAAGTATGTTACATGTGAGCTTCTTGAGGTGGCGAGAGCAAGAACAAAGTTTATTTTTGGCCAGGACGTTTTATACTTTACAAGAAATGTTAAACACGACACGCACGAGTTTCCTTGATGACGTTTCGCTGCTGAACAACGGCAGAAATGGCAGTTTGTGTCACGACCTGGTGTTCATTTCTGGTTTTGTTAGGGCCTGAGCACCGAATGGTGCAAGAGCCCTATTGAAACCCTTAGGATTATTCCCCACCCCCCTTTGATCACATTTTTGGAGGCCCCAAAACTCAGCAAACTTTGTAGAAAAATTTTGAAATTTGCTGACTTTTGAAACGCACATGGGAAAATGGCTCTATAGTGCCCCCTAACGTGTAGCCCCTCTGGCCGGTTTGACACAAGATCATGAAAATTGGTACACATATGTATCACCCCAAGACGCATAAAAAAGTCTCCAAACCCAACAGGAACTCCACCATTTTGAAGTTTGTGGCCATTTTTGGCGATTTCTGACCCTGCTACAAAACTTTTCACACCTCGCATACGTCATCCAATTAAGCTGAAATTCACTGTGTCCACTCAGGACACCATAGGGAATAGACGCATTCCAAAACTCTAAAGTCTTACGGTGTGGCCGGGGCGTGGCCTCAAATTTCACCATTCGCCACTACAAAGGAACCCGTTCTATTTTCTACAGTACCACCGACATACTTCATGCAATGTGGACTAAATCTTACAGAACTGCTATGGACCCGAGTATATATGTTAATAGGATGATACGGTCATAGCGCCACCTACTGGCAACAGGAACTTCCTCTTGTAAACATGTGTTTGTTGTACATCTCTTTAGTCCTTGTGTCTTGTCTGTCTTGTATTGTGCTTCCTGTTTTACTTTGGTAGCCCTGTCCCCCCCTGTGCATTGTCTTGAGTTTTACTTCCTGTGGTTTCCCTCCTTGTTTGATTACCTGCCCTGCCCTCATGTGTGTCACCTGTGTCTCGTTGTCTTCCCTGGCCCTTGTGTATTTAGTCTTTGTCTTCCCTGCACTCCCTGCCAGTTTGTCTCGTCGTCACTCAAGGGAATTGTGTGTCCATGCCTCGACGCTATGATCAGGTTTTTCCATGCCATGCCATGCTTTTTTTTTGCCATGCTAAGATTTAGCCTTGTTTTTGCCCTGTAGTGGCTTTTCCACGTTACGTGTGATTTTTAGTTAGTTAACTTTTGCCTTGCCTTTTGAACCACGGCAAGTGTGATTTTTAGTTTGCTTCGCTTGCCCTCCTGGCCTGTAATAAAGACTTTGTTTTGCCACGTGACCGCCCTGTGATTCTGCATCTGTGTCCGCTTCACCCTCACATACCCTGACAGCTTGTGTGTTTGAAGAGGAGAAGGAGGAGGAGGAGGAGGAAGATTTGTTGCTACTCTTTGCGATGCCACAGTTTGGCAAATATCTGTTTCCTAAATAAGTGATGATAACAAGCCGGTAATGTTCATAGAGGTGGGCGCGTAGCATGATAATAGACATCATGGACCCATAGTCATGACCTGTCTGCGGTTACTGTCTGTGATGCAGAGGAAAAAATGTGAGAGCAAGGCACATTAAAGGAGCAACGGCACCCAGAAGAACAGGCTTCTCGAATGTGTCATTGTGATGCTCTGGCCGTCGCCATTTTGGCAGCACCTGACTTTTTGGGAGAGGACGTCGTCCCTTCATTATTCACATCCAGATGTTAACTAACGATCCATCTCCTGCCCCCCCCCCAACTGCTGCTGCAGCTGTGCATTCATAAATAATGATTCTATTCTTATGCATACACAGTTCACGCGTGTGATTGCGGTCACCTCGCTGCACGTCCTCACACGGATCCCACACGGAAACACAAAGACAGAACAAACAGACTCGTGAGCTACAGAGAGCGATGTGTCATAGTGGAACTGTGCGGAAACTGTTAGCAGCTAAAGGGAAGAACTCTCATGATATATATCTGTGTGTGTGTGTGACAAAGGATGCACAAAAAGCAGGAGTCCTTAAATGTCACACATTACTCTGCACGATAGCTACGCTCATGACATGCGATGTGTCAGCCCACATCATCATCGCCCACTGAGCATGTGCAGAACAGGCCTCCAGCCCTCCACGTGCGCTCCGAGTGCACGGGGATGGAGCTTGTACACGTCCCCCAGGGCGGGAAATGCTACTTTATTCATTTATTTATTTATTCGTCTTCCTTTGTGTCCTTCTGCTCGTTGTTTGTTTTGGTCGCCATTAAAGCGCCGACAGCTTCAGTGAAACCTCTTCATCCTCACGTGTGTGCATGTGTGTGTAAGAGTGTGTCAGTGTTACACTAAACATCAAATCACTTTTCCTCCCAATCCACGGTCGAGTCTGATTCCCAGGATGCTTTGCTTGGAGCCATATGGTGCCGGGGCCGAAGTTCAGCAGCTATTTTCAGCTCCTGTGTGTTTTGTTATTATAATTTGTGGTTTTCTGCTTTTCTGTCAGGATGCACAGATTAAAGGGGCAGTTTGGTGTTTCAGTGCCCCAGAGGCTCCTCCGCCGCTCTCTGAGCTGTTTGTCTGCGGATGAACTTGTTTGCCCTGCAGCTGAGCGGCTGCTCATCGCACAGTCAATATTAGTCTGTTTTCTAAATCAGGACCAAAGTCGGAGCTTTTGTTTGTTTTTTTTCTGAGTGATCACGCTTCACTGAACTTGTTCCCTTTGACTGGATTCAAAATAAGTGTACATGCCAGCTGTGCCGTATTTTCTCCCATTATCAGGAGATTTGTCTTTCGATTAAAGGAAAGTTAGAAAAACAGATGCGCTCAGATAGACCGGAGTTTATTTTTCACACAGATCCTATGAGGACTCTTCCACTTCCTTTTCCTCTTAAGTCAGAATGTTCCCCAAACAACATGTCACCACCGTGTAATTACAGCCGGACAAGACGCCGCTTAAAGGGAAACGTTTGAAGCATTTATGTCCGATTATTATTATGTCCGAACATGGCCAGAGCTCTGTGTTCATGTACCAGCAAAACCATCCCGTACACATTTAGGAGAAATTATACAAGGTTTTTTGTATAAATTCTTGTTTTTCTTTTTCTTAAAAACTAGCAAATTTGAATCAATTTGTGGAAATTTCTTATAATATTCAAAAAATAAAAGTCTCATAAATTGTTTTTTTTCCTTAAAATGTACAAATGATTTTTGTTTTTTTGTCTTGAAAATTTGTGGATTTTCTGTTCGCCTTCTTTTATTTAATGATTCTGTCAGAAAATGTTCTTTTTTTTAATTATTTAAAAAAAGTTAAAATTAATTATTTTTCCTGTTTTTTTTTGACAGATAAAATATAACTTTTAAAATCTGGAGAATATTTGTTATTATGTTATAAATGCTGAGAACAGTGTGTAATAACAACAAAAGTAAAAAAAAAAAGGATCAAAAGAGCCGTTTCTCAGCTTTCAGAATCTGTTGAGATTTTGTCAATAGTGCGAACAAAACCAGAGCTACGGTAGTTTGAACAGCGCATGTCAATTTCCCATTTTAGGAGGGTTAAAAACTTGTTTTTCCTCATGAATTTGCTTTTTTTCAGAAATTTACACTTTTTATGTCAATATTCAATGTCAATATTCACATATTGATCTTGGCATCTGGTTACTATTTTTCTTGGAAATTTTATGACAGAAAAACAACAGTCTATCTTTAGAGCAAAGAATCACCTTGAGGAGTTTTTCTGTGTTGGTTTTCATGGTGCGAAACACACACACGCACAAGCAGCCACAGAAACACATTCCCTCTGTGCATAATTAGCCAGAAACTCGCTGCGTTCAAACTGGGGCTGGTGGCCCTCAGCTGACGGCGGTCTGATGACAGCGGAGGGAGGTGTGTTGTGAGTCTGTTGTGTTCACTGATGTGTGCATGGAGCGAGAGGAGAATTCATTATTCACAGATCTGCTGGGTGGAGGCTGCAGGTGGATGCAGGCGATGACTGAAGTCGTCTGTACAGGTAGCGCCTGTCACTCGAGGTTGAGGTCGTCCTTTGGGCTTTTTTTCGACAGGAGATCTGAATCCTGTCAGGTGTGTGTTGTTTTAAATAGCCGTAGGTAAAACATCATGGTTTGGATCACGGTTACCAAGGTTACCACTCCCGTCTCATCTACACCGTGATTCGCTGCATGACAGCAACTGTCATGCTGTCCGTTCACAATGGAAAAATGATGCCACAGCACTTCCTGTATGTGACACTGACAGACCCTGACCAGTCAGAGTGACATTGAAGTCACGAGGGCAAGATGGTGGCGCCCACATCCTCCATGTTTGATTTAACCTTGTTACTGTAAGAGGGAATTGAGACATGTCATCCATCTTATGTACAGTTAAAGTTTGTGCTCTACTTCAATCTGTGTTTCTGTTCTCTCTCTTACACACACACACACACACACACAGAGTGAAATCCTCTCTTCAGCTTTTTACACCAGAGGTCGGCTCCAGTCTGTTCCAAACTGTAGAATAATATGCTTAGTCATCAGAACAGCATCTGCACACACACACACACACACACACCCTCACCCCCTCTCTCTCACACACATATATGCAGCACCATCCAAACATTCAGATGCAGTTAGACAACCCCCTCCCATCATCATCATCATCATCTAACCCCCCCGCCTGCTTGTTTCCTTGGCAACAGCCTGACAGTATTATATCATCAGTATGAAGGGAGCAAATATTACACGCATGAATACACACACACACACACACACACATTCCAAAGTGCCCTCTCCTCATCCCGGCCTCCCTGTTTGCAGAATACGGGACCTTCCGCTGAGTTACATAACGCTCCTTTACTCAGGAGAGGTGACATCATCAAAAGTCAGTGAAACCTCACCTGAAGTTCCACATGCAGCGGGTGTGACCTGCACACACCCCACCAGCGTGGGCGGGGTGGCGGTGGGGTTACTCACCGAGATTGGAGTGAGTGCTGTGGTTTGCAGGATCTGAGCTGAACATCCAGATATCACTTGTGATTAGCTCTGATGTTCGACTGAAATATGCATCAGCCGGCGGCTTTAGACCTCCTCCGCCTCCTGATGGAGCAGTGAGGTGCTGCTGCTGCTGCTAGGGAGTCACAGCAAAGATTGCAGGAGTTCACCAGCATCCCTCCACTGTGCTGGTTATAAATATACAGAAAAAAGATGGAGGCAGTGTGTATCCATTGGGATTTGTACAGTATAAATGTGTGATGAGAGTTCCAGGCCAGGACAGCAGCACATATGCAAGTGCACTGTGTACTCACTCCTCCATAAGTAAACACTCTCTCGCTGGCATGAGCAGCGTTCCACTGTTGTTATGACATTCAGGATGCAAGGTGTCGACTGCCAGATGTTTACAGATAACAACAACAAATAACAAATCATCCTGGTGTCAAAGTGTCACCTTTACGGTGGCACTTGAATGCATCGACTGTGACCTACGACTCCCTCACACATGTGACCAGCAGTCACATGATAAACCTTCAGTGAGTATTCAGCTGATCTGCAGCTGATGAGTAGACTGAAAAGCAGGTTCAAATGTTCCTGTTTCCAGACCAACAGTTCAAAACTTCCATTCATTGTTCAGCTTCAGAGCAGATGATAACTTTGGGTGTTTGTCTGCATGATCTTCACAGTCTGCTGTGGAGGAACTTGTCTGTCCTGATGCCTGACCTCATCACCCTTCATCAGACATGAATGCCAGTAAACACATATGATGTCTGGGTGTCTTTTGTCTATATGTTGTGAATGCTGCAGCATAGCAGTTAGCGTGATTGGCTCGTACACCTGAACATGTTCAGTGTTGCATAAAGGCGAGCAGAAAGTGCTGCAGAGCTCCTGCACAGGAGGGGACACCACGCTAAACAGAAGCCAGGCTTCACGTCGGTGGCTCACAGCCCCTCGCTCCAGATTGCCTGGTAAATTAGACTGGCATGGGATGATGCAGGCGGTGGCGGTGGCGGGCTGCAGTCAGCAGAATGTGTGACCCAGCACACTGAATCCTGATTGCTGATTGGTGCATTGACTGTAGCTGATTGTGCATCACAAGGAGGAGCGGGGAAGCCGGGATGATTGCAGAAAGGGAAACAGCGGAGATCTCAAAGTGTGTGTTTGTGAGGGTGGTAGGGGTTTGTGAGTGTGTGTGTGTGTACTACAGCCAGTAGGTGCAGGTCAGGCAGCTGTGAAAACTGCTCTCCTTTGAGGATGCATTCAGGTGACATTTCTCCCATATGGAAGCCTCCTTCCTTCTCTTATTTCTCCGCACCAGTCCCTGGGTTGCATGTATTTCCTCCTAATCTCCAAACATCATGCATAATGCAGCGTATCTCGGCCTGTAGTACATCAAACGTCAGCGTTAATGGTGAGTGTGCAGCAGCAGAGTCACTCCCTTCAGGTTGAGTCCAGCAGTTTGTCGTTTGTTTCTCCTTTTTGCCACTTGCACACGCACACACACTCTGCCTGGAGGACGCACTCCGTTGCTATGGAGTTTGTGTTCAGTCGGGTGCAGTCAAGCACACTTTGCAGGCACCTGAGCACAAGTGCTGATATTGATCAAACAGATCAAAGGTGTGTGTGTGTGTGTGTGTGTGTGTAATTAACTCTGATAAATTATCTGAACCCTGAAAGTGGCACTGTGATGTAATATGTATTAAATTAATACCATCTACAATCAGAACAGAAGCAGCATCGTTTATTCTAAACAGTTCTAACAGTTTTCACACAAGTTCATTGTTTATTTATCCTGAAATCTCTTCAACTGCAGCAGTGGATATGAACAGAAGGCTTATTTGTGTTAAGAATATAGACGGAAACAGGGAATGTAAAACTAAATTAAGGTTGCACCTTTGAAAATGTGTGTCTTCACACAGCAGCCTGTGAACGGACAGACTCACGGACACATGTCAACCGAGCATGCTCGGTCAGCGGTCTCTTTGTGACAGGTGGAAGCGTTGGGATGTTGGTTGGATACGTCAACCGTCTGTCACTCAAGCGGCATCGCCCATAATTATGCGTAATTTTAAAATTAAAACGAGTGAGAAGGTTGAAGCAAGGCGTCTGGACTTGTAGAGTTTTCTAGAAGACGTTTCGCTGCTCATCCAAGCAGCTTCATCAGTTCAGAACTGATGAAGCTGCTTGGATGCTCTTGCTTCAACCTTCTGCTTGGATGCTCTTGCTTCAACCTTCTGCTTGGATGCATGTTATTTTCTGCTGTGAATTCGGCCATTTTAACATGGGAATCTATGGGAAATTACTCGCTTCTGGAGCCAGCCCCCAGCGGTTGCGGCCTGAATTACAAGTTTTGACACTTCCGCATGGGCTTCAAGTTTGAGCCCCAAAGGTTGCCACTTGGTGAAGACACACATTTTGGAAGGTGCAACCTTCTTCCTGTTGTTGGTGGGTTTTGTTTTTGGGCTTTGACAAGTGCCCAACCCTTCAAACCCACAAAAAAGACCCAAGAACTGTTCTCACAGAGGATGGTTTTGATCCACTGACCCCTGGGACCAGCACACCTGCTTAAAAACACCCCAGATGGGACTCGAACCCACAATCCCTGGCTTAGGAGGCCAGTGCCTTATCCATTAGGCCACTGGGGCTGTATTGTGTTGTGTATTGTGTTCAGCAATGATGGTGAGGTCGTTGTGCAGCTTGTGTGTTTTGGTGATCCCCTTTGATGATCAGCAGACCAGCAAGATCTGCAGGATTTCAGCACTTGCAATGTTCTGTAGGCTCTCCGATCAGGTCGAGGCCTTCCTCACTGCACTGGGCTGCATATAGCACAGTGCTTTGTTTTTCTCTTAGGTTTTGTCCTTCAGGTAGACTAGTTTTTAGCACTCATCATGTTTTTGTTGAGCTGTATGATGTGTCAGACGGACTGTGCCAGGGTTTGGCTCTCAGACCATCCAAATGGCAGCACTCTGACTGGTTGACTGTTAGGTTGGTGCAGCTTCCGCAGTAATGTGGTCGCTGTACCGGTCTGTCATAGTGAAGGAGCTGGGCCAAAAGGCGAAGCTCTCGATTTACTGGTCAAGTCTACGTTCCTACCCTCACCTATGGTCATGAGCTTTGGGTAGTGACCGAAAGCACGAGATCGCGAATACAAGTGGCCGAAATGAGTTTCCTTCGAAGGGTGCTGGAGGCTGGAGTAGAGCCGCTGCTCCTTCACATCTCAGCTGAGTCAGCTAGGCAAAGGATAAAAGACCACATCCCAGCACATTGCAAACCCAGTTTCACCCTGAGACAGAGACTGGTTCAGCTTAAGGACAAAACACCTGGGACGGCAGAGCAGTGAATCCTGCAGATCTTGCTGAACTGCTGATCTCTACAGGATTACAAAACACACAAACTGCACAAGGACCTCAGCACTGACCACTGTGAAGCCCCAGTGGCCTAATGGATAAGGCACTGGCCTCCTAAGCCAGGGATTGTGGGTTCGAGTCCCATCTGGGGTGTTTTTAAACAGGGTAGCAGGTGTGCTGGTCCCACTGGTCAGTGCATCAGAGCCATCCTCTGTGAGAACACAATTGTTGGCTCTGTTCTTGTGGTTTTGAAGATTTGGGCACTTGTCAAAGACAAAAACAAGACCCACTATTAACAGGAAGAAGGACAACAACCGGCTGAGGAAGAACATTGTCATCCCATATGTGTCATGAGCTCAACTGGAGCAGTGACTCCAGATTTCCAAACTTCTCACCTGATCATAGAGATTAATCTCTGGGATCTTCTATCAGAGAAATCTAATTCCTGACACCCACCCAGCTGCCCCCAGAACCTCAACGTCTTTATCTGGCTTCTCCTCATTTGTGTGGTGTTGTGTCTTGTTGCCGTGGTGTGCAGACACAGTAAGAAAAAAGCAACCAAAGAGCCTGAATGGATGCAAGATGTTAAAAAAAATCTGTTGCATATTCTTTTGAGCATTGTTCTGGATGTTTGCGCATCCTCACTCCCAGCTGCATACTGACAGCAAATGACACCCGATGAAGTTTTAGGTTGTGTGTGTGTAGAGTCGCACAGTATGCCCGCTCAGAACCAGCTCTGTGCTGTGGAGTGGAACCTCTCAGGGTGTTTACATGAAGGTTGAGTGGCTTCCTTGTGGGAGCGTGCGGTTCTGCATCACATCTGCACGTGTGCTCGTTACCTCTCGTGGGAGATTGTTCTTCTTGGCACAGTCCTTAGCTGTTTGGGATCTGACAGGGACTTTGATTGATTTGTGTCTTTCTTCTGTGTGTTTTATTCCCGACATGAGAGCTGCCTCTTCCCACACACACACACACACAGGCCTGGCATTCCAGCCAGATTGAATTGGAGCGAGCTAACACCAGCTTATAACAGTAAATATTAAACACATCCAGCTGCCTGCTTTGTACTGCTCTGTGGCTTTTTAACAAGCTGCCCTGCATTGTGTTAGACTTAAGAAGTTATAGCAGCGAAGGACTGCAGCCACTCAAACACTGACAGATACTCTGTTCGACCATGTGAGCTGTGTTCAGACATCTGTCCCTGTATTCACTCTGCTTGCTGCTGTCAAACACAACGCCATCAAACTTTAAAGCTTTCTTTTAAAAAGTGATTTTTGTGACCGAACCAAGTCGTTTTGAAATGATGAAACAAACCGTGTGTGAAAACAAAGAGACAGTGCAGCACAAACAGGAATGTTTCATCCAGCACCCAGCAACCACCACCTCCATCACCTCCATCATCAGGTTTGGAGGCTTGTCTCCAGCATCTCTTGGCAACACATCCCCAGGCTGATGACTAGTCTATCTATCTTTCTCTAAGAAACATTAGCATCCCTAGATCAGTAACTAGCATCCTTACGTTAGCTACTAGTACCCCTAGACTGCACTAGCATCCCTTGGCCTGTCACCAGCATCCTTACGCTAGTCGCTTAGGCTAGTCTCTATCCTTAGACTTGTCTGTATCAACCCTAGGACATCAACAAGCATCCCTAGGCCAATACCTAGCATCCCTAAAGTGGTCTCTGACATCAGGTACTTGATGTGCATCCCCACAAATACACAGAATACAGACTGTGTGTCTTTCCCTAGACTTGTCTCTAGCATCCGTAGGCTATGCACCAGCATTGATAGGACAGCTACAACTACACCATACCTTTACAGCACACTGGCAACCCCAGACAAGTGTCTAGCATCCCTAGGCTTTTCTGGATTGTTCCTCAAGATATCAACCAGCGTCACTAGGTCAATAGCTAGCATCCTTATGCTAGCTACTAGCATCCTAAGAGTAGTCTCTGACAGGATCAGGAACTTAATGTGCGTCCTCACAGACACATAGAATACAGACTCTGTGTCTTTCCCTAGACTTGTCTGTAGCATCTTTAGGCTACGCACCAGGACAACTGCTGATGCAGCAACACATTCCATTTCCCTGTTGTGAGGAAGATGAATCTTTTTGTTATTCCAGTATGATCCCCCTCAAATTAAACACTCCTTTTCTGAACAAAACACATTTTGCTGTTCTTCATGGTTGCCATTGTTAGCTTGACCTTTTCCCGTTCATGCTGAAATCTGTAACAGATGTTAGCAGCGGCCTGTGAGTGGACTCCTGATTTGTGTGGGATGACAGGGTGACTGGATGCTTCAGGGGTGAGAAGCAGAGCGTTTACTGGCAGCCAAGCGCCTCTTACTGGTCTTGGCAGGGGTGAAGGGGGCTGACACAGGGGAGGAGAGGGGAGGAGGGGAGAGTCAGAAAACTCCTGCCACCTTTTTAAAGCCAGATCCTGTCCTGTTTGTCTTTACACTCTCTGTCTGCCAACTTTCTGACAGTGTCACACAGTTGTTCTCACATTCCCATGCAGAGAAATCGCTGTTAAACTCTCACCACTCATCCTCTCCATCCCTCTTGCCGTACCCTAAATATCCCTGGCTCTATTTTTACAGAGCTCTCTCCTCTTTGCCCTCGCTCTGTCCTCCTACTGCTTTTCATTTCTCTGCTCTCTGAGGAAGCACGTTAACGCTCCGTGCTTGGCTGGCTACCGTCACACACTCTGTCGGTGAGGCTCCTTGTCAGTACACATAAGTTCAATGGGTTTCTGTGCTCGCAGGGTTGACCTCTCTGCTGGGCATTGGGAATATGTTCCCTTTACTGACACGCTGTATACGAACAGTGCTGTAACCCCTGGTTTCTGTCTCCTGCAGCTCTGCACGAGTTCCCCACAGACCTGTTCACACACAAGGAGAGGACAGAGGGAGCCGTGGCCCTGCACGTCCTGTGTGTAAGTTCTCCTTCACATTCACAGCTCTGCATGCCTGTGTGTCGACACGTGACATTCTTCAGAAATACATGTGTGTTTAATGTAGAGTAGAATTGTTTTAATTAGATGTATGTATGAACACAATGACCCTCTTTTTATCTAACCTGGTCTCTGTGTCCATAGTCTTTGCCAACCCATGCTAGTACCCAAGGCTAGGCCATCAACAAGCAGCTGAAGGGTATCTACCAATGCTGGGCTAGCATCCCAAGACACTCTTGTCTGTTTCTTAGACTAGACCTCCCTAGACTATTGACTATTCAGTCAAGCTACAAGCATCTCTAGTACCCCGTTCACACTGGGGAAATAAATCTGGCTAAAGCGGGATTCGGGCCGCATCCAGATGTATCCAGATGGTTTTTTTTGAACACCTCGAATCCGGCTGTATCCAGTTTTATTTCAATCCAGCTAGATCCACCCACGAGAGGTGGATCTAGCCGTGATGTGCAAATGTGGCTCAGGTGTGAACGCAAATGTGGCTAGCGAATCCGGCTAGCGACGTGATACTTCCGGTTAGTGACATGCTACGTCCGGTTCACGGGGCGCGACACGGGACAAAAAAATGTACGACGCATGCGCACACGCGGTCCTACCGCGAACAGGGCCTAGGCCTCTTTCATTCCTATGCCATTGTCTGAGATCCCTACAAGCACCCTCAGAGGCCCTGTTCACACTGGAGAAAGTCATTCCAGCTAGAGTAGGATTGAGCCCAGACAGCCTTTAAGCTGGATGCGTTCAGACCTATTTTTAAATCTGGCTAGCACACACTTGTGTCCGCACTCAATCCGGCTTCATCCAGCATGTTTGCTGACCTCCAAACCAATAGGTGGCGCCTCGTAATATACAGAGTCCGTTCACTCCGCGGTAGGACCACGTGTGCGCATGCGTTGTGCGGTTTTTTGTCCCGTGTCGCGCCACGTGAACCGGAAGTAGCATGTCGCTAGCCGGATTCGCTCGACACATTTGCGTTCACACCTGAGCCACATTTGCACATCAAACTGGATACAGCCGGATTCGAGGTGTTCACACTCGGAAAAAAACACATCTGGATTGATCAGGATGCGGCCGAATCCTGCTTAAGCCACATTTTTTCCCCCAGTGTGAACGGGGTAAGAGCCCAAGGCTTGGCCGTCCCAGGCTATCAACTAGCATCCCCAGGCTATAGACTGGCATCTGTAGACAGCTGCAGCCATGCTGAGACAAAGCCAAAGCATCCTTAAGCTAGGCATTTCCAGGTTAGTCACTAGCATTCCAAGGCTAACTAGTAGCATCTTTAGGCTGGGCATTCCTATGGACTGGTATAGTGCGGATAGCTGCAAGCTTCCATCCAATGGAACTCAGTCAGTCCTCTCTCCTCTTCATCAGCATCTCATCAGTTTAACACATGAGCAGCCATACCGGTCCCCAGCAGCAGGGGTCAATATGGAAGGTCAAGGCTGCGATGTGGCCCCTCTTCCATCACTTCAGTGGCCTCCAAGCACATGATGCTCCATGATCGTCTCTGGAGGGGGGGCTGACTGTAATGGAAGCTCATGCCAGCAGAGCGGCATCCTCGGGGATCTTTGCTGTGCACAAACAGAGAGCCAAGAACTTTGAATGGAGCCATTTTGCCATGTCTGACGTTACGGTGCACCCTCCCACTGAGTGCTGCTGCTGCTGCAGAAGGCCAGATGAAAGTAGTCCTGGTTGCTCTGGAATTACTTTAAAAAGAAAGCATGTAGGATATCATCAGCAGTTATTCCTGTGTGTGATGTTTAACCTTTAAACCAGTGTACTCCATGTCAGGTGTTACTGTACTCTGCTCTGTGTGCTGTCGGGGCTGATGCTGTTCCATTCCACCTGAACTTTTAGGGGCATGTTGAAGTTCTTATAAAATGCTCAAAGTTCAGGCTTTGTCATCTTTTATGATGCGTTCCATCCCATCAGAGAGCCTGACAGTTCCTGGTTATGATGAAAGGTGAAATTTTAATTTTTAATCTCTGCCTTGACACATTAACACACATTCACTTTAGTGCTGACGTCTCAGAAGCACACACAGATTGAAGTGCTTCCTGTCATCACACAGACACATTCAGCCTGCACATGCTCGCTCATGCTCACTCGCAGGCTGCTGCAGCAGGCTTCAGATAGAGATGGAGGTTTGTTGTTGTTGATTTGCCTCAATCTCACCCCTAAATCCAGATTAAACCCAGTTATCAGGATTACACATGGACCTTTGACCTCTTGCTCACCCTGGGTTGTCAAATCTCCACCTGAGAGAGAGAAAGAGAGAGAGAGTCATTCAGAGCATGGTCTCATGCAGGTTCATCTCACTGTCACCTGCTTCCAAAAGCAGGAAATTAATGTTTTGGCAAAGACTTCCGTGCATCAGTGCATTTGAACTATATCAATGCAGCTGTCATGCTAACAAGCTAGCAGCCATGGACTGTACCGCCTTGTGGAGCCACGTGAGAACTTTTAACATAATCAGAGTTTGTGTTTTGTGTAAAACTCACAAAAATGTGAAACAACTTCTGATTCTGTTTCTGTTCTATTCAAAGAGTCATTCTGGTCTCTGTGGGTTTGAGATGGATTTCCAGGGCCCAGAACCAAGTAGCAGCCTCCAGGAAACTTCTGCTGACTGACTTATCCCCACAGAGTCCCATGTTAAAATGTCCACACAGCAGAAATAAACATGTTTACAGCTTGGTTCAAAAAATTATTCTGATGATGATGCTGAGGTTTTAGTGCTGCAAAAGAGAGCTGTAACTTGTAATAAATAAGTAAATAAATACGATTAAATACGGTTAACAAACTTAACAAACTCCCCTGAAACTCACAAAAAGAGACACATGCTCTGAGCTGTGTTTAAATTAAGGTTATAAATGTAAAGAGTCATAATATCACCATTAAAAGGCTGGAATTATGCTGCGTGTGCATGAATATTTGAACAAACATCGGTCTGAAAGCCGTGTTTAGCTCGGGCAGAGTGACGTTCAGGGGCGTCTGACCCTGAACGTCACTCTGCCCGAGCTAAACATGTTGCTTTTCTTCCAGCAGGGAATGAGTGGAGTTAACAGCCTCCTCTCCTGAGCCTGTTTAATGCCAGAATGTTTTAGAAGGGGACAGAGTGGGCCACCAGGTATGCTGGTGATGAATGTTTAATCCAATACTGTAATTTACATGTAAATTTAATGTGGCAGTAAGAACACAGAGGCTTCATTTACTGTGCAAAGAAATGAGAAGAAAAGGACGTTTTGGTTTTATGAGCCAATAAATCGCAGCATTGCTTGTTTGGACTTTTGAATAATCCTCTGATGTTTCTCCTTACAGACCATTTACATGTTCTGTGCTCTGGCCGTGGTCTGCGATGACTACTTTGTGCCCTCGCTGGAGAAGTTATGTGAGGTATGACGCACTTTTTATATCTTCAACTGGAAGTGCAGCCTCCACCAAACATTCACAGTGACATTTGTCCTGTAACCACCGCACTCTGATCAGTCCGTGCACCATTCTAAGTCGATGTTTGGACCTTTCGTTTGTCTGTTCTCTCTCAGCGTCTTAATCTCAGCGAGGATGTTGCAGGTGCGACCTTCATGGCGGCTGGCAGCTCGGCTCCGGAGCTCTTCACGTCCATCATAGGTACAATATTCACATGTTAGAACACGGCGTCAAAAATGAATATATATACATGAATATACCGATTTTATTTAAAAGGATGAGTCCTCTCAGGGAGAGCCAAGTTAGTATTAAAGTATGTTTAGAGGGGAGTCTTCTGATAATATTTTAAATTTAACAGTGTTTCCTTTAAAAGCCAAAGGCCATACATGTTTTATTTTGAGTTTTTTTAAACAGATTTGTGAAATTTTCTTTTTAAAATGTTGATTATTGTTCTCATAATTTTACTTAGAAGATCCAAGTTTGTTCCCTTGATAATTGGCGGCATTTTAGAACCTTTTTCTTGTAACATTTATAACTTACTTTCTTGTATATTTAAGTTTTCTCCTGGAGAATTGTGACTTTTTTCACATTGATTTCTGACTTAATTTCTTGCACATTTATGGCTTAATGATCAGAATATCCACTGATTTTCTGTCAGAATATTAACCCTCTCCCGCGCCTCCCTCCAGCCCTCGTCATGTGTTTGTTGCCCTCATGCAGCAGTCATGCAGGGAGTGTGCATGTCTTCTAATGGAGGCTGTACAGTTAATGCTTTCATCCCGAGACACTTTAAAAATTCTGAATCAATTAGAGTCGTCTTATATAACAAGGTCTAGAGTGCTGCTGCTGGGTAAAGGCCATATGTTTTTTTTACTTTGATGGTGTGTGTGTGTTCAGTGTGTGTGTGTGTGTGTGGGGGGGGGATCTGCCTGATTCAACAATAAGAGGAACATCAAAGCTGCATTCTTCATGTACAGCCTCATTATATGGAGCCAGAGGTTCAGTGTTATTACTTTAAAATATTAAATTCGATTTTTTTTTACCACAGATTAAAGTGAATCATATTTTGAAGGCAGAGGCGTCTCTGCTGGAACCCATGTCGAATTATCCACAGGTTTCTGTTCATCGCTGCAGACGTTTTACTGTAGAAACCAACCCTCTGCTCTCTGTGGACTCATCGTGTGTGTGTGTGTGTGTGTGTGTGGCGCCTCACCCCCTCCCCAGGTGTGTTCATCACCAAAGGTGATGTTGGAGTCGGGACCATCGTGGGTTCAGCCGTCTTCAACATCCTCTGCATCATCGGCGTGTGCGGCTTCTTCGCTGGTCAGGTATGATGTCAGAGCAGCGCCGTGTAACATTTGACCGTGTGACCTTTGTAACAAGTGTGTGTCTGTGTGTGTCCGTGTGTGTGTGTGTGTGAGGCCAGCGGGAGTAATGTCGCCTTTAAATGCTCAGCTATGTGAACAGCAGGAGCAGCTTTAATGTCACTGTAAATAAAACATAAGACTTCCTGTTGGCAGTAGGTGGCGCTGTGACTCAGTGTGGGACATGTGTCAAAAACATCCTGTTTGTGTCAGACTGAACAGTCTATAGTTGACTTTTTGAGAGATTTGAGCGACTTTTTGACCGCTCTGCAGCGATAAGTGAAGAAAAAACAAACACAACAGCTGGTTTTGTTAAAAAGAACTCCACCACTGGGGAGCGGGCTCTCTGAACCAAACCAAGGAGGGCAGACTTACTGTTTCCTTATCTTTAAAAACTTTTTTATAAGGTTTACAAGCTGCCCAGCCTGGTCCCTGGGTGATGCTGGCCCTGGATCCTCTGGGTTCTGCTGTAAACACTGTTGTATTCTCCTCCTCACATGTGCAGCATCACCTCAGCGTGCTTCCACCCCTCCTCTCTGCCGCTGTGATACCGAGATGACCTCACACAGAGCGGCCTCGCTCTGATGCTATCTGACATGCCAGCGACATGGAAATGAGCGGGGAACACGGATAAGCTCTCTGCTCTGAAAAATATATGCGCTGCACTCCAAACAGTGATGCAATCCCAGATTTTGGTGTTATGTAATCATACTGAGATAATGAGGGAGGAAGACGGGCGCTGCGGCGGGGCTGGGAGGGCGGAGGGCGGTGGGGGTGCAGGCGGCGCACCTCTGTGCTGTTTGTTACCTTTGGCTGGGCGTTCAGAGCAGGAAAACACTCGGAGGCTTTTGTTACGCTCCCGCCTCGCAGCAGCCAGCGATTCCACAGCTGGGAGGGGCTGGTTCAAGATGTGGCTCCTGACCCTGCACTCCTGCACACAGTGTGGGAGCCCGTTACTCACCGCTGCCTTCCATCTGGTTGCATAAACACCTTCTCTGTGTAGGAAGGCACCTGCGCTTGGCTTCATGATTCAGGAGGTCGGACCTCCCGTGTGTCAGAGCTGCTCTGTGTCACGGTGCAGCACCGCGAGGTCGCATGCTTACTGTCGGAGTGTGTGAAGTGATGCTGTCTGTCTGTCTCTGCAGGCGGTGAAGCTCTCTCACTGGGCTCTGCTGCGTGACTCCATTTATTACACCTTCTCTATCGTTGCCCTCATCGTGGTAAGAACTCTCACACACACACACACACACACACACACACACACACACACACACACACACGTGTTTTCACAAACAGCAGTGCAGACTGAGATATCAGAGGTTCCTGCCTCTCCTCCTCAGTGTTGTGGAACCAGATACGATTAAAAACATTTACCTGGTGAACCTCCTGCAGCAAATCATTACCGATTGATAAATAAATGAATCCGATAACAACAGAACAGTGGTACTTAGTGAAAAAGAAACTCTTCTGCTGCTGATGTCACACACTTCATCAGCCGGTGAACGGCTCTCTGCAGCTGTGCAGCCAAGATGGTGACTACTGAGGGTGAGAAGGTGTTTCTAACTTCACACAGAGTAAACTTCAAGTCTCCACACGTGTGGGTGTAATATTTGGTTGACTGCAAATCGCTGCACCTAACAATTTAAAGAAACAAAAGGTCGGCCTTCCGATTAGCCAAACACTGGCTGACGTTTGTGTCATGTGGCTGCTGGTCATATGTGAGTCAATTATTTTTAACGTGTAGAAGAATGGTAAAAATCCTCCCTCCAGCTCTGACTCTAATCACAGAAAACTCTTTGTTGTCTTTAAACAGGTCTGAACAAGATGAAGGAATGTTTGTTTTTTAAAGAAACATTTTGCTTTTTTTAGATTGGCAGTGACTAAATTGTGCTCCACATGCTTACAGATAATCTCAGTTAGCTTTATGTTTTTGTGATGTTGCATCATCAGTCAGATAGAAGTAAGATCCAGGCTAACAGTGCAGCATCTCTCTGAACGTTCACTGACCTCCATAATGAAGCAGAGCAGTCCACTTTAACAGAGCGGTCACACTTTGACCTTTTTCTGAGCTCTGGGGTGTTTATGCCCCCTAGTGGCAGAGATGGCGAACTACAGAATTCACTGACTTCTCTCTGTGCTCTCTCTTTGTTTCAGTTCATCTATGATGAGAAGGTCTGCTGGTACGTGCTGATAGTTAAAGCAGTGAATGTACATTTATAACTGTTTTACACGCCCTGACTGTGACATGGATGCTTGTGTGCAGGTGGGAGTCTCTCGTCCTGATCCTCATGTATGCCGTTTACATCCTCATCATGAAGTGAGTGTCTTCATCAGAAGCAGCTCAGGCCTTGGCTGCTCGTGTTTAAGTGACTGAATGTTTGATTGTTTTCTTTTTTTTTTCAGGTTTAACGGCCGAGCGCATCGTTACTTTGACCGTCGAAAGAAGAGCTCTGTGAATCTGGCCAACGGGCTGACGGGAAGCACTGACCTGGAGGACGTCACGTGTGATGCCACCGCGGTCCTGCTGAAGAAAGGTATTCAGTTCGTCCTCTAAAGAGGCTTCGCAGGCTGGAGCTTCTCTGCACGCAGGAATCTGCATAAATATAAAAAGACAGGCGGGGTGCCGCCCATATTCTATTTTTAATCGGCTCCACGATCAGACAGTCAGGGACGACTTGATCAAAAAAGTTCTGTATCTCGGTCTGGATTTATCCCCAGGACTAACGCAGACTTTTGAGCTTAGAATGCAGACTATGGACACCTCAGTGTGAGCCTCCACCCTCTGCTGTGTGTGTGGTTTTAATCGAATGTCAGACATTTTAACTTACATTACACGCGGTGCATTCAGGGACCGTTGGCAGATATCATGTGATTATGGCAGTGGTTTTTTTTTAGAGGAAGCTCACAGGAGCTGCAGAATTTGCAGCTTTCAGTGTGAAGAAAAATGTGTGGTGTCAGTAAGGGGACAGTTCTGGCCGCAGTCTGCTGTCTGCAGGCGTCTCTGCCCTCAAACATAAGTTAGAGTGTCGGGAACAACAACAACAACAACAACAGTTAACAGAGGCGGGGAAGATGCTGGCTAAGGCGGCTTTGGCGCCGCCTGCTCTGTCAGCTTGTTCCGACTCTCTGGCTGAACTCACTGCTTGTGCTGAGGAGGCGATGAGGAGCGCCGTGGTGGCAGCTGGCTCGTCCGATCAGCAGATGGTTTTTATGTCTGAAGAGGAAATAGGTCTCTGCTTTACAGGATATGCTGTGAAATAGTTTCTCTACAGAACAACCATCCACTCAGTGTGTGTGTGTCCGTGTTTACATGTTCACTCTGTGATGCACTCAAAACATACATCTACAGCCACCATCCATTATTCATCATCCCTCTGCCTGCTGCACCTTCACCCTCAGACAGTTCAGAGCTTCACAGCACAAACACACCTTCTATCATGTGTGCAGTGGAGGAGGAAGCACTGAAGCTTGGTACTTCAGTAAAAGTACAATTACCCAGCAAAATATATACTCAAGTAAAAGTAGAAGTGCTACATCAACAATCCTACTTAAGTAAAAGTCTTAAGTACTTCTAAATGTACTTAAAGTATTTAAAGTAAAGGTACTCACACCGAATATATATTATTGATTTCAAATTTGATAATCAAAGAAATCATCTCAAATGAAAATGGACCATGTGTAGTTAATGTCCATGTTCAGTCCAGAAGCAGCTATGGACAGGTCTGTGTGTCATGAGGCAGGCTGTGGGCATCAAGTGAACAGAGAGGCTGCTGATAACAAACAGGCATTCAGCATGTTTACTGTGTCAGTGTTCCTGCTGTAGATTCATGTTATGATTCATGTTCATCAGACATTAATGGATGGACCTGTGTTAGCAGACAGCAGCTAACTAGTTAGCTAACTGAGCCAGAGCACCGGCATCATGACTGAGGCTCATTATAGAAACACAGCTGGCAGCGTGACACCACCTCCATGCAGAGTCTGACCTCACATCAGTCCAGCTCTGTGCTCATCACATGGAACAAGGAACTACAGACACTGTAGACATGTAGTGGAGGAGAAAGTACAGGTAACAGCTGCAACATGTAATGGAGTAAAAGTATAAAGTATGCACTATTATTTTTACTTAAGTAAAGTAGAAATACATAAACATTTACTTAAGTACAGTAACGAAGTACTTAGTTACTTTCCACCACTGCATGTGTGTAAATCCAGCTTATAGGACGCATACATGAGGACATACATACATTTTCAGACTGAATTTTTAGTTTATATGTCATTTGAAGGTGACCTGAAAAAAACCAGACCTCCAGACCTTAAATTTTGGATATCAGACAAAACATCTGTAGCCACAATATCTAATTTATAAATCAAAGTTACGCTTCTAAGCTGTAAATATACATATAATGAACATCAGTGTATTTGTGCTCTTGCAAAACAGTCCGAGCTCTGACTTTAAAATCAGGATTCTGAGAAATAAAATCAGAATTTTGAGACACACTCCTGTACATTCTCCTCCATGTCAACACATGTTTGTGTCATCGGGTTCAGAGAGACTCCTCCTCGTGTCCACAGCAGTGCTGTTGCACTTTGGTACCGTTCAGGCTGAGTGTTTGTGCTTCTATGAATTTGTGATGAACAGACAAAGGGTGTCACAGTTTCTGTTGCTTCTCAATAAGGACGTCTGGCTGGGGTCCCTTGGGCCGCCCGGGGCCCCTTCTGTGTGGGCTGCTCCATATTTCTTCAAAGACACGCAGGGTGTTTGAAATGTGGGACTCTGGAATGTCCTACAGGTGAAACCAGACCAGGACAAAAACAACTGGGAGAGGGAAAATGGTTCAATAATCAGGTCAGACTTTTCAGAAAAAGCTGCAAAATAAATAAGTTCAAATTGTGGATTTGAAGTGATTTTATGATGATCATATCAGCTCAGAACAGTGCGGATGGTCCCGCCACCACAGCCAGCACCATGTAGGTAGGACACATCCTGCTTTACAGCAGGCAGCTGCTCAGAGGTGCATGGTGTCAGCAGATTGTTGGTGACAGCGGACTGATGGCAGTGTATCCTTGTTGCTGTTCACTTATTGATAAGCTGTCTGCTAAGCTTCTGTGTGCTGCTTTAAGACGTCCTGTTTAGCTGCAGATTGTTGGGAGCAAACACACAGCACCCTCAGTGCTCCACTCAAACAGCTGGTGTGGACAGTTGGATTTTCACTGTGTGTGAAATACAACAATCCAGTGAATGATTGAGTGAATGATATAAATGTGTGTGTGCTGTGGAGCTGAAGGAATGAGGGAGTGTTAGACACAGACATGTGTGGCCTGTATAGCAGTGTGTTCAACAGTAGGGGGAGCCTCTCGAACTGTAATGTGTTGCTTGTGACGGCCGACACCAACAGACTCAACAAGCTCATTAGGAAGGCTGGCTCGGTGCTGGGAGTGGAGCTGGAGTCTGTGGTGGAGGTGACGGAGAGGAGGATACTGAGGAAGCTCCTCAGTATTCGTAACAACACGTCTCACCCCCTGCACGACACACTGCTGTCCTACAGGAGCACATTCAGCGGTAGACTGAGACTACCGAGGAGCAGCACAGAACGCCACAGGAGGTCCTTCCTGCCAGTGGCCATCAGACTGTATAACTCCTCCCCTTTCTGTAGGGAGAAGCGCTAGATAATCATGTCAGGCATCACTGTCATTCCCTCCACTGGTCTATATTTATGTTTACTTAGCACCTTACATCTCCATATTTGTATCCATGTATCATATATTGTGCTCATACTGCGTACTGTACTCTTATTTTGGATTATAGTGACACTTATACTCTTATACTCTGTACTCAACTGCATTTAATGTAACTTGATACCTCTGGCACAAGAATTTCCTTCGGGATTAATAAAGTTTTATCTTATCTTATCTTATCTTAACTGTCGCTGAAATGTTTGACTCTTGATCAGATGATCAGGACAGAAAGTCACAGCTCAACATTTGTTGTTGTTGCTTTGCAGCGAACTTCCACTGCCAGCCGTCCGTGCTGATGGTGGACGAGCTGCTGTCTGCGTACCCCCACCAGCTGTCCTTCTCCGAGGCCGGCATGAGGATCATGATCACCAGTCACTTCTCCCCCAGAACCCGGCTCACCATGGCTTCCCGCATGCTCATCAACGAGGTACACACACACACACACACACAGCTTAAACACTAAACAAACAGCAGAAGAGGTGGAGGGGATTTTCTGATCCTGGCTGCAGTTTGGAAACAAATCCAAAGCGAAGAAACGCACAAGCACAACGAGGTATGAGGATTTTCTATACTGTGCAGCAAGGATGGCATATTTCTGTTATCCAACCAGGAAGTTAGTATCTCCTGTGTTCCCTCCACAAACAGCCAATGAGATTCCTCCATCGTCTTATGGCTTATTACATAAAATAAATAAAGTGGTGGAGGGTATAGTTCAGCAGGACCGTCTTCACTAATGAACACCACTTTATGATGTTTGAAGCGTAAATATGATCACCAGAAGCTAAAAGCTAATGCTACGCTATCAACCAGCTACAGCACGGTCACATGACTACACCATCAGCACCACCAGGTTCACCGCTCTGACCTCTTCTACAGCACAAACACCTGGATGACCTTTAATGACATCGTCTGTAGTCCCATTTAGCTGCTTGTTAGCATGTAGCATGTAGCATGTAGCTGAGCACCTGTTAACCACAGACCTTATTTCACACATCTGACCAACAACAACACACTGAGGGGACAGGGAGTGCTAACATGCTAACATTCAACACACACTGAGGGGACAGGAAGTGCTAACATGCTAACATTCAACAGACACTGAGGGGACAGGAAGTGCTAACATGCTAACATTCAACAGACACTGAGGGGACAGGAAGTGCTAACATGCTAACATTCAACAGACACTGAGGGGACAGGAAGTGCTAACATGCTAACATTCAACAGACACTGAGGGGACAGGAAGTGCTAACATGCTAACATTCAACAGACACTGAGGGGACAGGAAGTGCTAACATGCTAACATTCAGAACACACTGAGGGGACAGGAAGTGCTAACATGCTAACATTCTGAACACACACTGAGGGCACAGGAAGTGCTAACATGCTAACATTCTGAACACACACTGAGGGGACAGGAAGAGCTAACATGCTAACATTCAGAACACACTGAGGGGACAGGAAGTGCTAACGTGCTAATATTTAACACGCACTGAGGGGACAGGAAGTGCTAACATGCTAACATTCAGAACACACACTGAGGGGACAGGAAGTGCTAACATGCTAACATGTTTGTTCCAGAGACAGAGACTGATAAACACCTCTGAGACTCGGGTCAACCGCATCACCAATGGTGACTCGGACTCTGCGTCCAGGACACAGGGGAGGAGGGGCTTGGAGAACGGGATGGGCGGGGCTGAGCAGGGTCTGAACGGGAAGTGCAGACTTCAGCGGCTGGAGTCTGGGAACGAGACAGAAAATGAGAACGACGACAACGAGAACAATGAGAACGACGAGGAGGGAGAGGACGACAGCGAAGGGCCCCTGGTGCCTTTCAAAGTTCCAGGTACGACACAGCTGACAGGCTGAACCTGCACCTGTTTGTGCCGTTGTTAGAGCTGCTGTCATCTCCTCCCTGTCTCCACCCAGCTGGTGTGTGTAACAAGCTGAAGTGGGTGATCATGTGGCCGCTGTCCCTGCTTCTGTTCTTCACCGTACCCAACTGTGCCAAGCGGCGCTGGGAGCGATGGTTCATGGTCTCCTTCTTCACCGCCACCATCTGGATCGCCGGCCTCTCCTACATCATGGTCTGGATGGTCAGTGACAGCCTAAACGTCCTAGTTACACTAAATGGACAAAAGTATGTGGACAGCCAGTCATTATATGTGTCTGCTGGACATGTGTGTGTGGTTTCAGGTGACAGTGGTCGGCTTCACTCTCGGCATCCCGGACGTCATCATGGGCATCACCTTCCTGGCAGCAGGCACCAGCGTCCCTGACTGCATGGCCAGTGTTATAGTGGCACGGCAAGGTACACACACACACACATAGTGTGCAAATCAATAGTTGTGAGCTGGCGTTGCACGCCTTGTGGACTTGTCTTCTGCCTGCACACAGACCTTGACAGCGTCCCTCTTTCCTCGCCTCAGGTCTGGGAGACATGGCCATCTCCAACTCCATCGGCAGTAACGTGTTTGACATCCTGGTGGGCCTGGGGCTGCCCTGGGCGCTGCAGACGCTCTGCATCGACTACGGATCCATCGTGAGTGCTTCTCTCAGCGCCACCGTGGCAGGAGTCTCTGGATTCGGACCAGAATGTTTGTTTGTTGCTGTTTATCACCTGACATGTGTCTTTGTGTGTCTTCTCAGGTCCATCTCAACAGCAGAGGACTCATATTCTCTGTGGGGATCCTGCTCGCCTCAGTGTTCTTCACAGTAAGTCTCTGTGCTGCGTCTGTCTCTTCCTGTTTCTTATGGGGATCATGGAGTCTGGATCCAGCTCTCCTCTGTCCATGTGTGGACCAAAGCTGTCCTGTCAAATGTTTGTAGACGCTGCAGACAAGAGACTCCAGCAGCTGTACCTGCCCGGGACCAGCAGACTCCTCCTCCTGCTGCAGCCCTGAAAGTGTTTGAATGATGACGTAACATTATGTAAACACAAATTGATTTTGTAGCAGCAGTGTGTCTAACATTTTTCACATTCTGAGAAACAAACCTGGATAGTTTTTTCCATAACGTTAAAATTTCTGAAAGAAAAAATGACTCCAGGTTCTCAGCCTGTAAGGAGAGGGGGCGAGGAAGGAACTGCAGTCTGCTCTGTCACCACTAGATGCCACTAAAACCTACAAACTTTAACCGTGTTTTTGCTGACTGTGACTTCTGGCAGCTTACACTGATATAACCAGCCCAATATTATGAGTGTTTAAAAGCAGTCCTGACTCCACTGGACATGGCTTCCTGTGTGGTGGTGGTGGGCGTGGCCTTCCTGGGAGATGGTGGGCGTGGCCTCCCCGTGTGTTGGTGGTGGGCGTGGCCTTCCAGTGTGGTGGTGGTGGGCGTAACCTTCCAGTATGGTGGGCGTGGCCTTTATGTGTGGTGGTGGTGGTGGGCGTGGCCTTTCTGTGTGATGATGGCCGTGGCCTTTTGGCTCCTCTGACCGCCTCTCTCTCTCTCTCTCTCTCTCTTGTGTCTCTGCAGGTTCTTGGGGTCCATTTAAACAAATGGACTCTGGACTGGCGTCTGGGCCTGGTCTGCATGGTCATGTACGCCATCTTCCTCTGCTTCTCCGTCCTCATCGAGTTCAACGTTTTTATCTTTGTCAACCTCCCCATGTGTCGAGACATCCACTGACCTCCTCCCTGCCTCCTCCGCTTCTTCTTCTTCATCGTCTTCTTCTTCTGTGGTATTTCCTCCTCTGATGGAGGAAAACCTGGCTCACCTGGCTTCCAGTTATCTTGGCCGCCTTTGGAAACAAGTCCAAACCTTTAATTTAGTAGAAACGTAGAGCTCTGTGTGATTTTATCTTTGGAGAGAGAGAGCAGCAGAGGAGTGTTTGTGGACGGGTGGCGCTGAGAGGAGGGACGTCCCGGCAGCAGAGATTGCTGCGATCATGTGATGAACCACGCGGTCGGGGCTGGAGTGAACAGAACTGCATTCACACCTGCTGGTGATCAAGCTGCTGCTGACTGAGAGGAGAGAGAACTCAGCGATTTTCAGCTGGATCGTTTGTTACTCTTTGTACAAGTTTGAATATAAGCACACGGTCATAAGGTATTTTTAAGCTTTCTCTGTATATATGTGGTAGAATATTAGAGCTTATCTGTGGGATTCTCTTATGCACAAACCTGCAAAGCGGAACGACGGTGTCCCGTGCTCAGCACCAGCCGACACAGCATGCTGCACCAGCCACGGCGCTCGCTTCGCACTGACTGATAGTTATTCACATAGAGTCTGTTTCCGTTCATTCTGAGTAGATGTGGGCTTTACAGAGGGGGTCTCCCTGGACCTGACATCCAGCACCGTCACTTTATGGAGTAGAGATTTTAGCATCTACACACGTAACTACTGAAGTAAGACTTCCCTCCTGTGCTGTACTCAGAGTTAGTTTTTAGTCTCTCCGAGGTGAGTTATTAAAGCCAAAAGTATTTTTTAGAGTAGGAGATTTGACGAGTGTGTGTGTGTGTGTGTGTGTGGAGAAGGATTCCACTGTTACTGGGAAGACATAATCATGATTTATTTATGAATTAATTTATTCAAAGATCATGTCTGAGCTCCAGTTTCAGCCCTTCGCTCTCTGTACGATGTACTGTACCTAACATATACATATATATAATCTAAGTACTGGAAACTGACTTGATGTTGTTTATATTTAAGAATAGGAGTTTATAATTTATAAGAAGTTTTGTATAGTTTGGAAAGATGTTTGTCTGCTTTAGAGGAGGACGCCGTCGCTCAACATGGCGTCTGATCCCAGAGCACACGTTGACTTTAGTGATGAGGCGGCGTCCTCTGAACTCTCACAGTGCTTCAGCTCTCGTCCTGACCTAGAACCCAGAAGAGGATCAGGACTGCCGACTGCCGAACACAAAACACAAAACAAATCTTATTTTAGGTCGTGGCTTTGTCTTAGATTTTCTCAGAACGGGGACTTTAATCCCCAAATTCCAATTTTATGATCAGATTTCTGGGTTTTTTCCTCACAATTTGCAATTTTTAATCTTAATATTCTGTATTTTTTCCACAGAATTCTCAGACTCACAGACTCTTTTGTCAGAATTGGGACCTTTTTCCTCATAATTCCAACTGTTTTTATCTGAAAATTTTGACTCTTGTCAAAATGGGCAATTCTGCCTTTTCTCAGTATTTAAATTTAATCCAATAACTGACATTAATCTCAGAATAAGAACTTTAATGTGTAGAATGTTTTCAAACTTTTTTCTCACAATTTGAATTCTTTTCAAAATTCCATTTTTTCCATTCTTTTTCAGATTAAGGTCTGAATTCTGATTTTAAAAAAAGTGCTCCTGCTCCTCTTTGGTCAAAAACTAACAAAACAACAGATAAAACCCACAGTATTGCTGCTCAGGTTCAGCATGTTTTTGTTTCGTCTTTTCAGATTAATTAAATGCGTCCTCCTGCAGCCACCAGGGGGTGCTGTTGCACCTGCACACATGCAGTGGAGCCGGTTTGTTTTGGTGTGTTTGCATGCATTCTGATTATGTTGTGTGTAATTTTAAAGGCACTGTTGTACATATCAGGAGGAATATGCTCTATAAACGCACACAGACACACACATATATATATATATATATATATATATATATATATACATGCAGTATTTAGAATGTAGGACGCCTGCAGCAGGCGGTCTGCAGAGGCTCCTCTGCTTTTACGCTCATGTCCTTTCAGTTGTTTGTAAATCCTCCTCTTTGTTGGTGGGGACCTCTGGGCGGCGCTCAGACTCACAGGCAGGTGTGGGCCTTGTTCCCGGTGGTCTTCTTGCAATAAACTGATTTACATCCACACAGAGCGGATCCATCTGACGTTAAGTTTATTCCTGCTTCCTTCCTTTTTAACCCTTAGGTACCCAGTCTACTTATGGTTGTCACTTCTGCTTAAATTCAGTCAGAACAGCTCCATAACTGTGAGGGCCGAACCCACCAAGAAGGGGGGGGGGGGGTGCTCAGACCCCAGGATGAAAACCAGGACCACGTTTGGTACAAGTTTTACCCACTCACAGGTTTCATGAGTGAGAGGAGTGAACAGAGGGAGCAGATAAAGATCCCCTTTCCCCTTGGGGGCCTCCTATTAGTGGTCTGGCTTGCCTAAATGGGTGGATCCAGGAGCAATTCAAGAAGTCCCTAGAGGGGTCATACGGGGGTCCGGGGAGGCCTGTTGCTATGGAAACCCTGATTCTGTTTGGTGTATGATTATTACACCGTGCATCACACACACATACACATAACCTCTGAAAGTCAAAGAATCAGTTGAGTTATTGGTGGATTCACAGTTTACAGGCTGGCTCAGAGCACTTTGGTCCTTTTGCTTAAGAAGTGAGTTCTTTATTTCAGTGTGGTCGCGCTGGTGCCCGCAGACATAATAAAACCTTTGTGTTTATTTATTTCAAATAATCTAGTTTCAATATTAGGCCTTGTTATTTTTTTATTTTTTTTTCTAGGCCTACTTTGTTGAAAAAATGATGAATAATATTTATCTCTCATTATATTTAGGATTACTTTGCATTATAATGCAGACATGCATTCTTGGAGTTTTATAATTTATCTAATTAAACCAGAACGTCGTCATCAAGGTAAAAATCCTCTCAGCCAATCAGGAGCAGGCGTCATATTACAACCCCCCCCTTCCTCCTCTTCCTCCTCCTCCTCCTCGGTTCCTCTCACACCTAAACTCCTGTGATCCAAACCGGCCGTCAGCGTCTCTGTCCGCCTTTAAATCATGTAACAAGCCCGCTTCACCGGCTGGAGGCTGCTCGGAAAACAACCGGAGACACCCGGAGGACGACGAGGTTCCAACATGGAGGACAGAAACAGAGCCTGAGGTGAGTGAAGCCTCCGAACAAGCTGAGATGAAAGTTTTGCTGCTGCAGTGTGTGTGTGTGTGTGTGTGTGTTTATTTCGTGCTGTTTGCTTACATGAAGTTTTCCTCCAGGAGAAACAGATCTTATCTCTGCAGCTGCTTAAATACATACTTTAGTGTGTGTGTGTGTGTGTGTGTGTGTGTGTGTGTGTTGGACTCCGTTCACTCTGTGTGTGACCTCCATATGATCCAACAGGTCTGTTAAGTTTCTCCTTCAGTCTTTTGTCTGAACTCCTTACATGGATTTTTAAAACTAAGCAGCAGCTTCCAGACACTTCATGTCCTGTAGGGGGCGCTCTGCAGACAGTCCAGAAGGAATGGAGCTGGAAGAATGTAGAGTTCACACAGCCGGAACTGGAATTCTGCACATTTGCCATCATATTTTTAATAATGTCAATAAATAGATATAGATCCATGTTGTGTACAGCTTCACACTGAGTTAAGCAATTTCCCCCTGGGATCAATAAAGTATTTCTGATTCTGATTCTGATTCTGACACTGACGGCACGCACCACGAGCCATGTCACAGCATCCTCCGTTCTGATTGGTCACATCCAACCAGCAGCAGCAGCAGCAGCAGAGGACTCCTGTCACCATTAGTCCTGATCTGAACCGACCAATCAGCAGCCGTTAGCAGCATGCTAGTGTTGTCCATCATCCAGTGTTCACCACACATGAGCTATAAAATGTGCTTTGACGTCTAGAATCAGGTGTAAACAATGATTCTTATTCACTCCTGTTCAGAGCGCCCTCTGTGTGAACTGCAGCGGTTTAAATACTCTGACAGGAGCAGGAAGTGGAGGTGCAGACAAACAAAGGCGGAGACATTCTGCATGAGGGGACAGGTGCGTCCTGCGAGGACGTCCCGTCTGTCCTCAGTGTGTTAACACACACTTTCCTCACAAAAACCACCTCAATCCTCCACACACATGCTAGCTGCTGTTAGCTTCTGTGACCGATGCTTCATCCAATCAGCTGCAGAGTTTCGGGCTCTGTCCTTTCCCGCCTGCAGTCAGCGTTATTCAGACGTGTTTTCAGACAGTGTCCCTGTTTAAACCTGAGATTCTGTGAACTTCTGAACGTTTTCTGTAAAAACATGTCGGTACCTGACCACGTCTCCTCAGCGGCGCTCACCTCGCCTTCTTTTCTGCACCAATAGTTAGCTGGTGTTTATCAGGAAATTAAATAGGGGCCAATTTCCTCATTTAAGCTGCTTTGGAATCTGTTAAAGAGATTAGCTCCTCGGCTGAAGCTGAGGGTTTTTGGCACAAAGGGCCGCTGTGGGGAAACAAATCAGCTCAAAGGTATTTTAATGGAAAATGGCTTTTCAGAGGTGGTTATGAGGCTGGTTAGTGCTCGGCGATGCTGTGTTTGTCTCAGAGAGAGGAACTGTGTGAGTCTGCAGCTGTAAAGCTTTATGTGAAGTGATGTCATTGTGTCTGGACGGGGAGCCGCCGCTCGGGTTACCGGTGTGAGAGCGAACTGTCCCCGTGGGGAACGTTAACACTGAAACCTTTCACAGGAGCCGCACAGGCTGGAGCTGCGAGGCTCGACTCAGGAACACTCAGAACAGTGCATGTTTGTATGTGTCCCACAGCAACAGCGCGCTCTAGGTGCACTGCAGTCAGTGTAGGTACACTAAGACAAGCAGGAAGTGCACAGACAGCTTGTTGGTGGCTTCTGTTTGTCTTTAGGGAAGTTTGTATGTGAAGGACTGTTTGAAGTTAAAGTGTGATGTTTCCACCCGCTGAGTGGCAGACAGCTTGTTGAGTGGCAGACAGCTTGTTGAGTGGCAGACAGCTTGTTGAGTGGCAGACAGCTTGTTGAGTGGCAGACAGCTTGGGCCCTGTTCACACTGGAGAAAGTCAGCCTAGCTAGAGTAGGATTGAATCCAGATCGCCTTCAAGCTGGATACGTTCAGACCTATTTTCAAATCTGGCTAGCACACACACGTGTCCGGGCTCAATCCGGCTTAATCTGGCTTGTTTGCAGTTCTCCAGACCTCTAGGTGGCACCTCGTAATATACAGAGTCCGTTCAGGCCGTGGTAGGACCATGTGTTCGCATGCATCGTGCATTTTCGATTTTTTTCGGTTCAAAAAGCAGTTTATTCCTTTGTAGCCCTGTGGAAAATAAACTCGGGGCAAAGCTGTCATAGTTTGACAGTTGTTTTTTACATGCGGACACTGTCCCCGTGACCCGGAAGTATCACATCGCTAGCTGGATTCACTAGCTGCATTAGTGTTCAGACCTGAGCCACATTTGAGCCAATCTGGCAAGATCCAAATCGGAGAGGTGTGTTGAAATCAAGCTGGATATAGCCGGATATGGCCCGAATCCCGCTCTAGACGGATTGATTTCCCCAGTGTGAACGGGGTATTGTTGAGTGGCAGCGTTGTGTTGAAGAGCTGTTTGTGTGACTGACTGAACAACCAGAGATCTGAGATCTGCCCTGGAACATCAGTCTGACATACAGACACCACTTTGGTTAAATGTTTGCTTAAATCCTCATTAAACAACTCGACTATTAAATATTGATCATCTTTATATATTCTTTGTCAGCATTTATTAAAAAACAGCCATGATGATGAGTCTTTTGTTGCTTAAAACAAAGGGAGGGACGATCGGCTGAGGTTAAAATCTCCTATTGTCATTACACAGGCTTTGCTTCCTGTGCTTTTCCCTTCTGAAGGCGGCCATGTTGCTGCTTGTTTTGTCCCTCGGTCTGAATGAAGCGGCCGCGCTCTGATGGGGAGGTGACGTCTGTGCACGTTCTCAGTCTGAGCTTTCAGAGTTCAGTTTTAAAAGGACACTTCTGGCCTTATAACAAACAAAGACCCTCAGGTAAACATGAAGTTCCACAAACTGCAGTTCCTCAAGCGTCCACTGGAGGCTGCCTCCTAAAGTGAGTTCTAAGAGTTCACATTTCTAGCTGTGTCTTAGCAGCATTAAATGATGGTTGGTTGCCTGCAGAGGCCGACGGCCTCCATGCAGCCAGCTGCAGATAAGAACTCCCACACGCCGCTCCTCATGTTTCGGCCCTGAGACGAACCAGATGATGGCGTGGGCGTGAGCATCCGCAGGAAACGGTGATTCTGAGACGGGCTGCTTTGAATTTGTGGCTTTAAAACATGTCAGAAAAAAAGCTGAAAGAGTTTGTGTGCAGCAGCAGGAGCAGAATGTGGGTCAGTGGTTCTTGGTGAGTTCAGCTGAACCCTCTGCTCTGCTCTAGGAATCTGATTACTCACAGCTTTTTGGTGGAGGAGTGTGAAGTTCAGGAGTCCCCTCTGTGTTTCTTCTGTCCGTCAAACACCAGCTTGACCTGTAATCACAGCCTGCCAATTCACAACACAAATCCCACTTCGTGTATAATGAGTGCTGCGCTGGACTGAGTCATGGTTAGAAACTGTGTCAGGCACCAGCTACGCCCAGCCGCAGCTTTCCACACCGAAAGGTCAGCCGCGGAAAGCCCGGACTGTTTTTAGTGTAAGCTTCATTATCATTGCCAGGAGCACTGAGGATGTGGAGGTCTGCAGGCTGGAGGGAGGAGAAGGATGTGGTAAAATTAAAAAAAACCATGCATCATTTTGTCTCAAAGGTTTAATACTCAAAACAAGAGCAGAATTATTTATGAATGCAAAATGACATGAACATGGTGCTTGAATGAGCTGAATCAAGGGCTCAGGTGTCAAAAACTGCAGTTCCTCCTGCAGCCTCTGGGGGGGCTCTGACGAACTTTAACCTACAGCATGTAGTTAGCATTAGCATCCATCTATTTTCTGTACCCTGTACCAGTGTCGACCACAAGGCTGGAGCGTGTCGCAGCTGTCCGTTAGCATTAGCATCATACATATAAAAATGATTCTGAATCAATGGCTCCTCCAGGTAACGCCCTCTGAGAGACACACACGAGGAGGTGTGTGAGCGTGCTGTGTGTGACAGGATGAGGTGATATTTTATTTTGGTTACATTAATGTATTTGTATTAGACACACTTACATACAGACATACATTCTCACAGCTGCAAATAGGAGCTGCAATTCCCAGCATGCTCTCTGATTCTTCTGAGGCTCAGAGGTATGAGCTTGTGGAAACGCATCACTGCCAGTTTTCCTTGGCACGGCCGCCCTGTCAGATCTCACAGCAGAGGATCTGCGCCGACTGATGATCAATAAACTCAGTCAGCAGGAGGCTCTGAGTGAAGTTCAGGTTCTTGTTTGTTTCTTCTGTTTGTGGAAATGAAACCTTCGTGTCCAGCCCAGACTAACACGTCTAATCTGAGACAGGAAACGAGCACACATACACTGTTTCATCAGCACTGCAGGTTCCTAAGACTGAAGCCAACATTATACATAAGATCATATAAAACTATTGATTTATTGATGTTTATTATTCTGTTCCTCAGCTCGTTCCATTTCGATTGTCTGAAAGTTTGAATTCTGGTTTGAAGCTGTGAACTTTGTTCCCTCAGGGTGTGATGGGGGAGGTTGGTGGTGGTGGTGGTGGTGGTTGTGGTGGTGGGGGTAGCTTCCACTCTGCGAGATGAAAGTGCATGTGTGCGTGTGTGTGAGACGGTGAAACAGATCATCTTTTTTTTTTACTTTAAATAAGGCCTGTGAACGTCTGCCAGGAGAGGAAGGGCCGGCCTAATAGTTTCAGCCTGGCTGGAGGGGAACGGGGAAGTGAGATGGTGAGGGTGGGGGTGGGGGTGAGGTTGGAGGGACCTGGTATGAAGACAGAAACAGAGATAAAGATAATGAAAGGGAAACAGCTAGAGGACAAACCGGTTTCGGCTCAAATCCAGACGACAGCTCCGGTTTGGAAGTTTCTGTTTTGATGGGTGGGGAGGCAGCTGTGCTGGAGCTGAGGCTGAGATGGAAAATGAATTATGAGGACATGGGAACAAAGTGCGGGGACAAAGAGGGAGAACATGTGAGACAGACAGACAGCAGAGTGATCTGAGACGAGCAGAGAGGTGAATGCACAGACGCTGAAGGCACGCCAGCTGCTCCGACACACACCGAAGCTGAAGCCGCCATTTTCCTCTAACCTGTGTTTCTGACCCACAGAGCCTCCAGGAGAGCGACCCGTCCTCAGGACAGACACACAACATGGCGTCCAGCGGTCCACCGGGGAATCCCACCTGTGGCCTCACAGACAGAAGCGGCAGCTTCTTCAAGGTGAGTGCTCCACAGGTTTACCTGTCACAGGCCACTTTTATTCTGAGAGTGACTCAACACTGCCTTTAAAAAAATCTATACAACAGCCAACTCTCTCTGACAGATCCAGAATCAGATCCAGAATCAGAATCAGAATCAGAATCAGAATCAGAACCAGAACCAGAACCAGAACCAGAATCAGATCCAGAATGAGATCCAGAATGAGATCCAGATCCAGAATCAGATCCAGAATCAGAATCAGAATCAGAATCAGATCCAGAACGAGATCCAGAATGAGATCCAGAATGAGATCCAGATCCAGAATCAGAATCAGAATTCCTTTATTTATCCCCAAGGGGAAATTCTTTTTTGTTACAGACAAATAGAATCAAAGATAAATTGAAATATGAAATAGAAACATATAATAAATATCTAAATACCTAGATAGTATTTAAATCCCTGAGTTGTATCTAAAGAAGAAGAAACATATTTACTACTGGAGGAACCTTTACATAGTAAAGAGCATGACATGAATGTACCAGTATGAATGTACAGTGTCCGAGTGACTGTTACGGTTCAGAGTTCAGTAGTTTGATTGAGACAGGCAGGAATGACTTCCTGTGTGTCTCAGTGGTGCATCGTGGGAGTCGGAGTCTGTTGCTGAACGAGCTCCTGTAGCTGGTCAGCACAGTGTGGAGCGGGTGGGAGGGACAGTCCAGTATGGTCTTTATTTTGGACCACGTCCTCCTCTGACACACCTCTGTCAGAGAGTCCAGGTCCACTATCCTACAACATGGCCACCTTCCTGATGGTTCTGTTGAGCCCTCAGACTGCTGCCCCAGCAGACAACAGCACACATGATGGCACTGGCCACCACAGACTCAGAGAACATCCTCAGCATCGTCCTGCAGATGTTGAAGCACCTCAGCTACCTCAGAGAGTAGAGGCAACTCTGGTCCTTCCTGTAAACAGTGTCCATGTTCTTACTCCAGTCCAGTTTGGGGTCCAAGTGCACTCCCAAGAGAACAGATTTACATTTAGAGACATATCAGTTATCCACAAGAAAGTTTGTAAACTTTAAATCAGACACCAAAGAAGAATCTGAGCAGTGGAAACAAACCAGTGAGGTCGGCTCAAGGTGAGGAAGACGCCTTCTTCTAAAAGACCCTCCTGAGTTTTTTTTTCTTGGGGTGTAGAACCAGCTTTGGTCTGACTACATCTGCTCCCTTTAAATGTTCTATAAAAAGACACATTTAGAGGAGAGCGCAGCTAAAAACAAACTTCATTTGCTTTGCAGCTTTTTTCCGTCCCTGTGTGTTAAAAACCAAACACATTCTTTCCCTCTGACTCCATCCATGGCTCAAAGAGCAGCTCATGCAGAGAACCACTTACCTCCCCACACACACACACACTCTTGACAGAGGCTGAATGAAGCCTCCTCTCTCTCTCTGACTCCATAAATCTCAGTGAAAAACAAACGGTTGTTGTCGTCTTCCTGCAGATTCAGTCGCTCGCTGTCTCTGGTGCTGGCTGACCGACAGGAATGTCCCCGGTCTCCTCCTCTGGCCGTGTGTGTGTGTTTCTCTTCATGTTATTCACTCTCCTAACAGTTGCTAATAACTGTGTTTCGCTCCGTAGCTGATTTATGAGGCCTTGAGGGGAAGTGAGCTGCTACAAGACAGAAACATAACAAATCATAAAGTCCTCCTGGATCAGATGTTCAGCTCCACACCTGTCACCTGTTACCAGGGCAACCAAAGACACAACACATGCCTTCCTTCTTCCTACCAGGGCTGAAGCTGACTGTCTTCAGAACGCACAAATAACGACTTTACTGCCTGTTATTAACCCTTTCCTCTCACATTCAGCATTTGTAAAGTCTGATGAAGGGTGATGAGGTCAGGGGTCAGGTGGTCCTGAGGTCAGGACAGACCAGTTCTCCACACAAACTGTGAAGATCATTTCTTTAAACTTTTTTTTCATGCATGACAGACACACACAGTGATCATCTACATCAGGGGTCTCAAACTCAACATAGCTGGCCTCTGGGTGAGGCTAGGCTCAGTCTTACAGGTCAGAACATGAATAGTTCTTCAGAACATAGAACCTCAGAACCTCTTAGTTAATCACGTTCCAATCACGTTCCAACCACGTGACCAATTTGGTCATGATCTGATTGATCATGGACAATCGATCAATGATCACCAGTAGGCGGCAGCACTAAGATTTCCACCTTTACAACTAAAAAAAACAAACCAGCAGAAGCTGCACATGGTGTCCGTTTACTTGTGGTCACAGCGTGTATCCAATCTGAAATGTGAAGTGCTTCCTTTGAGGCTGATCATAACAAACATTGGACTCACAGTGAGGACCCAGCTGCAGCTCCGCCTGGATGTTCATGTCACTCCATCACATTCGGTTCTAATTCAGGGTCTTAATCTTTTTTTTGGTTCTTCCACTCTTGGTGGGGAAACAACACTTTGCTGTGAGAGTGTGGGCTGTCCCTCTAATCAGCTGTTCAGACAGGTTAGTAGCTCTGTCAGTGTGGGTCTGTGTGTGGAGCATCCAGGCTGTGTGCTGGAGCTGCAGGAACAGCAGAGCAGACGATGCTGTTGTGTAAATCTGACATAGAGCTGGAGGGGGGAGGGGTCTGGGTGGGGGTGGGGGGGTGTTGGGGTCTGTGGCTTTAACAGAGCTGGCTCCACTTGGTTATGAATTAGAGGGCTCTGTGAGGACCATGGTCTGGCCTGGAGCCCAGCTTTCAGAGGAATGCTTGGAGGAGGAGGAGGATGATGCCTCCTACTGGAGGAAATGTGGAATGGCAGAAGTTAAATGTAAACAGTTTATCACACACATCCAGCGCTGACTGCGTGTTCACATGTTTCTTGTTTCATTACATGTGTTCCCCTTTATTGATCCCTGCTGAAACCAAAGTTTGACCCATATTTGAACATCTGCTTAGTGTGAGGTGACTCTGAGTGTTTGGTAGTGATCAGAAATGTGGAGGGGGGGGGGGGGGGGGGGGGGGGGGCATGCAAGCAATTAGCTGCTATCTTTATCCAACCGAGCAGCTCCACAGGGGGGAGGAGGGGAAACGGTTCTCTTACATCTCTGAGCATCAGAGGAAATGAGGCAACGCTGAGATACTGTGATAAACAAACGGCTGCATGCCGACCAATAAATAGCGACGACATCATGCCACCTGCAGGTTTTCAGGGGGTGTGGTCGTGAAACTCTGTAGGCTGGAGAGAACTCCCATGTGTGAACCACAGGAGGTTCACACAGGGGGGGCGGTCTCAGGTCCAGAAGAGAAGGAGCCCAAGAAATGTTCGTTCTTAGCATCCTCTATTTTGATTGGACGCATCCAACGAGCAGCAGCAGAGCCCCTGTAGAGACCTGTATCTGAGGATCAAGAACCATCTGTTAGAAGAATGCTAGTGTGTCATGAGTTAAATTAGCTCAGCTACAATAAAAAGATTAAAATGAAATCAAGCCCACAGCGCCCCCATGTGCAGCCAATTATTACGAGGAAGTGACTTTATGAGGAATTGGGTGGTGTCACAGAAAGTCAGTGGAGCTGCAGACTCTTTTATTTCTGCTGGAGGTTTTTAACCATAGTATAAACTGATGGAGATCACTGTTTGAACTCACTTATATTATCAGGTCTTCCATCTTTATATGACCATGCACAGAAAGTCAGAAGTATCTGGACCTTCTCCAGATCTTGTGCTGTGAGGTCGGTCTGTAAAATATCCTGTAAGTCCCACAGCAGTTGGTTTAAAACCTTTCTGTCATTAGAGCTTTTTTTAGTCGTCTAATTACATGTTGTGTTAAAGACGGATTTAAATGACAGCGGTGATAAGTCTTATCTCTGTCGGCCTGAAATAGTCCTGCTTGAAGATGAATCTCTGGAGTCAGGGATCAGAGCCGCTTGTGTAGAACGTTTGTGGGAAATGTTCCCTCTGAATCTTGTGTGGCAGTTTGTTTTCAGAGTGCTTTGTCTCTGTGTTTCCTGTCTGGAAATGAGGTCCACACAGGAAAAGTGACTAACCGTTTCCCTGCTGTTCGTCTTACACGTAGTCCGTCTGAGCGCAGCGTCATGTTGTGTAATCTCAGTTGTAAAGCTACATGCTGTCGGTTTCGTTTACTGCCATTCCTCTTGTTCTTCTTCTTCTGGATCATCAGTCTCTCTCTCTGTCTCACTCCAGCTCATCGACACTTTTGCGTTGGAGATCGGAGAGCTGAAGAAGGAGATGGTCCAGACTCCTCCAGCCATGGACAAGGACCCTGTGCAGCTACAAGGGTAAGACTGCAATACACACATCAATATCAGTTGATCAATTATTACATTGATACACACAGCTGCTGTCAGAGTGTATGTTCTGTTTTGTTTTTAAAATTTGGCACAAATCTTCACTCAACAAAAAGTAGTTTAGTTTGGAGTGCACAGGTCAAAGGTCACGGTCACTGTGACCAGATCCATCGGGACATCCTGACCGGTATACTCCTATAAGAATGGCGGGATGGCTGTCGGAGATGGCTGACAGCATCAGAATAAGGGCCTCTAGGCTTGAACGAAGAAAAGGAAAAGACTGAAGGCTCCTGTGCTCCTGTACCATGGAAGAAGAAAAGACGACATGAGGAAACAAATCCAGGTCACAGCACAGAGCTTCAGACCAGGAACACTCAGAAACACTACTACAAACTGAGAGCTGAGGAGAAAGCCTGGAAGGCTCCCCAAACGGTGAACTCGTGAAAGGTCGTCAGAGTCCTGGAAGATGAAGAAGATTGGAAATACCACTGTGAACAGATCCAGGAGATCAGGAGACACCATGACCGGCTCTCTGAAGATTGAGTGACCAACAAGGAAAGCTCCAAGTCACCGGAGGCAGAGAGAAAGGCGCCTAGCAAGATAAATAAGACTCAGAGCAGCAGATCCAGGCCAAGATCCAGACCAGACCACCTAAGAGCCCACAGTCGAAGCCATCGACTCATTTCAGCTTTTCAGAGTGACCAAAAACCAGCGAGCCTCATCAGTCTGAGCGTCATCACCAACACACACAATGACCACGCAGCTTCTGGGTTTGGTTTGTAAATCAGAAACTGACGTCTTATGACTTAATGATTCATCTGTAACATGAACTATCCAGAGTGACCCTCGCAGCTCTCGCAGCCTCCCTCATATCTTCTCCAGTCTTATTTCAGTGTTTTATGAAGATCATCATAGAAACATTAGCGTGACTAAAAATCAATCAATGAACTAATCAATAAACAAAGAGGCAGGTCTACTTTCATATGTCTCCTGTGAGGTAGTTCTGTGTTTGTTTTTCGTTTTTTATTTAATGGTAAGCTTTCACGGTGCATTCAGGGGCCGTCAGAAAGTTCAGCATTTTTGTTCAGATATATATATTAAACAATTAATTCCATGTGTGTTTTTATTCTAAATATAAAACATTATATAAAATAGAAGAGGCACGTGCTGGTTCTCATTCTCACCTGCAGGTGGCAGAAGTGTCTCACTCCGACTGTCCGTCTCTCTCTGACAGGCTGGAGAGTGGCGTTTACCTGCAGGTCCCTCGCTGTGGTGGGGTGAGCGGTGAAAGGGATTCTGGGTACGACTCCCTGCGGAGGAGGATGAGCGTGTTGGACAGGCTGACCCAGACGCATCCGGTGTGGCTGCTGCTGGCGGTCAGCGAGGAGGAGGCCCGGCGCATTCTGCTCAAACAGCCACCCGGGGTGAGACGCCGCCGCCGTCCCCACTGCTGCCGCCGCCATGCTGCGGCGCAGATGTTAACTTGTCTCCTTGGAATTTGAACTAACACTGTGTCACGGTGCAGGTGTTCCTGGTCAGGAAGTCAGCGGCGCTGCAGAGGAAGGTGCTGTCTGTGCGTCTGGAGGAGCATCCATCAGGAACCCCCATCGGCCACTTCCCCGTCAGAGAGAGCCAGTACAGTAAGAAAAGGTTTAACCTCAGTCAGGGGTGGCGTGGGAACGGTACTGTCCAGCAGATTTCACATGTCTTTTAACCATCTATTGGTGCATTCACCTTTGAGTCTGCAGCCACAGTCACACCTGATCTGTGTGTGTGTGTGTTCACTTTTTTCTCTTTATCATAATTTCATAACATAATTTAAGTTTTTTTGGTCGAGTGATTCACACGAATCGGTCATGGTTTCATGGAAAGTGAAACTGTGGTGAAGGTTCTTCTGCTTCCAGCCCCCTCACCCACAAACTGCAGCCATCACACGGTTCTCTGGGTCACAGTTACACATCTACACAGTGATCGCTGAGTGCTGCAGTCTGTGAGGGAGATGGTACCACTGGAAGCCCTCACAGCTTCTCCTGAGTGTCTGTTTGTCTGAAGCACACATCCAGCCAGCCGTGACTAAACACCTTCAGCCTTTCCTGCTCAATAAACGTTATTCTTCTGTTCACCTGTGACAGTGAAATACAACCTGTGATTCACAATCAGTAAATATTAGTCACACAAGTGCTGCACCTCAGTGTTGAAAGTCGGTCATGGAGCTGAGAGCCAGAATGTGACGACACACCAGCTGTGGATTTTCCGTGCTAAAATGACATGAGGGAGGGAGGGAGGGAGGGAGGGAGGCACCTTTGGCCTGGTTTGGCCTTTCAGATGTGGGTCAGCTGTGCTGCCTGTCTATTAACCAACTACATCCACTATAGTATAAACACAATAGTTTCATATTGACAACATCAACAACCTGTCATGTTTGTCTAATGTTTGATGTTTGCTGCATGTTTGTTCCTCTCTGTCCTGCCTCCCTCTTCTTCTCCTCTCTCTCTCCTTCATCCTCTCTGTCCTCTCTGTCCTGTCTCCCTCTTCTTCTCCTCTCTCTCTCCTTCATCCTCTCTGTCCTCTCTGCCCTGTCTCCCTCTTCTCCTCTCTCTCTCCTTCATCCTCTCTGTCCTGTCTCCCTCTTCTTCTCCTCTCTCTCCTTCATCCTCTCTGTCCTGTCTTCCTCTTCTTCTCCTCTCTCTCTCTCCTTCATCCTCTCTGTCCTGTCTCCCTCTTCTTCTCCTCTCTCTCTCCTTCATCCTCTCTGTCCTGTCTCCCTCTTCTCCTCTCTCTCTCCTTCATCCTCTCTGTCCTGTCTCCCTCTTCTTCTCCTCTCTCTCTCCTTCATCCTCTCTGTCCTCTCTGTCCTGTCTCCCTCTTCTCTTCTCTCCTCCTTCTCCTCCTCTATCCGGCCGACTGTCGGCAGGAAGGTTCCTTCCTGTTAAGGGAGTTATTCTTGACACTGCTGAAGGGGGTTCAGGCTCTACAGTTCACGTCAGTGGACTAACAGCTACAGATCAGTGCTGGCCGTCCTCATACTTTGAACTGAACTGTCCCCTTTTAAAGGGTGTTTCATCAGAATATAATCTTAATCTTATTGACATGATTGTATGATTATGGATTAGCTTTCTTGTCTCCTTCCTCCACAGCCTTTTCTCTGGAGGAATCTGGGATCAGCTTTGCAGATCTGCTACGACTGGTGGCCTTCTACTGCATCAGCAGGTAAACAACCAGCGGCTCTGTCTGGCCTGTCTGTGTGATGAGAGCGTGATTGGAGGATGGAAAATCCATGGATGAAAATACTGTTTGTCGAGTAAGCAGTGTGCTCTCCTGCTGCCCGAGGCTCTCACTTCTTGTTTTATCTCGTGCCAGCTGCGGGAGACGAAGACAGACGCAGGAAATGTGCTGCAAACAGAGAGATTCAGCTGCAAAGCAAACGTTTGAGTCACAGTCTGTGTGTGTGTGTGTCTGTGTAAGGGACACAAACAGTGTGTTGACATGTTGGTGTCAGTGATGAGAGTGTTTTCACTTCTCGCTTTGTGTTGTGCCAACCAAACGTATGGCATCATCACTTTTAGACAGGATCACTGTCAGATGAGGACACTGTAGCGACTGATGTTGTCAGTAAATATCAGCATGTAGCTCTGTGTAAATCCCGTTTCTGCTGCTTTTAGTATTCCTTCTCATAGTTGTTCCCGTTATTCTTGATCTTAGGGATGTCTTGCCATTCGTGCTGAAACTCCCAGAAGCCATTTCATCTGCCAAGACACAGAAAGAACTGGAGGAGGTGGCTCAGCTTGGAGCAGGTAGGCCAATCATCTGTACTTAGAGGGGATAACACTGGTGTATGTCAACATGTCCTGCACAGTCATGGCTACAAGAAGCAGCAACCACTCAGACATGCCCGTGTGCACAACAACACAGTTAGAAAGACAGAAATGTTTTTAAGTCAGAGAAACGGGAGCTCTTCATGGGGTATGGTCCAGTTCTTCACTGTGCTCTCTGGGTCAGCTGTAGGAAGCCTGCGGATCAGCCAAATACTGAATGTTTGTCATGTGACTGCTGGTCACATGTGAGCCAATCATGGCTTCCTAAATGTCCAGAGGAGTGCAGAATGCTTTGTTTTATTCCACAATCTTGTTTGTGCAAACACTTTATTTTTGGAGAGTTTTTAATTCCAGGCACATCGAATCAAGTGGTTTAAAAGAATCCAACTTTACCGTGGGTGTTATGTGTGAAAATTAAGATGGGGAAAAGGTTTGAAATAAAAACCCAGTGTGGCGTTGACGTCCTTCATTTATTTTTCACACTGGTCTTTCAGGCCTGGTTTCACAGCAGCTGCAGTTATTCTGGGCTCGGTTGCAGTGAGTCAGCTTCTGCAGTGCAGGCCTTCCACATAGCTCAGTGCTTAGTGCGGAGAGGAGGGAGTGGCCAGGGGAGAGCTAGTGTTCATCAGCACAGATTCATTCCATCACACCACATTCAGACATGTACGGAGAGACACAGGCGCTGCCGCTGCTCACAGGACGTGTGCAGTCAGCTGCAGATGTCACTGTTTGCATTCCTGTGAATACACTGGAGTGTGAGGCTGCATGTGAGCTGCTCTTGATGTTGAGGTTGAAGAGACGGCCGCTGGGCCTTTCTGGTGCAAACCCCTCCTGTCATTGAGGGAAACTCCCTCTGGAAGCGTCTATTTAAAGAAAAGCTCAGGAATATGAGTGCCACAAGGGAAAAACTGGCTTCATTTGAATGTCACATATCAGGGCTGGGTGTTTGACAGATGCACATCTTCAGAGACTGTCTCTGGATCTGGATGTGGTTTTTGCTGTTTGACATGTGCTTTTTGGCTGAGTGGTCAAAGTATGATGAACCTGGAGTCTGATCGCTCTGATTGGCCGGTCAGCTTGGTGAAGCAGTGCACAAGAAGAGAACCCAGCTAGCTGTTAAAGCATCTGAAGTGTTCTTTAGCAAGAAAACTAAAATAAATATGAATGAAGCGTGCCTGTAGGTCGCTGTTCTGTAAGCCTCCGGTTGCCATCTTGGCTGAAATCCAGGTTAATCTGAGGTTTGGGAGGAGCTGGCATGTGCAGGCATCTGTGTTAGAAGGCTGACTCAGTGCCTGCCTGTCATTATAAGCGGACACACCCTTAATTCTGCAGAATTAAGTTTAAAAATGTGGTGAGGTGTATGCATCTGTTCTTCTGTACCATTGTACTAACAGAAGAGCTTATTGATGATAAAATATTTGGATATTTTAACATGGAGGTCTGTGGGGATCAACTTGGAGGCCAAACGGTCAGTCTATTGTTTGCAAGACTGGTGTCCCAAAAGTGATAACATCCAGAGCTGAGAGGTGTCAATGACTGCAGTACTTCAAGTGTCCACTTGATGGCTGCTGGCTCTAAAAGTGAGTCAATCCCCACAGACCTCCATGTCCAACTCTACAGCACAACCCTTGCCTGTATTTGGAATACCTGGGAGTAGAGGTGGACAGAGGCTCCCACTACGGTTTGAAATGAGGAAACAAGTGCTGCTTTGTTCCCCGCTCTTGCTGCTGGTGTGGAGGTCTTGGCCTCAGATCAAACAAATACATTAACCAGTGTTTAGCTTTAATGTGTGCTTGTAGATTAGAGTTAGAATAGAAGAACTGCAGTCATGTCTGTGGAAGTAGAACCGCTTCACTGTGGTCAGGCAGGAGCATGTGTGTTAGCTGCTTGGTTAGCTTTGCTGCAGAAGGACAGACAGTGTCAGGTGCTGTTTGCTCACACCACAGGTAGCCTCCAGACACTCAGACATGTGAAACAGAGCCGGGAGTGCAACAGTTAATGTTTCCATTCTAAGCGGCAGCACTGGGATCGGGCTGCATGGGGGTGTGTTTTTGTGTATGAGTTGTTGCTCAGTGTGCTTTGATTACAGCACAGTCTTTCTTTTCTATTACAGCAGAATGCTGAATGTGCCAAACAGCTTAAAACAAAGGAGTGATTCAGGGGAAACGCTCACACAATAACATCAAAATGAGAACGCATGTGTGCATGTCTGCACGAGAGAGTCGCACAACTCGGCTACAATTCTTGAATAATGGTGCTACAGCGACTCAGTCTGTGGAGCAGCGGGGAAATGCAAAGCAGGAAGGAGTGGGGGAACTGTGGCGTGTTTAGTGCCGGCCCACTCTGTGATTAGCATGAGTGCCTCCCTCTGCGTGTCTCTCTGGGTGTGTGTCGGCATTCAGTGAATCATAGCCAAGAGACACACGGAGCTGTGTAGACCAGCAGGACACGAGCAGGCAGGAAACTTCTGAGGAGCTGGTGAGAAATGTTGTTTAAAAGCAGGTCTTTCAGTTTGAAACTCCCGTCGCTGTCTGAGTTATTCCTGGAGGTGTGTGTGAGTGTGTGTCTGTTGTTGGTTAATGTTTGCCTCTGAAGTGGTCCTGTGTGTTTTTTATGTTTCAGGCTTCTGGGACTCTGCCCTGTGCAGCCAGCGCCGCACTTCCCCCGGTCCCTGTCGCCCTCTGAGCCGGACCCTCAGCCTTCAACGAACCAGCAGGAACCGGGAGGTCGACGGGTCACCACAGTGTCAGACGGGGGCTCACTGGGACAGTGCGCCTCCCACCCTGCGATCACACGCTCCCCCACCTTCTTTTCACCTGGAGAGGAGACACTCCAGCGGCCCCTTGTGCTTCGTTAACCCCCTGTTTCTCCAGACTCCTCACCACCACTGCGAGGACGATCCGCCTTCATGCGCTATCAAGTCCCACTTGGAGAGCACAGTGGACTCGAAGCCTCTGACCAGCAGCAGCAAGCAGCACCAGGATCAGATCAAACTGAACAGCAAGTCGCGGCAGCCTCCCCCTCGCCCTCCTCCCCCCCGATCAATGCCACGCCGGCGTCCAGCTCCACCTCCACCTGGATCCTCATCAGCCGCCGCCAGACCTAAGAGCATGCCCGAGCCGGTGACCATGGCTGCAAGGCGACTGCAGTGCTCCAGCAAGCGCCCAGCGCCCGCTCCGCCATCAATGGGCACCAAGCACAGCAGCCTGGCAAAAACGCCCAGCGCACCTTCAAACCCTCCACCACCACGGCCCAAGAAGCCGGATCTAGAGGCCCACCGCTGCCACATCGCCTTGGACGATGAGACCATTGCCAAAGCCCTGTCCCATGCCAGGCTGCCATCCTGCCAGCCTCCACCTGCTGACGTCCAGCCGGAGGATAACGCAGGAAGTCCGTCCAACCCTATTGAGAGGGGACGCCAGCGGCTCAGCGACATGAGCATGTCCACTTCCTCCTCTGACTCACTGGAATATTCGCAGCCTCCTGGGTTTTCACTGGGCCTGGCCCCCAGCCCGTCACGACATCTCAACCATCAGGACCCAGTGGAGGACAGCAGCGATGAGGATGAGGATGGGGACGAAGAGGAGGAGGAAGAGGACTACGGGGTTGGCCTGGAGGCGGACCTGGAAATGCGATTCCGTCCATCCTTCAAAGCACGAAGGCAGAGGGTCGGCATGAGCCTGAGCGGCGTGTCCTTTGTCCTCCCCAAGGCTTTGAGGGGACGCTTCCAGAAGGTGAGCGGGATGCTCAGCTCCCTCATGACGCCAGAGAGGCGTGCTGTGAAGAGGATCGCCGAGCTGTCCCGGGACAAGAGCTCGTACTTTGGCTCCTTGGTTCAGGACTACATCGGTTTCGTTCAGGAGAACCGGAGCTGTCACACGTCAGGGATGGACTTTCTGCAGACTCTCAGGCAGTTTTTGACGCAGATGAAGGCTTACCTGAGACAGAGCTCGGAGCTCGACCCACCGCTGGAGTCGCTCATACCTGAGGACCAGATCGGTAAGTCTAAATGTGGTTTCTAAAGTTTGTGAAAGATCTTGTGCTCGGTGTTATTAATCACATCCGATCTCTGACAGTAATCAATGTTGATCCAAATATTTTGGGAAGTGAAACTCAGAAGAGGATTTCAAAGTGGCTTCATTCATTCACGGGTCCCCGACTTGCTGCTGTGTTTATGGATTTAGACCAGTTGAAGTTTTCTATATTGGTCTCCTTCATTACTGGTGTTGAGTTACAGGCATGCCAGCCTGCTTCTGCCCCTCTGAGTTATTCTGGGCCTGTAATCTCACGGAGTCTGACTTTAAAGGACAGGAGGTTGTTTTTAACTGCAGTTTTTATTTGTGTGGTTTCTGACTTAACGGGACAGCTCACCCCAAAATTAAATATTTCTGCTGCAATACGCTAAATGGCAAAAGTATGTGGACACTCAGCCACCGTCGTTGTCTGCTGGTTCCTGTCAAACTTCCTGTGCAAGTTTGTAAAGTCTGATGAAGGGTGATGAGGTCAGGGATCAGGGGGACTTGAGGTCAAGACAGACAAGTTCTTCCACAGCAATCTTTGACTTTTCATGCAAAGTTTTCATCTAATTCCTCATTATCTGCTCTAAAGCTGCAGCAATCATCAGCTGCAGATCTAGTAGAGTTTTTTTCTAGTCGTGTCTCAGCAATCAAAGAAAAACAACCTGTGAGATGTGGTTTGAATTGTAGATGAGTTTTGCACATGACAAAAAACTCAGATTTTTGTGGACTGGAGTTGCATGAATATGGAAATATGTCTTTGCACACGGCGTCTCACGTCCCTTGTTCATTGTAAACAATAACAGCAAAGCCTTGTTCAGAGGCAGAGAAGTGACCCTTTCTGGTTGCACCACAGAACCGACGCACATGAAGTGTCGCACAAACGTTCCCTTTGGAGAGCAGGGTGCTGGATAAATGTTGAGATGTTTTATACAGCATGCAGACAATTAAAAGCTGCCAGTAGATGCTCAGAGGTTTTTTTATTGTTAGAGCGCACAGTCTGTCTGATGTCATGCTGCAATCCCTCAGATTCTGTTTAAAAGAGAAGTGGAGCGCAGCTCTGGGCTCTCTGGTGTTTACAGAAAGGCTGCGGTTGCATTGTGGAAAGTTGTCTCCTGACAGAAGTGTTGACTCGGTGTCTTCTGTGTAGTAAAAAGCAGTGTGGGATGTCCAGAGTGTTTGTCGTAACTTTGCAGTGTTTCAGGTTTTATTATGAGGTCATGCAGACACACACACAAATGTATGTATGGCTGGTTACAGCAAACAGGGAGGCCTGCGTCCACAAGAGTGTCAGTTTAAAAAAAGGTTCAACAGACTGAAAAAATTCTACTAAACAAGTGAAGCCTCTCTGTGCTAAAGTAAGCATGCTAACCCGCTAGCCAGGGAACTGTGACACCATTTTGAATCCCTACGAAGTGCAGTAAGTCAGATAAACGTTCAGTCTGCCCTCAGCCTGAACAGAGAGGACGATCAAAGTTAGGGACCAGGCTTCCAGTCCTCCATGCGGCCCGATGTCTCTAATGTTTCCTCCTCTGTTCTCCACGGTGTGAGTTTAGAGACTTTTTTTTCACTGAGACTTGGCGTGGGTGTCTCTTCCTTAATTAAGGCATATTTTCCTGCGGCCTCCTGTGTTGTTGTCTTACCACAGACACTCCCATAATCCCTCAAACCTAATATGAGCAGTCAACATATAGGGATCAACAGATGCTGTTTCCAGATCGTCTGTATCAAATGTTGTCGATTGATGTTGCATGTGTCATGATGCCGCTCTGTGCGGTAAGGCTCGCTGGATCCACTCCACCGCTCGTCTTTTTCTAAAAAAGTAGAAAAGTATCTTATTACTTCTCTCTGCTTCTAATCTTTGAAGTTTGCTCTCAAATACTGAGATAAACGTTAATAACAAACTATGTTCAGCTCACAGAGGGAATGAGCCTTCAGGAAGTCCAAAGTCATTGTTTCCTCAGAGAATCCCCGTATCCTCCCTGTGCACACACCAACGCTGTAAACGGGCTTCCCCCCTGTTCAAGGCTTCAGATTTATTTGTCTTAGCAGCTTACCTCAGGTGAGCGAGGGGGATCATTGTGATCGTCTGTCAGTGGGACTCACCATTTAAAAAAACATCTGCACGATGCAAAATGTGTTCTCGGCTCATTTCATGGCCATAAACAGTGTGGACAGACTGTGCTGTCAGTGAACAATAAGACACAATTGTGTCAGTGCAGCATGCTGCACATAGCTGAGGTACCAGGGAAACGTGCGCACGTAGGTCCGAGGTACAGATGGAGCCATTGTTGTGTCTGCATGTGAGCTGAATGGATGCTGCTGGGTAGGGCGATGAGTCCAGGAAATACCTGGACGTGTGGAGCTCAGACTGTCCAGAGTCAGCCTCTTTAACCTCTCTGGAACAACAAGACGTAGAGGGCAATGAAGTCAAAGTCATTCATGTTGGGTTATTCATTCACTTGTTGAATTTCTGGTTTGTGAAATTACTCAGAGTAGCAGAATCTTTGAACAGATTGCGAAACGTCAGTGTTATAAACACAGACTATAAATAAAGAAGGACAGTTTCTCCATGACGCCACCCAGATGTTAGTTTTAAAGCTCAGTCGCCACCTGAGCAGCACCTGACTCCACCCAACACCTGCACAGAGGTGGGGCTGAGGCAGGCGGCGGTATAAACAGGAAGCTCACAAGCCGAGACCTGCCTGCTCACTCGAAGCAGCAGGTCAGGGTGAGAAGATGTGCAGGCAGTGCTGCAGCAGAGGCCACCTGAGGGGGTGGAAACATCTTCGAAAAACTGCTGAGGGTCCAGTTGAAGGATTTTTAGAATAGAATAGAAAAGAATATACTTTAATAATCCATTCAGGAAGGTCCCTCAGGGAAATTCTTTTTTTTTAAAGACAGACATTTATGAGTTAGTTTTGATTTCCCGGGTTTACGACTGTATTTACTGACTTTTACTGAAGTCTTTTATTGACTGTAGCATTGATAACACTTACACCCACTGATGGACAGCCTTAGTTTTACATCCTGTCAACAGACAATGACACACTCTGTAAGAAATGTGACTCATTGTTTGTTAATGTCCATATTAGTCAGTTCCTCATTCACCTGTGTGTGTCTGTGTCTGTGTGTGTCTGTGTCTGTGTGTGTCTGTGTCTGTGTGTGTCTGTGTCTGTGTGTCTGTGTGTCATGCAGACCGGGTTCTTGAGAAGGCCATGCACAAGTGTGTCCTGAAGCCTCTGAAAAGTGTCATCGAGTCCGCCCTGCATGACTTCCAGGTGAGCGATGAGTCAGAACTCATGTTATGTTGAATACAGAACACACAAAATAACTCATGCACGTGTGTTTTATCTGCGCTGCAGGTGAAAAGTGGAGCTTGGCAGCAGCTCAGGGAGAACCTGGCGCTCGCTAAGACCAAGAGGCCGCAGGAGCTGGGCGTGGACGGCGCCGTGCCCCCTGACTCCGTGGCTATAGAGAAGATCCGTCACAAGTTCCTGAACATGAGGAAGCTGTACTCGCCTGAGAAGAAGGTGTCGCTGCTGCTGCGAGTGTGTAAACTCATCTACACCATCATGCAGGACAACTCAGGTGAGGTTCAGTTTAAAGTTTCACAGCTTCTCAACCTTTCGTCAGGCTCCACCGGCCTCTGACTGACCTGCCTGACCGCCGCCCCCTCTCTGCTCTTCCTTCCAGGGAGGATGTACGGTGCTGATGACTTCCTGCCCATGCTGACCTACGTGGTGGCTCAATGCGACACGCCGCAGCTCGACACAGAGATCCAGTACATGATGGAGCTGCTGGACCCGTCTCTGCTGCAGGGAGAGGGTACGTCCTGCGTCCACAACGTCCTGAACGTTGTGTTTACATTTCCAGAGGTGATATAATGTTGAACGTTTAACCTGTGAGGTCAGACACATCTCATTGTGGTGTGAGGTTAAAGATGGCTCCACCCTGTTATATAACCCCGTCAAAGGAAGGTCTGTTCAAGACGGACCGTTCAGCCCAGGGTCGGAAAATATCATTAATCAGATTACATTCATTATAAGTTACTTTACTGCCTTTACATGAGCCGGAATGCAGCCTACAGACCTCTGATGTGTGCTTATGAATGTTGAAAGGTGAAGACCGGACCTGCAGTGTTATTATTATAATAATAACCTGGGAGTTCACCCGGAAGTTTCCGTGACAAATGTTGAAAAAGGAAAGGCCTTTACAGGAGTAGGAAATGCCATTCAGTGTGATTTGAATGGGCTGGAAGCCGTTCAGAGGAGAGCGGAGCCGGAGTATTTTCCATTCAGCGTCAGCCGGTCTGACATGTTCTTATATAAGACAGTGAAATATGTGATGTAAATCTGACAAAGCAGGAAGTGTCACACATGTCTGACATCAGACGGTTTTTATTTAAAACCTTTTTTTAGGAGGTTACTACCTGACGAGCGCCTACGGAGCCATGTCCCTCATTAAGAACTTCCAGGAGGAGCAGGCAGCCCGGGTGCTGAGCTCTGAAGCCCGGGACACGCTGCACCAGTGGCACCGCCGGCGGACCGCCCAGCGTTCAGCGCCGTCCGTGGACGACTTTCAGGTATCACGCCTGACCTGAGCCCACCTTGATCATCCAGGCCGTGAGTCTAAGTTGCTCCAATTCCAAATCAATCAATCAATCAATCAATCAAAGGTGCATGAAGGCAACTGTGGACACGTCTACTAACATCTCAGCATGTGGATCTGCAGTAAAAAAGCTCCCCCTAGTGGAGAAGTCTCATATATACCTGCATGTTAAATATTTGCTTGCCTGCCTCACTCACCACAAACACTGCTGAGGTCTCTGTCGGTCCTGCTGGATCTCACCTGGACCTTCTCTCTCTCTCTCTCTGTAGAACTATCTCCGCGTTGCCCTGCAAGAGGTGGACTCCGGCTGCACTGCCAAAACGCTGCTTGTCCACCCGTACACCACCACCGAGGAGGTCTGCTCCCTCTGCGCCTACAAGTTCAAGATTCCCGACCCGGAGAGCTACGCTCTGTTCCTGGTTACCGAGGACACCAGCCAGCAGCTGGCCCCGGACACCCACCCTCAGCGGATCAAAGCGGAGCTGCACAGCCGGCCTCGGGTGCACGTCTTCCACTTCGTCTACAGGAGGGTGCCCAACCTGAACCTCTGCGTCCCCCCCAACCTGCAGAACGGGAACTGCCTTCAGGTTGACTCATAGCACAGAGCCTCCTACACAGCACGGCTCACTGTCAGGTCTGAACAAAAACACATTGATCTTTCCAGAATATTCTCTAACAATATAAAAACTGGCCACTGTTTATACTTAGCTGTGTTGAATACTTGATTCTGATTGGTCAGTCATAGCAGTAAATAGTTAATGTGCAGTGAGCCGGGCATTGTGCTGACATTTAACCCTGACAGCTTTTTATTCTTCACATTTTTATCTACGTCAAACTTTATACACTGTTAAAAAATAATACTGTTCAGGTCAAATCAGCCAACATGTATGAAAACTGTACAAACACCAGCCGAGCGGCAGATCCATCAAAACCTGGGCTGAGATAAAAACACTGTAGCAAAACTAGCAATAAACTTTCAGCTTCATTGATTGCTGCCGTCAGATGATCGGAGAACTACACGCAGAACCGAGCCGGGAACCCAAGTGTAATGTTTTTAAATACTCGTCAGGAAAAAGTGGGTCAGCTGACCAGGATTTATTTAAATATCATAATTCTGCATCAGCCTCACCTCCACCTGGATGATCAGCTAGCGTTACGCTAGCCCTGCTGCTCTGAGAGTAACCAAGCAGAGATTCAGGACTTCAGATGTAAACACAAAAACACAGGGCCACAATAACAATAAGTTAAAAAAAATAATACGACTTTAAAATGTAAGAGTTCTTAGTTTAATCTCAGAAATGATGTATGGATTTATGATCATATACACTCTTCTCTGAACACCTGATGTTGCGTAATACAGTCTGGCACCGTGCACGGCTCGGCCTCTCACATACACACTCGGTCACTAACGTGTGTGTTCTAACTGTTGTGTTTTAATTGACTTAATTAGCATCATGCTAACTGCACTCAGATGTTTGGGAGCCCTGAATTCAGAACCTCCGTCTTTTCAGTGCTCCTTTTGTTTCGTGGATTCGGTTTGAGGACAGAAGCTGATCAATTCATATTGGTATATTTATTGATGTGTGGTCAGATGGACTGTGGAACGTGGTCACGACTGCTTCAGATGTGGTGAATGTAAACACTGTACGTGGCGGAGCTGTGCGATTTGCAGGATTTTGGCAGGTGCGGTGTTGTGTGGAGGTTTGTGTCATTGTTGCGCTCTTATTGTATTTATGTAACTAACTTTGGCCTTAACTGCTGTTCCCTTTAAAAGGAATTGAACTTAGTTTGTGAGCTTTCACCAAATTGACCCAGATTTAAACCGTAATTTAATGAGTCCAATGAACGATCGTTCATCGTCTGATTGTTTTTTTGATTTTTTTTTATTGCTCTACAGTTGCTGGTCAATTGTATCTCTTGTTTCTATGTAGAAATATTTTTATATTCAAATGTTTTTTCATCCTAAAAGTGACAAAGATGTGTATTCTGATTTAATATTCATGTACTGGACTCCATACTGGACTTTTTTATTTATGCCAGTTATTTCTCAGAGTAAAATAAATAAATCAACTTTGTATTGATTGTTATAAAAAAGCTCAAAGCTGAAAACATTAAAAACACTCTGAACGAGGCTTCATGCTGAACGATGCTTTTTATTCCCTCACTGCACACAGGTAGAGACACAACACTGCCCTCTGGTGGCAGCACGGGTACATTACAGGGTGGTTCTTATTCACCATAGCAACGCTGGAAGAGTAGGAGTAGTTAAATATGGTTATTATTTTAGAATGTTAGAACCACGGCCTTTCAAAGTCAAAAACGGAACTAAACGGTATCCAAACAGAACTCACCGTTGTTGTTGTTTACTTCAGAAGTTTGTTTACTTTTGTTTGATGCGAGTGTTTTCCAGGAAGTGCTCCCAGGTTGACTGCAGTCAGCATCACTGCGGGCCTCCAGACAGCTCGTGGGATCCTCCGGCTCGGTGCAGGTGAACTTTTCTTGGGTCTACCACCTGACTCCTTTGTTGCATAAACTTCAGGATCTTTTTAAAAAAAAACGTCAAATAGACCCGTGAGCCTTTTTGCCTTTCTTGACATCAGCAGGTTCTGACGGTGTGAGTGCTGATAATGACATGAACACCAGATTTTGGCGTGGATTCTGACTTTTAAAGGATGTGGTCCTAACATTTTGATCAGCTGCTGAACGAATAAAAGTAGTCTTTTCCTCCAGCTGTTTAACAGCTGCCTGTTTCTAAGGGAGCTTTTCACCCAGTTCACAGACACCTCACAGAACCTGTCCACAAAATGGACAGATTTCTTTTTTTTTTTTTATTTGAGATACTTTAGTAATCCCAGAGGGATGAAATTTTATTCCATGATGAGATTTCTTTAGATTCCTAAATCCTATACATACCTGATAAACCTCAGCCTCATCCTAAATGACTCTTGTGACTATGCTTATGCTCCTGTGACCTTTCATGTCCTGTGTATGGAGCTGTTATGTCTGTCAGATAACAAAGGGTCAAAGAAGAAGAAGACCTTGAGCATTCCTTCAGACTTCTGTCTGTTTATGAGACAAGAATAAAATCACTTGAATGATTAACAGTTGATATTTTGGGGTTTGTTCCCAACACATACTTTAATAAAAGCAAGGGAAAAAAGGACATTAAAGTGTAAAAACATCACAGGAAGTGTGGTTTTCTTTTTGGCCTCACTCCCCCGTCCAGTAGGTGGCGGTAATACGCAGCGGTCGCTTTTAAACCCGCAGAAGAAGAGTTCCTGCCTGGATCTGCGCGTTCCTGGAGGACGTGAAGTTTGACTCTTAACTTTCAGCGACTGGAAATAAAGTTAAACATGAAAATTTCCCGCAGCGTTTCTTCGTGTTTTATCCGTTAGCTCTTTAGCTAACAAGGCTACGTGGCCGTCACCGTGTCTCCGTGTTTCTGCAGGAAGAAGCGGCTTTAATTCACGGTAAGGTTGTATTTAATGTTTTGCAATGTTTAAAATAAATACGTACCAGTGACATGTTCAGCGTTCAAACTCGTCCTGTCTGTTAATGTTAGCGCCACACACCGCTAAACTCTTGTTAAACGACAATAACGGAAACGGTAGCAGCTTTACTTTCGTTTTTTCAGTTTGTGTTGAAGCCGTTTAAAGTCAGGTTTTACGTACACCTCTTTAGAAAAACAAGGTATATTAATCGTGGTCACATATTCCAGTGATATATATATGTATATATGTATATATATATATCCGCAGTAACGGTTTAAATTTGTACGTTCAGTTTTTATAGGAGTTTGTCACTGCGCATGCGCAGTAATGAACGTTTGATTGAGCTGAATTTTGTGACCCCAAGGGACCAATAATACCTGCCTGTTTTTGATGCTTTTGTGGACTTATTCTATTTCATATTCATATGTTTATGGGAAGATTTTAGTCTTTGGTTGATGGTCCTGGTTTGGAGGTTGTGTGTAGAGTAGGGGGTTCAGCTCAGAGCTCTAAGGGGGGCAGATCTGAGGCTGAGGACTGTGGAGATATGGGAGCTTGCTTGAACCCTCTGGAAGCCGTCTGTGAGGAAGTCTTTAGTCCAGATATGTAGAGCCAGCAGTCCGATCTAATCCTCACTCGGCTGGCTTCAGACCAGATCTGGGTGGTGGTGGTGCTGATGTTGTGACCTTTAAGGTGAGACCTCACAGGAATGTCATGGCAGGTACACTGTTCAGGACTCATATGATGAGGCTGCTCACAAAATGGCTCCTCAGGAGACATTTTGTCCATCTTTGTTGGGTAACAGGTCCAGTGTTCACACAGCCAGAGCAGCAGGACCAGGACCTTGTATCTGGCCATTTTTCACTCACTGTTGTCCTGTCCTTTCAGGGGTCTCTGTGATGGATCTCCAAACCTGCCTCAAAACCTCACTCAGGACCAAATATCAGAAGCTGATTGACCCTCCTGCCGGTGACTCCCTTCTTCCTCCGAGGTTTTGCTGTCGGGACGTCTCTTCATTTTCTGACCAGCATGATTTCAGACATGTGGACAAATCAGACTTCCACACGTGGGCCGGCTTTAGTCCGGTCCTGCTCGGAGACCTTTTATCATGTGACTGCAGACACCGCAGTAGCCAAAGAACTGTCATCACTGTTGGAGTGAACGGAGTCGGAAAAACCACCGCGGTGCAGCGTTGTGCTCTGGACTGGGCCGTAAACAGAGACCACCATAAGATCCACCTCCTGTTTCCTCTCACTTTCTGGGAGTTGAATTTGATAAAACAGAAAGTGAGCCTGATGAAACTTCTCCAGATGTTTTATCCAGACCTGAAGGAGCAGCTCAATGCCCGCAGCCTGGCCGGAAACAATGTGTGGTTTGTCCTCGACGGACTGGAGGACTTTAGTCTTCCGCTGAACTTCAGCTGTCCGAGTGTGAGTGACGTTTCAGAAGCATCCACAGTAGATGTCCTGGTGACCAGTCTGATCAGAGGAGATTTACTCCACTCTGCTCATGTGTGGGTGACGACCCACAGCTCAGCGGCAGCTCGGATCCCTCCCTGCTATTTTCTGAAACAGGCCGAGTTGCAGGGCTTCAGTGACCCACAGAAGGAACAGCGCTTCAGGAGCATTATCGGTCATGAAGAGCTGGTCATCAAAGCCATCGACCATGTGAAGGTATCAAGGAGTCTGGACTTCCTCTGCGAGATCCCTCCGATCTGCTCCATCATGGCCAATGTGCTGAAGAAACATCTAAACCCTGATGATGGATATAAAATCACTCCTCTGAGTCTGACCCAGATTTACACAAAGCTCATAGAAGCATCAAAGTCAGATATTTTATCAAAGTTGAAAAAGCTGGCGTCGCTTTGGTTGGAAAAGGGAAATGTAATGTACAAGGACGACCTTCTGGAGGCGGACATAAGTGCAGAGGAAGCGTCGGCTTTCTCCAAAGAGTGTCCTCTAGTGTTGACGGAGGAGACGGGCCTGAAAAACACCACAGTGTTCCGCTTCGGTCACTCAAGCATCCGAGAGTTCTTCGCTGCGTCGGCTAAACTGGACACCATTGTAGCGTCACAGGATTCGTCGCTCTCTGAGAGTATTCAGCGTCTGGTGAATGAGGCTCAGGAGAGCGTGGAGGGAAAACTGGACCTCCTTCTTCGTTTCACTTTTGGCCTCGTGAAGGAGCGCCGCCTGTTGGAGCCCACTGACGGACTCTTTAACCACACCAAGAGGAAGATCCTGGAGAACATTTTGTGTTCTAGCGCTGTCTCCCTGCTTCATTGTCTGAGAGAGTACGACAGCCAGGCTTTCCTGGTCCAGGTCAGGAACTACCTGAAGTATGGCCTCACTTCAGGCTATGAGCCAATGTGCTGGAGTTTCTTGTGCCAAAGGACCAGAAATTTTGAAGGAATGCGGGACACTTTTGAGTTACAAGTGTCCATGAGATGTGATGAGAAACTCCTCAGACACCTACCGATTATACTGAAAACAAGGAAGGTCATGTAAGTCAGCCTCCATTACTAAAGTGACGCTTTAAGAACATAAAAACTAAAACATCAGCCTTTGTTCAAACAGTAACCTGCAAAGACTTTTGAGTGTACTTGCCCTTTAATTTGTCAGCCTCTGATGTGTCACCCCTTTGCAGGCTGCGGTTCTCTAACCTGACAGTGAAGTGTTGTCCAGCCTTGGCTGCCGTTCTGGGCACAAAAGAGTCCTACCTGAGAGTGCTGGACCTCGGATACAACAGCATCGGTGATGTAGGAGTCCGGATTCTGGTGGACGAGCTGTGCAGTCCGAACTGCAGGCTGAAATCCCTCAGGCTGCCGGGCTGCGGTCTGACCTCGCATTCCTGTGAAGACCTGGCCTCCGCCCTGTTACTGTCCACGACGCTGCGGGAGCTGGATCTCAGCAGGAATGAATTGGGGGACGATGGGATGGGGAAACTCTCTGCTGGACTGAGCGCTCCACAGTGTGAGCTAGAAACGCTCAGGTAAGTAAACTCCAGACCCCCCGACTGTGTGCACTGCTTAATGATTTAAAATGTTTATCAGGTATTGGGTCAAAACAATAAAATTAATTAAGAACCGTCAAAGACATTGTATCACAAAATCATACATTTAGAAGAAAATGTGGATATTCTATGAGTACAAAAACAAATTTATGAATTTATGAGAAAAGATGTGGATTTTTTCAGCCATTAAAGATGTAATTAATGAAATATTATTAAAAGATTCAGTTGATTCAATCTCACCTCAGAGGCTGTAGGTCCTCAGCTTTAGTGACCTCAGTTCACATAATCTAAAAGAATGCACAGAACAACAATCTAAAGGATCATATATTTATTAATGGCAGAATAAAATGAAATGCAGAGTAAAATAAAACGAAAATAAAAATGTAGGAATATAAGAGAATGAAGTAAATGAATGGTGCTGGAGTGATGGTGATAAAGAGAATGCAGTCAAGTTTCTATGAGGTGAATAAACTGACCTTAAATGTAATAATTAGAATTTCAACATCAGCCCTGATCAAGGTGCAGCTGTGAGGAGGTTGCAGCTACTTTGAGAAGGTTGTGGAGCTGGATGATCAAGATCAGGTTCAAGATCAGAACCTCGGTGCCTCTCACGATGGCTCCGAGTGGGCAACACAGAGCTGGTCTTACACATTCCTTTTGTTTCACTTCAGACAGTCTATATCACCATGACCCATTGATTAATTACATACAGTGGGTGATGGTATTGTGGCCAGATGTGTTATTATATTTAACAGTAGGAATCTAACATCTAATCAAGCTGTTTAATGCAGTAAAGAAGCTGTTTGTTAGCATTCTGTAGAAAATCTGAAGAACAGTGAGACCAAAGTTACAACAAAAATGATTTAAATCATTCTAACAGTATAAAACAAAGAGCACGTTATAGTGTGAAGCGTCTCTTTGGAATGCAGAAAGTTATATGACTGGTCTGGGCAGTCTTTATCTCCTGGTAGGACCTGGCTGTGAGGAGGAAGAGTCATAACTCTGGAGTCTTTTTTGTCCTTGTTGGTTCATTCTGAGGTGAAGAATATTAATCACTGATAGTTAGCTGTCCAAATTTCCTGTGTGGATGGTCTTTCTCATATTCCAGTGATCGCCAGTGGAAATCTTATTATCAGTTAGATGGTGGTCTCTTCCTGAGGAATGCTAACTCTTTACACTGTGGAGCATCAGAATGGTTGGAAGAAGGTCAAATGCAGCCATGGCAGCACCACTGATATTCTAAGTGTGGTACGTTGATATGTCTGTTAGTAACAGATCTGTCCTGTTGTCTCTGCTTCATCTTTTTTTAGACTATCACAGTGCAACATTGAGCATGAAGGCTGTGGGTACCTGGCCGAGGCTCTGGAGGAGAACCACGACTACCTCAAAGTCCTGGATCTGAGCATCAACATGATCCGAGACGACGGCGCCAACAAGCTGTGTGAATATTTCGGCATCTGGCAGCTCTCACAGCTGGAGTGAGTGTCAGCTATCGAATCACTGTCAGTCATCAGATCACATCCTGAATCCCTGTGTGTGTGTGTGTGTCAGGATGTACCACTGCGGCCTCACTGCGTGGAGCTGCAGGAATATCGGGAAGGCTCTGGAGGTTCGGGGCTGCAGCCTGGTAGAGCTCAATTTGAGCAACAACAAGTTGGAAGATGCAGGAATTAAGAGCATCTGTGAAGGTTTTTATTCACTCGGCAGACTGGAAAAACTCAAGTAAGGATCCTGTTTAATCACACGTTAACTGAGGGAATTTAAATAAAATGATCTTTTCTGTTTTCTTCAGTCTTACAAGATGTGGAATCACCAGTTACGGCTGCATTTTATTGGCAAAGGTCCTGAATCAGGTCTCATCGGTCCAAAGTGCCGAGCAGCTAGAATATCACGGTGTGGAGCTGAGCGAGCTGGACCTCAGCAAGAACTGCATCGGAGACAAAGGAGTTTACGCCCTGTCGGCCGTCCTGAGGAACCCCTACAGCAGCCTGAGGAGGCTCAAGTCAGTCAAACGGACCTCTGCAGCGCTGCATGTTTGTAGTGTGGATTCAAGAACTGCATGTGTTGTTGTTTGATTTCAGCCTGAGTCGCTGCAGCCTGACCGAGCGCTGCTGTGCTGACCTCGCAGCTGGATTGGCGCTGAGAGACAGCCCCCTCTGGGAGCTGGACCTGTCGGGCAACGAGCTTAAAGACAAAGGAGTGAAGAAACTCTGCGTGGGGCTCAGAAGCTGTCACTGTCAACTGGCCAAACTGGCGTAAGTGTACTACATTTTTCATTTCTCAGAAAAGCAGCATCATCAAAATAAAACTGAGCTCATTCTGTTTAATAGATCAGTGCACAACAGGTTTGAACAGTCTGGAGTCTCCTGAGGAAGTTTTAGTCTCCTGAGGAATCGTAGTCTGTTCCTCTTTGGTGACTCTTAAGCGCTTTCAGACCTGATGGTCTCCTGCATGGACCCTGGTCTTCAGTCCGCTCCATGGATTATCAGTCAGATTTAAATCAGGTCTTTGTGCCAGTTAAGTCAGTATGGTTCACTTTGTTCTCCTGGAGGTAGTTCTTCTTCTAAAGGAGACATATGCTTCAAGTCAATATTCAGACAGTCTTCTTGTGTCATGATTCTTCCACCCTGAAAGTTACAGATCCACAGTTCCAGACAGACTGAATCCTCCTCCCAGCATCATACTGCCACCACCACGTCTGATTGTATGAAGCCTGTTCTTTGGGTTCTAGCCTCTCCTTTCTGTCTCCACATGAAGACAACATCTCTGTGAGCACAGAGCTCTAGTTCAGCTTCATCTGACCAAAGGACTTCCAGTCTGTGTGCTCTGTCTCCAGGTGGTCTCTAGCAGACTTCAGTCTGTCTGCTCTGTCTCATTAGTTCTCTTTCCGGAACCTCCCACATGTTTCGCTTCCTGTCTGCCAGCTGCTTTGTAGACATTAACGATCTTTTTTCTCAGGTCCAAATTTCTTTCACTTTCGTCATGATGCTTTCACAAGTGTTAAAGCAGTGATTTTGTGTCTGAAGACTGAACGGCTTTGGTCCGGTGTGAGACAGTGAAGTTCTGGTTTGATGTTTTTTTTTTTTTCTTCTCCAGGCTGAGGTCCTGCAGTCTGACCTCCAAGAGCATTGATATTCTGACCTCTGCCCTGAAGTCAAACCAGCATCTGGTAGAGCTGCATCTGATGGGCAACAAAATAGACGACTCCGACATCACAGCTCTGCTTGAACTAATAAACAACCCCAAATACGCCCTGCAGACCATAGAGTAAGTACTGATCATTCAACAGAGGAGAAGTCCACAAACTGATTCTGAGTTTAAAAGAGAACGATCGTTCTGTTCATTCAACTCCGCTCACACACCCAGAGACACACACAGAGACACATGCATGCACATACTGTATACCAACAGCTGATTCGCCCGCTCCTCGGATAGCGGATATTTGCAGAGAGAAGACGGTCGGCGATATCCGGAGTCCGCAAACTAATTCTTCCGCCCTTCGCCCTGTAATGGGTTCTGTCACTCAGAACTAACTTGGAGAATTAAGATTGAATTAAATAAATTCAAAATGCTTCTTGTAGCTTCAAAAGCTATCATTAGATATTATTGAAATATATGTATAAATACATCAAAAGTACTAGTGGTGTCGTTGGTACTCGGTCTGAAAAAAGGTGGCATCGAACATCCCTAATAAAAACGTGGCTTAAATCTGTGCTACAGGAGCACTCCCAGAATGCACCGGGCTGGATGTTGCCCCGAAGAATCTAAGCTGTCTGTGCTCACTCAGTAACAGACTCTGTGCCGTGGCTCTCAGTCTGTTTCTTTCGGGGATCATGGAGTCTGGATCCAGCTCTTCTCCTCTGTCCATGTGTGGACCAAAGCTGTCCTGTCAGATGTTTGTGGACGCTGCAGACAAAGACTCCAGCAGCTCTGCTCGCACAGTGCACAGAGACTCCTCTGACCTGTCTGCTGGTCCTACAAGCAGACCTGAGAGTCCCACATGAAGTCCATCATGAACATTGTAGAAAAATGTGGAAGCTGTGGTTTGAGCAGAAGTCGTTCTAATTTGTTTTTATATTTGTGTCTTTCAGTTTCCCCGCAGATTGAAGGAGCTGAACACAAACACACACCTGCCTCACATGCAGTGACCTTGTGCTCCATAGTCCAAGTTCCATCCATTGATCTATTTATACAGTATAATGTGAAAATACTTGAATTTGTGAATTATTATTTTTTGTGTTTTTTTAGCTTAAGTTATGTTGTACCGTCTGTTCAAAGACTGTCCATTGAGTCCTGTTTATGTACGAGTCTATGCAAATAATGTCTAATGGAAAACACAAACGTTTATAATTTGTGCTGTTCATGTGATGCACACAATAAACAGCGTCTTTTGCACCAAGCTGTGAGTCCTGCAGCAGAGCTCCACCTGGTGGCGCAGCGCGGCCATTGCAGGCTCTGACGCCAGCTGACACAGCGGCACCTTGTCTGCGTCTGTCGGTGCAGCAGCTGCGAGCAGCATCCTCCGTTTCACCGCCCGTGAACGCATCTCAGAGGCTCCAAAGGTAGGACCGGAGGATGTTTCCCAGAGGAACGCATGATGCTTTCAGGGACGTTTGTCGGCGCTGTTATGTAAATTGCATTGTGCTGAGGCTCGGTGTTGTGGCAGGTGAACCCCCGTGTGGTGCTGGATGGTGTCGGTGTTGGTAATTTGATCACGGCTCGCGCTGCCAGGAGGGGTGTAGACGGGTGTGGAGGGCAGCTTCAGGCCGGTGTGGCGCAGTTTGGGTGGAGGAGTGTTCCTCCTGCGCGGGTCAGCGTCCTGAACAGAGCTGTGAGTGTCTGGAAGGGGGACGCAGCTCTGCGGCGTCATGATCGCTGCGGCATTAATGTGACTTAATGTGACTCACTTCATCACTGTATTGGGAGATAAAGTGGAGGACGTTCATGTGGTTCTTCATTTTCTGCTCATGATCATCGGGTGTATGCATGAATAAACACTTGTGTCAGATTATTTCAGTTTGACGCCTAAAAATGTGAAAATTAATCAGCTAATTAAACATCTGTCATCTATGGAACCGCGAAGCCGCCTCTGCGCATGTGCGGGGTCTGACGTAACACTACGCTAGCGTTAACAGTGGGTAGCTGCTGTTAGCTTCAAAATAAACGGTAAGGTCACCGTTATAACTGATTTTATAGGTTATAGTATTCTGAATTCATGATTAGAACTTTAAAATGCGTTCTGTCAAAATATTACAGAAAGCCGTTTATCATTATGAGACGGGAGCTATTGAAAAATTAGCCTAACTTTAGCTTTAGCTCTCATGATAAAATATCCCGCTTTGAATCAAGTAATGGTGCAGTAACTTACTGTTTTTAAGTTGGTGTGCTTATTTATTATAAATGTTAACGTTTATGTAGTTCTGTGTGAGCGCAAACAGCAGCGATATAGCTAGTAGTAAGCTAGCTAGTTTATTAGCTAGTCTTAGCCACAGTGGAGCTCCTTAATGCTGCAAATATTATTAAAAGATCTGACCTGGAATAAATAAGTACTGTGCTGTAAAAAAAAGAAAACAGATTTCAGAAAACAGGTGGAAGTGTTCATTTTGGCTTCATTCAAATATCCAACATGATGAATTTTGCACAGGGACTGTGAACGTTCAACTTTCACTACAACAAGTATCACATGTTTAATGATGTAAATGCAGTGTTTTGTGTTTTGTTTTTTTTTCCACCACATGGTTGAAATGTATGGTTGATTCTGTGGGTTGCGTCTCTTAAATATGGCCAGTATAATCGTCAAATTAATCGTTAACGGATAAAAAGAGGTGAAGGTTAATGCGATGCTTGTGTTGTAACATGATATAAAACTGCTGAGATGATAATTGAAAGCAGTTTAACTGAGCTTGATCGTCCCTAATCAGGTCATAGAATTAAATCAGCTTATTCATCAGGTACGACACTTGATGTGACACGTGATTTTCAACGTTGGTGCACATCCAGTCTTCATGCATTTTCCTATGTGCGAGCGTGCTGATTTTCTGCAGGTTATTTTCTTCAATGCATGTTGTTTCGTTGTGATCCTGCAGTTCCAGATCTTTCCAGAGTGAGCGAGCGAGCGATCCACAATGGGGAAGGAGAAGCTTCACATAAACATTGTGGTGATAGGACATGTCGACTCAGGCAAGTCCACCACCACTGGCCACCTCATCTACAAGTGCGGGGGCATTGACAAAAGAACAATCGAGAAGTTTGAGAAGGAAGCTGCAGAGGTATGACTCATTGTCCTCGCTTAGATTTAAAATAGGATCGCTTTCATAATAACTAATCCGCTTCCTTTTACTAAGAAGTATATGTTTTTAGTTTGCTCTAATGGCTCACATAAATGCAGTGTTGGTTAGGATTAAAAACTGCTGACATTTTATGACTTAACCTCCACCCTACATTATGGATTTAGGAGGAGTATAGCCTGATGTCTGTCTTTCACCTTCACATCCTCTAGATGGGAAAGGGTTCCTTCAAATACGCCTGGGTCCTAGACAAGCTGAAAGCAGAGCGTGAACGTGGCATCACCATTGACATCTCTCTGTGGAAGTTTGAGACCAGCAAGTACTATGTCACCATCATCGATGCTCCAGGACACAGGGACTTCATCAAGAACATGATCACCGGGACGTCTCAGGTGGAGTTAGATTGAGCCTAAATAAATGAGTAACTGAAGAAGGAAAATTGTGTTATTATCTGTCTTCTGATTTCCTCCAGGCTGACTGTGCGGTGCTGATTGTGGCTGCGGGGGTGGGCGAGTTCGAGGCCGGCATCTCCAAGAATGGGCAGACCCGAGAACACGCCCTCCTTGCCTACACCCTGGGAGTGAAGCAGCTCATCGTGGGGATCAACAAGATGGATTCCACTGAGCCCAACTACAGCCAGAAGCGCTACGAGGAGATCGTGAAGGAAGTCAGCACCTACATCAAGAAGATTGGCTACAACCCTGACACCGTGGCCTTTGTGCCCATTTCTGGCTGGAATGGAGACAACATGCTGGAGCCCAGCCCTAATGTGAGTCTGCATCTTCACATCAGCGCACATAGATATGAAACCAACGCAAATTGTGCAAATCCATGAATCAAAATACACACAAAACTTTGATTTCCCAAAACTGTGGAAGAAAACTGAGCTTCTTTCTCTCTGCACAGATGACCTGGTTCAAAGGCTGGAAGATCAACCGTAAGGATGGAAACGCCTCTGGCACCACACTGCTGGAGGCTCTGGATGCCATCCAGCCTCCCACCCGCCCCACCGATAAGCCCCTCCGCCTGCCTCTGCAGGATGTTTACAAGATCGGAGGTGAGGATGGTCCCAGTTATCAAGTTCTGCTGACGCGCTAGCAGATAATGTGTTGAAAGTATTTTAGGAATGAGAGTGAATGAGGTGTTGAAACATTTCCCATTGGCTTCTTCTGTCCTAAATGTTCGTGCATGTTGTTGAAGCTTTGTGTCACAGAGCATTTCACAAAGTGTCTGACTCTCCTTTGTGTAGGCATTGGCACCGTTCCCGTGGGCAGAGTGGAGACCGGAATTCTCAAGCCTGGCGTGGTGGTCACCTTTGCTCCCGTCAATGTGACCACTGAGGTCAAGTCGGTGGAGATGCATCATGAGGCTCTGACTGAGGCGCTGCCTGGTGACAACGTGGGCTTCAATGTAAAGAACGTGTCCGTCAAGGATATTCGCCGTGGCAATGTGGCGGGGGACAGCAGGAACGACCCACCACAGGAGGCAGCCAGCTTCACCTCTCAGGTCCGCTTACTCAGCTTCCAAACACATCCATGAGTCTGTTCTTCTGCATGTGTCCTTACTCGTCTCTGCTGCCCTGTAGGTGATTATCCTGAACCACCCTGGTCAGATCAGCGCTGGCTACGCCCCCGTGCTGGACTGCCACACCGCACATATCGCCTGCAAGTTTGCAGAGCTCAAACAAAAGATCGATCGCCGTTCTGGCAAGAAGCTCGAGGACAACCCCAAGTTCCTGAAGTCTGGAGACGCAGCCATTGTGGATATGATCCCTGGAAAGCCCATGTGTGTGGAGAGTTTCTCTGAGTACCCACCATTAGGTAAGTAACACAATCAGCATTATTTTCTGCAAAACAAAACAAAAAACACCAGAAGGAGAGTCTTAGTTCGACTATGCCAACTATTAAATATCCCCTAGTTAGATAAGTGAAAGGATTTTTGCGTCAGCTCATGCATCGTCGAGTCTGGCAGCACCACCGGTACCTTAACTCAGTGCAGTCGGTGTGTGTGTGTTTCTGTGTGTCTGCGCTCATGCACGTGTTTTGTGGCGAACTGCTGTGCTGTGCACAATACAGCAAGCAGAGACGTGTAAACCCAGAGAGTGTAGAAACATGAAGGGGGAAGGTGCTGTGGAACTTTTTACACATGTGCCATGCTTCAATAAAGGTTGGGAAACAACGTCAAACGGCTCATCAACATGCATTATCGTGACACAATTCAAATCTCTTATCATAGGACAGATATTATGTTATGATCGTTTCTTCGCACACTAGTTGGTAGGCTGTAAAAGTACGAATAGAAAACTTCTGATTCCAGATTTCCTTCTGTTTTATTTTGCACACAGACATGTTTGAGTTCTCTGCGTTTGTAGCCACGATGGTGCTGTTTCTGTATCCCACATAAACACTGATCAGAGATACCAATGTGTTATTTTTTCCCCCCTCCTCAGGGCGCTTTGCTGTCCGCGACATGCGTCAGACGGTGGCGGTGGGAGTGATTAAAGGTGTGGAGAAGAAAGCCCCCACTAGCGGTAAGGTCACCAAGTCTGCACAGAAGGCACAGAAGGCCAAATGAATGTTGTGCTGGGCTGCTGCCCCGAACGCTCGCTGTGGCCGAAGACACACCATCACCCTGCCCCTTCTGCACACCATAGTCAGCGTCTGGTCTATTATCACAATGCATCGCAAAAGCAGACGAAGGAAAAAAAATAACCAGTTAGAGAGGGACGTGTTGACACGCGGCGATATGTTTTATTTGTTCTCTGGCTGTGTGTAGTTAGCTTTAAGCTGCTTGTCGATCCCTCCACCAGTGTACTGATGCACTAGAGATGTTCTCCTTTCATGTGGTCTTTGTTAGTGTTGTTCTGTGCTTTTAGCCTTAAAAGAAAGTAATACTATGCTCTAGGTAGATTAGCCGCCTGCATGTTCGCCGTTGCACCTTAAGAGCTTCAGAATCTGACCTGAAATGTTCGCGCTCGCACTTTGCTTGACTTAAGCTCCCTTGCAGTAGCTCTGATAAATGTTACTGTTAAGTTCATGCACCTTATTAAATGTTAATTGTGAGTTCATAACAGTAAATCTGTTTTAAAACAGTGCGTCTTTGTTCCTAGTATCTGTCAGTGACGAGGCAAATTCCAAGTTTTTCCATAGAATTTCCTTTATTGATGAATGAGAATAAAAGTTCACTTGCATTTTCAATACAATACAGGCTTTCATAAATCTAACCGAGATTATTACTAGTGTGTAAATATGTGCACATAATTTAAATAAATTAAAAGACAGAATGTTAACATGTCAAAGGCCCACTTTATGCCCAGTAGCAAAATGATATCTGGAAGGGAAAAATGAAATTATGACAGTGTGACAGGTTTCTGTTTGGAGCTAAGGTAACTAAACAGACATGGGGATGGACATTTACCACAAAAGCAAGGCACCAGTATACTGTGAGTACATTTTGTAGACTTCTTATCAGAGCCCGGGTCTTACATAGTGATCGGACTCGATTCATTCTCAGTACTTATAGTCAGGTTTGGATATGAGAGCCTGTTCATGCACAATATGTTTATAAATATCTAAAGGAAATAGGAAAGGAAACTCCTTTAAAAGTTCTGGTCTTTGATATGGGTCTGCAGAATTCACTGAGGTACTGCTGTCTTAAGAGGCTTCACCTCTTCCGACTCCGCTCCTGATTCTGTACCATGCAACAGCAGGATGAGTCGCTGTGATGTGGCTGCTCAGCAGTTCAAGCAACAGATGTTTGTACTAATAAGCAATACATTCTGCAGCGAGTACACTTCAAGGACGCAAAAATAATCCCACAAATGAAGCCGACATCAACAGTGATTTAAATAAGATCTTACTTCATGTAGAAACAGGGCGGCAAAGAGCCAAATGCATTACGTTTCTTTCAGTGTACCTACTCTGACAAAATATCAAACCAGGAAATGACATTCAAGGTGTGTTTTAACCCATGGCTGTCCTCAGCTGGGAAACCAGCTGATCAATGCATATTGATCTGAAGATAAGGAACAGCTGCTCTGACTTAAACCCTCCACACAGACTGACAGGTGACGGTGTGTGCATGTGTGTGTGTGTGTGTGCTCGCTCTTGTACAGCTATCCTTATGAGAACCAGTTTGTGTGGTAGACCAGTGAAGTGAGGTCCGGCCAAAATGTCCTCCCTTCAATGGTCTACCACACAAACTGACCCTTTTAAAGGGTCTAAAAAGGCTGGAGGATTTAGACTCGGTTTTAAGGTGAAGGTTAGAATTAGGTTTTCATCACTCTTAGGGTGATGGTTAAGGTTAGGGTAAGGGACTAGGGAATGCATTATGTCAATAAATGTCCTCACAAAGATAGCTGTACTCGGTTGTGTGTAATGGGCTTTCAGCGTGGCACAAGGTACAAAGGGAGGGACAGCTGACTGCACACCGGTATTTCACTCTTACCTCTTTAAAATTAATTTCAGAAAATATATAGCACTCCAGATTTTATTTGCAATTTCCCCATTGTGGGACTAATAAAGGTTTTCTTAATCTTAATCTTAATCTTAATTTACTATAAGGCTCTTAGAAGGCGTTTAATGGAAATAGTTATGTGTAAATAATTTGAGAGAAATCAATTCAAATTCACACATTTTTTCCATATTTGTAGAATTGCAGTGTTAGAGAACACGTTTTTTTCTTGTAAATGTAGCGTGTACTACATTAATATAACCTTAAGGTCCAAAAATGTCTATTCTGGTCAGTTCGTCACATTTAAAGTCAGAGAATGTCCTAATTATGTTTTGTAGGTATGCACATGAAGTTCGGTTATGGTTAAAAAGCATGTTTTTGTTTTCTGAATGTAATGTTAGTTCTTTACTTATAATTTGACAAATATGTCACAGACTATCCTTTTTTCTGTTTCATAAATTTGCAGATTTAAAGAATAGATCCACATTTTTTCTTGTTAATACACATTTCTTTTTCTTCAAATTCTAAGTTGAATATCACAGAATGTTTTTGTATCTATTTATTATCAAAGAATATGATTATTTTTATTTTTTTTCCTTGTAGATTTAAAAATATCTTTTCCCCTCCACATGTGATCAGTTTACCACATGATGAGTTTAACAAACTCTTTGTGATGCTGCTGTTTGAGTTTTTGAAGCTGGGTTGTTTCAAGTGAAAGTTAGGATAAAGCCGCCCTCACAATCTGAACATGCTGATCATTTTACTGTACAGGAGTTCTATAAATAAGATGACAGATGCCTGAGACTGCAGAAAGAAAGAATACATAAAAACACATCTGATGCCAGCATTCACATTAAATTCTCTTTTCTTTACACTGCGGCTCCACACCGAGCGCTTTCATTTATTGTTTCTGATTTAAATACGTTCTACATGGGGCTGAATATAATGGGAACACAGAACGAGGTAACATTCATTTCAGTGTGTTAGCCTGCTGTGTGATCAGACAGGAAGTACAGCTTGTGTAACTAGCGGCACATTTTCTGACAGATGCGTGCTGTACATGTAGAGGGGTTGGTAGGTGTTAGGCGCCTGTGCTGTGGACTGTAAACGGTTTCCTTCAGATTTCTGTACGTCCAACTGAAAACACCCGACTGACATCTCAAAACAGACGTCTGTGAGCGCCTTTATTTTTTTTTTTTCAAGTCTTCATGTTTTATCTCAGATCATACTTAAAAAACTAAAATGACTCATGCAGTGATATGCCCTGTGTGATCAGCCTGTATGAAAATACTGTGATTCTTATCAAATGGATCAAAATGGAAATAAAGAAAAAAGACCCCGCGTTATATTCCCGCCCTCCCACTTCCCTCCAAAAAGGATAAAAACCGTCTCTGTGAGGTGACATCGTGTGCCTGTAGCTGGGTCTATTTTAGCCGCACGTGCGGCATGTTCAGCAATTCACTGCTGCCGGTGGAGGGGGACGACGCGTGTCCGCTGGCCAGGCTGTGGTTTGAGCCGCGGGACCCCGCTCTGACCTCTGTCCTCAGGAGGTCCGAGGAGTAGGTGTGGGTCTCACTGGCCCCCTGTGACAATAAGTCAAATCCCTGTGCATCGATGTCCCTGTCACTGATAAAAAGGTCCTCCTCTCCCCATCCACCACCTCCACCACCACCTCCACCCCTTACCTTACCACCACCCCCTCCTCCCCCAGGGTCCTGGCAGCTGTGGAAGCCAGTCGGGGAGCCGCTGCTTGTGCTGGGGCTTGGAGATGACAGGCTGTGGCTGTGGTGGGGGTCACGGATTGTCCCTGGAGCCGCCTGCATCAGGTCCTGCACAGACATGGACTTGCCCAGTCCTCTGTCTGTCTGAATGGGACCTGGGCAGCAGCCCAGGGCTGCGGGGACCAGCGGCTCCAGCTCCAGGCTCATGTGCCTCCTCCAGGAGCCCTCCTCCTTAGAGTTCAGCCTGCCGTTGCTGCCCTGCAGCTGCTGTCCCAGTCTCCCGAGCCCCAGTCCAAGGCCGAGGTCCTCCCCGGCACTGCTATCCCCCATCTGCGTCTCCAGACCTCCACAGAAGTCCTCCATGTCAGGGGAAACCTCTATGGATGCCGTTCGCACCAGGTTACCTGTGCCGCTGCTTCGGCCAGGTGGCGGCGGCGGCGGCAGCCTTGCGAGGAGAGGAAACCCTCCGTCACCTCCTCCTCCTCTACCTCCAGAGCTGCTGATACTGTTTGGGGTGAGAAGGGGTGGAGTGCTTCCACCCGCCTCATCAGTGCCACTCTCAGGTGTGGTGGCCTGAACCTGTGTATGACGGTGATGATGATGATGGTGGTGGTGAGGCAGTGGTGATGGGCTGAAGGAGGAAGAAGCAAGTCCAGAGGGAGGCGTGGAAGAAGAGGCGTTTAGATTGAGGTTCAGCTCGTTGGGTGGTGCCAGGATGAGATGGAGTCCTCCCTGGGAGAGGTGAGAGTTAGTAGAGGAGCGTGTGGCGAAGCCGCCAGAAGGAGGCGCTCCACCACTGCTGACCTGGGTGGAGCAGGACAAGTCCTTGGTGAAGACGGAGGAGTGGTAGTCGGAGGTCTGTTCCAGCTCGAAGAGAGGCAGCGAGGACAGCGTGAGCGCCGAGGACGAGCCTTTGCGCAGAACCTGGCGGTAAATGTCCAGGAGGGAGTCCAGCTTGGACTCGATCGACTGCACCTGTGAGGAGACGTGAAGACCCAGAACAGATGAGTAATTCTACTTTTCAGAATTACTTGTGTTTGTTTCCACAGAGGAGCAGAACTTTATGACTGACTTTTAACAACAGATAACAGCAATTCTGATGAAACCTTTCAGAATAAAAGTCCAGACACTGACCTGCCGCTCCACCTTACAGACGCGACCTAGCATGCTCATGTCCTCCAGTATGTCTCCATCAGACAGCAGCTTCTCTCGGATCTTCTTGTCCAGAGGGATCTGGCCCTTCCCGAGGATTTGGTCCACCCTGGAACACAAACACACACACACACACACATGTGACACACACACAAGTATGGGGAGGAAGAGGAGAAATCCAGGAAGAAGCCCAACAGAGAGGAAGAAACTGTAAACAGGAAGAATACAACAAACAGACCTTTCCTCACTGCATGCAACAAAAACATGAAAATACTACAAAACTCTAAAATGTGCAGGTTCTGGCCTGTTTTTTATCGAAATTTGAGGCAGAATTGTGATTCCTCACATAAAAGTCTGCTCAGTCCAGTGAGGTCCAACTGAATCTGCTTAATAAAGTCTGTTTGTGTTAAATCCATCAGACAGCTGAGAGGAGCCGAAGCAGTCATGCAGGTACAAAAAGCAACAAGTTCCTCCACACATCAGATTAGTGTTTGTTTTGCATCTTCACCGGCACGGTCTCATCAGCACCACCTGAGCGAGATGCAGCACAAACTGCAGGTTCAGTCACAGACAGCAGGGGGCAGTGTTACTGCACAGACTCAGTGTGATACATGTTATCATGTGTGATCCCAGAACATAAGAGTGAGCTCTGTTAGTGATAGGTTAGTGTGTGTGTGACAGAGAGAGAGAGTGCACAACAGTTAATTCAAAGAAGCAACTCAGGCTTTATATGACAATCCAGGAGCCTCGTTTATCAAATCATGTGTAAAAATCTCCGCATCTGTGCATCAAACGTGGTTAAAAGTGGCTTATTGCTGGCTCTCCTATAGCGTCTTATAGCGATGATGATTTACGCAGAGCCAATCTTTCAAACAGCATAACAGCTCACAGACATACCTGCTCCTCTTTTATGCTAACAAACCTGAGATAAACTCGGCCATTTTCTGCTTAGCGTTGTCAAGTTCAGATCTGTAGTCACACTCAGCAGCCATCCAGGTCATTTTTCATTGAGCAGGGCAGCTGGATTTGTTGGAGTTCCTCCAATACAGGATAAAAACTGTCCTCTGTGAGGCGTCTTCACAGAACTCCACCGAGTCCGGCTGCCCTGCTCCAGCTCTCATGTGAATCGCACCCGGCGTATCATTAACAAATCTACAAATGGATGATAAGTGATGAGTTTTATACGTATGTGAGAACACATCAGCTCCCGGATTGACATAAAGCGAAACCATGTGATATGTGAGGGGTAAGGGAGGCGGGTGAGTAAGTGGGTGGGGACATTCTGACCCCTGGGTGGAGTTCTTTCTGGCCTGGCTGTAATAGACAGGCAGTGAGGGGGAGGAAAAGGTCTTGGCTCGGCTGCTGAGGGGCTGTGGGCCTACTATCATGTCCAGCCTGTGAGGGAAGCAGACACATGCACACACACGCGTGTTCATACATGCAAAAATGAGACATCAGAAACTAATACGAGGTGCGCGCACACACACACACACACAGTGGGGTCCTACCTGGTCTGCAGGCTCTTGATGCGACACAGCATGTCCAGGTGACCCGCTGAGTACTGCTCAATCACGTCCTTCACATCGTACGGACGCAGCGTCTCCTTGAACTTCTTCTTGGCCACATGGAACTTCATTATCCTGCACACACACACAGACCGCAGAGGAGTTCACACATCCACCACAAGGGGGAGCTCTGATCCAGTCAGTGCAGGTGATCTTTACACCACAGACACACCTGAACCCTCACATCCACGAGAAAACACCTGCTCAGGCGTCTGCATGTAAAACCTGTCTGGATTTATGAGCCCGTGGAGCCTCCAGGCTGAACTGAAGGTCTAAGAGTGGACAGAGGAAGGAGGCGGACGACAAAAGCCTCAACAAAATGGAGAAGAGACGGCCTAAGGAGCGCCCATAAACTCAAACCCAGGTCTAAGTCTGAGTCTGAATACTCTCACAGGACCCTGCATCCATCACCTGTGTTAATATTCCCCACTCTGTAAAATCCACTCACATGAACCAAAAACGACGCCCGAAATTCTCCCTTAATCCCCGGGCTGCTGGGGATTAAAGGAGAAACAGGGCTTGTTTGTATTCAGGACAAAAAAAAGAATGCAGTTGGACAGGAGGAGGAAGTCTCACCTGATGGCTCGGATGACAGACTTGACGGAGGGCAGCAGGTCCTCCACCGAGATCTCACACTGACAGCACTTCTCATCGAAGGCGTCCTCCCCCGCCATGTTGGAGTCTGCTGTGTGAGGCAGAGGAGGATTATTCTTCTTCTTGTTCAGTGATAAGACGGCATTTTACACCAACACAACTCATCCATTTCAGCCTGACAGCAGAGGACGAAGAAATCTGCCTGAATCATATTACTTCAGCACAGATGCGTTGCCATGCCAACATTCAGGAGAGGAGAGAAATAAAAGATCCACATTAGACCCGCCCCCTTATTTAGTCTTCCTTTGCTACTGATTGGACTAATTGCCTCTTCATCAAGAAGCTGAATGATGTCATGAGGCCAGATGAATCCGGTCTGGACTCAAACAAATGAATCTCACTTCATGTTCAACAACTTTAATTTTTTTGGACAACTCGGGGCCTAAAACATAAAAACGCACATCGGTGTGAGCTGCTGTCTGGATCTGGAGACTGGTAGTAAAGAACAGGCCTCCGGTGTGCCTGCAGATATATCGCTAACAGTGCAACTTTATGACAACACAGCTGTTTATGGGCCTGCTGAGTTATGACACCATGAGGAGGTCGGCGGAGGGTTACAGCACAGAGCGAAGCTCTGAGTGGAGTCAGTGCTGCGCCGAGCCACCAAACGGGATCATAACAACATTCCTGATTAATCAGTCCTCCTAATTGATCCTCATCTCCCAGCCAGCATGTCAGTGGAGGATCAGATGCAGCGTGGCTAACCCAGCCAAACACTTTGGTTTTGGCTAGCTCGGCTATTGATTCGTCTCCGCCAGCAGGCCTCAGCCAGCTGGATGGCTCTGACAGCCCATATGGTTGCTGGAGCTCTCCACCCCCACCTTCCATCTTATCCACCAGTCCACCCACAAACACCAACTGGCTGTTACCCAGGAGGAGCTGGCCAGGCCGGCACTGACAGGGAGCGCAACGACCATGAGCATTCCTGCACTCAGCTGCTTTAATTAGTGGGCAGGACTCTGGCCCTGGCAGGTTGGACGGTCAGTTATCACGTGTTTTAAATTTTCAGGGGAAAAACTGTCCTGTTCAGATTTGATGGACACACACAGGCAAAAAAAAGCTGCAGTTCGTCCAGTGGCCACTTGAGGGAGTGACATCCTGCTCCTTATTCAGGACAGCTCCTCGAATGGCCACTAGAGGCCGACCCCACAAAAAACTGCTCTGCATAACGTCAGTGCTGACACCGACTGCTGTGCATCCATGCAAAAACAAACCAGTTTGTGTGTGTGCACACTGACGCACTCACCGTCAGTCGTGGAGCGGGATTGGCTCTTGAGGCGGAGTGACGGTCTGAAGCGCGTGCGGTCGTTGAAGCTCCAGCTCTTCTGCACCTTGGCAGGACTGGTGCCCTCTGTGCCAGCGTCCGCCACCGGGGAGCGCCGGTCGTTCACTGAAGATGTCTGACGGTTCTTGATGCTCTGACCGCGGGGGCTCGCCATGCGCACGCGCTCCTTAAAGCTCAGCTTCTGGCTGTAAACAGAGATGAAGAGTAGAACGGAGAGCAGACGGAGGAAGAGGAGGAGGAGGAAGAGGAAGGTAAGGTGACAGACAGGTAAATTATGATGAAACATAAAACATCAAGACCTTTATTTTGTTTTTGTCTTTATCATTCAGCAGCCATCATTCAGAACTCTGACCAGAACATGGACGAAGAGCTTCAGGACAAGATGGAGAAAAGACCCAGCATGCATTGCAGCAGGTGCAAATATACAAAATGCAAGCTTTGGTTAGACAGGATGCTTCAGCTACCTGACGATGCTTTGCTTTGTCTGTCAGTGTTAGCATGATGCTAAAAGAGGTGCTCACAGTTACTGCAGTGTTTGTGTTATTATGTTATGTTATATAAAGAATCCTCAGAGTCTGTGGATAAAAAAAAAAAACCTGCTCAGAGTCGCTGTTTGTGCAGAGTGACAGCATGCAGTGCAGCGCACATGCGTCAGGCATGGCTCAGTTCAAAGTCAGACAGCGTCTTTTCGTATTTTTCCTCCATGAAAAAACAAAACAAACAAAAGCAGCTCTGTGTGTCCGTCCGTCTAAACGGTCTGAGGCAGCGGCTCGTTGGTTCCTACTGAAGGGCTGAAAAACAAGCTGCTAACGTGTATGTTTTATTTTTAAAGAGGCCTCAGTGTTTTCAGCTGGCCGCCGCAGACTTTAACAAACAGCTAAAAATGGTGCGTGGGGTCAGTTTTTACAGCAGGAGGACTCAAAATATAATAATCAGCCTTAGCTTGTTTTCTTCAGTGTTGATGATAAACAGTCCTCTAATTATCATGGATTAGGGTATAAGTCAAATAAATGATAGAGTGGGTGTGGGTGGTAATATTTCAGGATTAAATTAATAAGAAAAAGCTCAGATATTATCGATGAGGTTTTATTTCTCCTCATACATCTGTGATGTTTTTTGCTATATTTTTTAATCTGTGTGTGACATTTTTCTGGTAACTCTCCCATTTAAATGTCAAGATGTTCCAGATTTGTATAAATTTATAAAAAACCTTTGATCTTGAAGTCCTGTGAGTATCACTCCTCACACCCACACACTCTATGGCGAAGATTTTTGACATTTTCTTTCTTGGCCCTATGTGGTGTGTGACATTTGTATGTGGAGTGTGTGCAGTGACAGTTTATTGCTGCAATAACAGCTCAGAGATAGAGTGAAGTAAAAAAAAAAAAAAAATAGTGCTTCAACACACTGAATGGTTTCTATGTCCCTATGTGTGCAGGAAACAGGAGCGGACCCTGCAGCGATCTGACGGTGAGGAACAAACAGGCAGAAGTAGCGCATGGCTCAGGCAGGGTTAGAGCTCAGACAGGAACAGTGCGACGTCTCCCACGCAGGGCCGAGCGGCTCCGCCCTCCTACCTAAACCACAACCATGCACCCAGAATTAGTCAGCATTCCCAAAGAGCAGCGTGGTGTGCGCGGGGAGCAGAGATGTACCTATGTTTCCGAGCGGTACACCTCCTCAGTAGCTTCTGTTTACTACTATGAATCTGACTAAAAACCAAGAGGAGATAGACACACGGTCACGTGTTACATGGAGCAGAATCACAAACGTTCACCTCTGAGGGGTTCTTTTTTGCCTTCGAGGCTTCTCAGCACCTGGTTCTGTGGCGCTGCATGTATGAAGCGACACAGCAGAGCTGCCGTTTGTCGACCACTGACATTTAGAAGCAGCCGAACGGAGGCAATTGAGCTTAGTGGAGGAAAATGAACATCTACAGCACCATCTGAAAAAGGCTGCAATTTGGTGACTCACACACTTCATGTCGATATCCCTCATTTAACTATGAGAATTCAGCTGGGCCATGGCAACAAGTGCCTGAATCACTAGCGTGAGGCCGGCAACCTTTAAGACAGACACGTGTGGATTCACTGAGGGATTAAGATCATCATTTCCTGCAGACCCCGGACCCTGGAGGCTTTAATCCCTCCTCCAGATTATTGTGTGTCTTCCTGTGCACACAGCCGGGCTCAGGAGACAACAACACCACCACTGCCTTCAGGTTGCTGCGCTGTTTTGTAGACAAACATTTGCTCAGTGTTTCATAACTGCAAACATATTACATCACACAGCCTCCACCGCCGCCCCGCTCGCCGTCCTCCACACCGGCTAACAGACAGGAGCACCGCACGGAGAGCCAGTACAAAAAAAACACCTCATAACAAGACAGCTACACAGCAGACGAACCTGTGTGTGTGTGTGTGTGTGTTTTTGGAGGGAAGAGGTGATAAAGCATCAAAACAGTGAGTCACAGTGTTTGTGTAAAAGTGGCTGTTAGCAGTGCAACATGTCATCACCCCCGACCTCCAGCCTCAGCAGCAGCAGGAGGCTCGCAGCACGGCCCGCTCTGCTGGTTTAGAGGTGCAGGCTTCACTAAGACACCTGCACACGTCAGCGTCGCTGCAGCCGGTGGTTCTCACAGGGCCCTCAGTGCTAAAATGCACACAGGTGAAGAGCTGCTGTGTAGTATTATGATGTTTATATTCAGCAGACACAAAGGAGTGCTGAATGAGCCCAAAGCAGGAGCTAGAAACAGCCACAGGCCAAAACCTGCTGGGTGTATAAATAAGCAGCTGGAAGACTACATTCAAATCAAAATAAATGCTATTTGAAGGAGAAAAAACGTTTTTGAGGAATCTATTTTTTCATTTTTTATGTCGACAGATCAGTTGGTACCAAAAAAAGTCAAAAAAGAAGTGACTAACCTGGTGTTGGACTCTCCCTGCTCCTTCCTGGAGGCGACAGAGAAAAAATAAAAACAAAGGATTTATGAGAAACACATGTTCATGTAGCACAGTGTTAGCACAGAATATCCTGGTGCTTTTGCAGGTTTCAGCTCATAAACAATGCAGCAGTGATGCAGAAGTTTGATTCATCTTATTCATGTGTGAGAATTTATTTACAATAAAAGCTTAGAGTTCTGCATCTTATTTAAATTTAACAAGCCGAAACCTGCAGACACACCGATGTGTGAGCGGCGCCGGCTTCTTCACTGCACACGGAGCAATGACGCTCACCTCGAGTGGGGGGGGGGGGCGGGTCCAGCACAAACATGCAGGTTCATGCAGGCTGAAGAAGCAGAGCGCTGACTTTAAAGAGGAAATGAAACGCGGACTGTGTGTAGCATCATTTAAGACATGGATTATCCATCTGTCAACATCTGGTCCTCGCACTGGGTGTTGTGGGAGTCTGACAGCAGCTAGCATTAAGCTAACCGGCAGTGACGGCTTTGACAGTGAAGCTAAAAGTGATACCAGGGAGGTGTGTGTGTGTGTTCTGACGCAGTGTTAAAGCCGTCAGTACGTTAGATGGATGATCCGTCTCCATGCCAACGACAGTCACTCGTTCATTGCCTCTTTAAACGGGGGTCTGTTTGCTCATGTTTAACTGATTATGTGCATTGCAGTCAGTTGTGCTGATATTTCCGGGCTCCGCGGAAGTGTTTTGTTGTTGTGCAGACACAGAGTTTTAGCATTAGCATTAGCACAGCTGTGCTGCAGCTTCATGTACATGGTCTGTTTTAATGTTCACAGATGGAGGATTTGTTAACGGAGCCTGGAAATTATCCTTTTGTTTGCTGAGAGCCGTTGTCTCATCAGAAAAATATCAGATCAATAATAATAATAATTCAACACAGAGAACAGATACACAACGAGGCGAGCAGGGCGGGGGGGTTGTCATCAGACAGAGGAACTTTACACATGTAGCTGTGCAGACACCAGCTGCCACAGTTGTACCTACTTTGTTGGGCTGCAGGTGTGTAACGCCTTCAAGTGAGGCTTCCAGGTAGCAATGGAAACCGAGTTCTCATCAGCCGCATAACTACGCCACACACACTGCATGCAGGACACCAGGAGGTGGAGGAGGAAAAAAAAAACAAGAGAAACACCACCCGAAAATGAAAATGAATCAAAAATAAAAAGGAAAAATCAAACCAATACAATCCAGGAGAAAGAGGAGGAGGAAGAGCAGAATAAAAAGACAAATCAAAAGAGCTGATTAGTTCCAAACAAACACACGGCTGTGTCAGACGTCTGAGGCTGGGCGGAGGTCAGGCATGGATACATGCCTGCGGGACGGCAGGAGGCTCTCAAAGTGCCGCCACGTGGCGTCCAGGTCGGGCCTGGCGCTGTCGGTGGAGTAATAACGCCACGCAGCCTGGTACAAGGTGGGGACGCACAGGGTGGAGAGGTGGAGGTCAGGGAGGGGTGGACAGGAAGGAGTGTGTGTGTGGAGATCAGGATGAAAGAGTGTGTGTGGAGGAGGAGGGAGTGGGGCTTAAAGTCTTAAAAGGATGCTACAGTCCTGGATGCTGAACACATTCGGGTTTGACATCAAAGGATGAGACAAGAGTCAAGAGTCATTTAAAGTAGATTAAAGTTGATTAGGACTTAATGTTTAGTTGTAGATTCTTTGCTTGCATCCACCCTGGGACCCAGTGACATCACCAAATGTCTGCTTCTTTCTGTGTCGGAGGTCTGTCACTTCTTCCTCAGGATTCCAAACGGTTGCATTGGCTGTGGTCAGTGTTTGTTCAATGGCTCTTTGATTTTCTATTTTCTCCTAACTTTGATGGAGGAGGATGTTAGGAGGATGTTCCAACACTTCTGCTGTCTTCTAATGTCTTGCTCTCTTGTCTCATGTCAAACCCACATGTTTTCAGTCTACAGCTAAAATAAAGGAATTGGCCCAATGTTGAACTTTTGGAGGGGACTGTACAGGCTAACTGCTTTTTACGGAGTCCACGCAGGAGAGAGAGACACTGGAGATGTTGTGTTTACATCATCATCATCATCATCATCATCATCATCATCATCATCATTAAATACGTTGTCTCCGGCCCAAACAGTGACGTGTGTGTGTGACAGAAAGAGGAACAGGAAGTCACCTGGATGAGGTAGGCGGCGGGGTTTCTCCTCTTCTCAAAGTGCTTCTGTCTGTGCTGCTCCTGGACCTTCAGGGCGAAGCCTGAGCCCAGAATCCCCTGAGAGACATCGACAGGAACAATGAAGCAAAGTTTTCATCGTGAGAAAACTGTGCACAGTTATTTATGAATTATGAACTCATGATCTGGAGAGAACTGTTCTGATATCAGCCTCTCTGTGTTTCACACACTGATCAAAACAATGAGTCAGAGAGTCGTTAATAATAATAATAATAATAATAAACATTTCCTTGTTTTTCTTTCAGCTGATTAATTCCGGCTGATCAGAGGAGACAGACCTTCCTGACCATCATCAGAGAGACTTACTGCTGGCAGAGCAAAGAAGGAGATGCCGAGGAGAGCGAACCCTGCGGACAGCATCCGACCCGTCCACGTCTTTGGTGTCTTGTCCCCGTAGCCAATGGTTGTCAAGGTGATCTGTGAAAACAGAAAGAACTCGTCACAGGAAGTTTATACTGAGGCCTCATTAAGGTATGAACCTGACAGCGTCTCCCATGAAGCCTTTACATTGAAATGATTTGTAATAAAAACAAATGAAAATGCGTCTCTGTGAAATACACGCCGGCCTCTGTGCCTTTATTGTCCTCATTAACGGCTGTGTGTGCGGCATTTTGCCGTCGTTGCTGCGCGCCGCCTGATTTTGCCGTGTAGAGCCGTGATTTGAAACGATGCCTTCAGGCGCTGCAATCACTTCTGAGTGATTAAAGCTGCTGTATGTGGAGGCCTATAGGAGCCGTACGGCCCTGAAGCCGCGTTTACTGATGAACGCCTGCAGCTGAAATCTTTACCCTGCGTCAGATCAGAAAATGTTTCTGAAGTTCAGTGTTTCTGCTCTGAAAGTTCTGGATCAGTGTCTGAGCTCACAGACAGAACCTAAGGCTACGTTCAGACTGCAGGCTGAAGTGACCCAAATCCGATTTTTTTGCATGAATGTGACCTGTATCTGATATCGTCATGACAGTCTGAACAGCTCAATTCCGATTTTTTTTATATCCGACCCAGGCCACTTTCATATGTGCTCCTAAATCAGATACATATCCGATTTTTTGCAATGCGACCTCAGTCTGAACGGCTATGCGGCATATATCCGACTTTTGCGTCAGTGAGAGGCGACAGACGTCAAAATTCTGCGACACAGGAGCGGGCGGACAAGCGGTGTTGTTAGCAACAAGCGCCTGTTGCCAGGAAGTAGAGCCCGACTCCAACGCGCTCGCTCACAAATGAGGGAGATATCGACTGTCTTGCAGTGAAAGTGACACAGAAAGGCGCTCGCAGACGTATTCAAAGGTTCTCGCCATTCTGAAATTATGAATGTTGAATGTTATGAGTCTCGTCACTATCCCACCACCCCGCACCCACACACATTGCAGCTGCTGCTCACTTCCTTCTCAGCGTTCTTCTTAATATTATTTGGTTGTAATTATCTTGGCTACGATCGGACATTAACGTAAACAAAGCCACACAAGCACACATCATGTGACGTCGTGCCCTCTTCTGCGCATGCGATTACTTCAGGGCCGCAGTCCGTTCACACAGGAGAGTGGTAGCAGTCACATATTTTTTTCAAATCAGAATTGAGCATTAGGAACTGCAGTCTGAATGTAGCCTAAGCCGTCTGTGTCCTCTTAGTAACAGACTCTGTGTCTGTGGCTCTCAGTCTGTGCTGCGTCTGTCTCCTCCTGTCTCTTATGGGGATCATGGAGTCTGGATCCAGCTCTCCTCTGTCCATGTGTGGACCAAAGCTGTCCTGTCAGATGTTTGTGGACGCTGCAGACAGCTCTGCCTGTAAAGTAAATCCCACATTAAGCTGTGCAGTCTGGATCCACCACCCACCCCTCCATCCTCCAGACATAGGTTTCTGTGACCATACACTTAAAAAAAGGCTTTATAATGGTTTGTTTATGGTCAGTTCTTGTCAGTTGCAGAAAACGCTGCATGAAAAACTGCTGCACATACGGGAGCTCTGGGAGCAGGCTGCACCCTCACTGTAAATCTGTCACATTATTATTATTGTTTTCTAACCTGAATACTAACAAAACAGGAGGATTATTTTTGCAGTTTGAACCCTTTAACCCACAGAAAGTTCTGTCAGGCTGCATGGAGGAGGAGGAGGAGACGCTGTTCCACTCTGATCAGAGCAGATACCACATGTGTGAGGCTTCCTCTGATACAGCGATAACAGACTGGACTAAAACATCTTCAAGATCACAGAGGCCAGCGAACGATGTTTCAATAGAAGAGTTAATTGTGATAATGAGTCTGCGCTCAGTACACCAGGCGTGACCGCTGAATGAAGCCGTTCACTTGTGGGCGCTGAACAGCACAGAGCTTTCACAGTTTAATGGCAAAGGCCAAATAAACCTGAACTTCTAACTGCCAATCCACACACGTCCGTCCATGTATCCTCTCTCCGACTGATTCTCTTTCATTCAGGCTCTGATTGCCGAGCGTGACAAAGCCCATTTTCTATCATTAGATATTTTTTGAAAGTGGTGTTTAATGGGGCCGTGCGGGGCTGATGTTTATGGAGGAGCTGTCAGTGGGCAGAGAAAATAATCGCATCATTCAGAGGAGGACGCGTTTATATCTGAAGAGGTGAGAATCTGTGTCTGATGCAAAGAAGTGCGATTCCAAGAAAAGCTGAAGAGCACACAGGATGTGCTGCTCCTCACAGCGCTCCGAACTCTCAGGTCATACATCTATAACATCTAAATTATTCTCCACAAAAAGAAACTAACAAACAAAAACTTCTCCACTCATCTGTCCGACCAGGAAGCCAGGATGGACTCACACACACTCACATCTGTCTGATCTGAGTGGATCTGATCTCATGGAGGTGAGCCCTGATCCACAGCCCTGATCCACACCTGGAGGAGGAGTGAAGAATGAGCGCACGCTGTGATCATGTGACTCACCGTGCCCCACCACAAGGCGTCAGCGTACGTCGCAAAGTCCTTGTTGAACTTGTTCTCCACCAGGTAGACGAGGAAGGAGGAGAAGATCAGAACCAAGAAGCCGATGTACCAGGCTGTCACCAGTTCCTGCAGGTGGAGGTCAAACAAGACGATCACAGGGGAAAAAGTGAGTTTAGTTAATGCAGCAGCACTCTGACATATGACTGGAAATCCGCTTTCCTGCCAGGATAAAACTTTCTATGAGATAAAACGACGGGATAATACATGCGAAGGTAAATCTCTCACTTTACTGTTATTATTTTTTAACCCAAATACCGAACATCAGTTGTGATTGTTTTTGCAGTTTGAATCCTTTAACCCAAAACATCATGTCCTCCTTCACCCTGTACCCACTGTATACTAAAAAAAAGGGGAAACGCATCACGTGGCCCACCTTGCTGTGCGCGTAGACGACGGAGCCCAGCAGCTTCCAGGTGCCTCCTCTCCGGTCCATTCGAACCATCCGTAGGATCTGCAGGAAGCGGAGGCTCCGCAGGACAGAGGTGGCGAAGATGTTTCCCTGGCTGCCTGCCGAGACCACCGCCACCGACGCTATCAGCACTATGATGTCTGAGGAGAGAAACGCACACCGAGGAGCAACCTTCAGAAGAGCTTTAATAAAATCAGGTTGGAGAGCTGGAGTCGAGTTTTTTGATCGCAGCACGGTTCTTTTGACACGTGTGCAAGTTGTCGTAGGATTTTGAGCATCCTTAGGCCTCAACCATGACTTCCTGTCATTCTGAGGGTGTTAAGACTGTCCTGAGCTGGCTGTGATGTTGCGCTATGAGTGATCCTGAAGATTAGCAGATAACTGCATCATTAACATCAACAGACGTTCCTGATGTAAACGTCATCAATACACTACAACACTACCCAGTGACATTTCCTGCTCCCGATAGGTGGCGCTATGACTGTATCAGAATATTGGCTAATCAATCTGATCAGGTTTGGATGCTCATCATTACTGTGAGGTCTGAGCAAGAACAGATAACGTATGTGGGAGATACAGCAGCTTCCTGTTTCATGGCGAGGGGTAAAGTCACCACGACCACCACGCTGTGTCACGAAAACACTGGCTTTTAATGACTTCTGCATACAAGAGCAGGCTGACAAAAATGTAGGTTATTTTCAAAATGGCGGACTTCCTGTTGGTGGCACCTCAAAGTGACTGTTTCTGGCGTCCTGATCGGACACATGTGTGTGTGCTTGTGGGTCAAAGCTGGACTGTAGAGTTTGTGCTGCGAGGTGAGAAGCGGTCAGGAAGCCTCTTCTGAGCACGTGCAGTGATCGCCTTTCACATTTGTTTCTTTTGAGTCGTAATGACACATCAGTGCAGACAATCTGCGTTACTGTACGCGCTGCAGACACACAGACTGACAGATCTGTGTGAGAGGAAGTTCACACAGAAACCACACCGAGCAAAGGAATAACAGCGAAGCCACAAAGAACACACACAACACGAGTAATGAGCTCGAGAAACAACATCCGCCCACACCCCCACCTCACCTCCGCCCAGCCCTCGCTCCTCCACGCCATGTGAAACTCTACCCTCCTCTGAAGCTGTTCAGCTCTGTCTGTGCTGGAGGTTTTCACTCCTGTCCTCCTGCTGAACCCCCCTTTTTTTTCAGAGGACATGCTAAACCGAGGTGGGGTGGCTGGAGGAGGTGGAGGAGCTGACGCACAGCGGGAGGCGGAGGAGGGGGGGAAAGGTCAGCATGGAGGAGGCAGCAGGAGGGTTCACTTTGAAGGAGGGGAGAGGATGAAGCCTGCGTGTGTGTGTGTGTGTGTGCAGTCAGGTCAAAACCATCAGCAGTACACATAGGTTCAGTCCTACATTACCCATAATGCAATTCGACAGACACATTGTATCTATATACATATACAATTACCTGGATGAACACTGATTATTATCGATATTGAAATATATTGATTATTATCGGACCCCCTGACTCCCTACTACCTACTCACTATATAGGGGGAACATCGCCCCCAGCTGACTAATATAAGTGCTAATGACCATGGCTTGTACGCGACTGTTGACATGATGCATTGTGGGATACACTGACTGCTCTGAACAGGGTTTACACACAACAAAGAGCCCTTTGTAGTGATCCCAGAAACCTGTTAGCATGTTAGCACGACCTGTTCGCTCCGTGTGTTTCTGATGTCTGAAGACAACGACCAGGGTGATGATATGAGGGCTAAATGCTAACATGTGGCTAAATCGGTTTGTAGTTCAAATTACAAACTGTAATTTGATAGTTGTTATTGTTGATTTTTATTTATTTTTTGTATTCCATCAGCAGTTTTACATTTTTGATCACAGGTGATATTATCAGCTGTATATCAGAGTATTACTCTTACTTTTTATGTCTTTTTTAACACAGCCTTTGTGTGTTGGGCTCCATCCATGCTGGCGTCCAGCGAGGACAAACTTGTATTATAATTGAAGTAGAAGTTTAATCCTCTTAGGTGTGAGGTGTGGACATTTATCAGTTCAGACACAGTCTGATCATGTGACTGATCACTCTGTCTCTGCTGGAAAAGGACAGTGTGAGGACACGCAGGGCGCCGTGAGCTCGATCACGGCGCCCTGCGTGTCCTCTCAGCCCTGCTCTGCTCTGCCTCCCTCTCACCTCCCCCTCCTCCACCGGAGCCCACTGCTGCTCTTTCCGAGGAGCAGCTCAGAGATCCATGTCTAAACAGTGGAAAGAATAAAAGGCAGTTAATGCGACCTCATTACGTAAATGCTCTCTGCTCTTATGAGCTCTGACCACAGCTGAAAATGACACCAGAAATCTCTGGTCAATAGCGTGCTGTGGAGCCGCGTTCACCGAGAGGACAACCGCGGGCGGCCCAGCGGAGGGCAAGAGGAAGGCAGCCGGGAGGTGAACCCAGCAGCGCTTTCCAGCAGCTGGAAACTATGACTTCTGAAGCAGCAGCGTGTCACACGGCGAGATCATTTGAAGGCTCACCTATGACACAGAAGGGCTTCCTGGCGAAGCGCAGGCGACCCTGCCATCCTCTGTAGCGACAGCAGCAGCCCGCTGACCAGATACGCATGATGTACTCCAACCCGAAGACCACGATCATCACAAACTCCTGTACACAGAGAGAGAGAGAGAGAGAGAGAGTGAGTTACAAACTGCCAGAAACAGTCCTCCTGTGAGGTCAGTCTTCTTCTTCTATTTCTCATATGTGGGGGTCATGTTTCCTGCATTAGTGATGGAAGCCCAGCTGCAGGCGGACACAGCCACAGCAGCCTCACTCTGGATTTTACGCCAAACCCCAACTGCGAGTGTTGCTGATGATGGTAATAAATCACTTCAGCACCATACAGTGACGGAGGAAGTAGCTGCTTCCCACGGCTCCTTCTTCATCCTGATGCCGACTGTCAACCCTTCAGAGGGGAAAGATGGCCGATACATGCATGTGTGATGATCATCAATACAGGAAATGATGAGCATGTTCTACTGACATGTAGCTAAGATGAACAGATGCTAAAATAATGGACTAGCATCTTTTCTGTCCTTGTTGGGCGTGGCTCACACACTGCACAGACTCACATTTACTCTCTGATGACAGAAAATCTAGATATTCAGCCTCTGAGCACCAGCAGGATTCTGTTATTGTGAATAATGAGTGCACATTAATCAGAGCTGCAGAATTGTCACTAATTTTTGTGTGTGTTTGTGTCATCCTGTGGTGCCTGATCATGTGTGCGCTCGTCATTGTGTTTATCGGTGCAGAGTCATCGCACACCGGATCATTATCCGTCATTACTGCGATGTTTTTGTCATTTAAAATTGGACACCAAAATATTGTGTGTGTGTGTGATGATGGCGGGATCAGCCTTTAATGCACACACCGCTTCCATTAGATAAAAACGCTGATGTAATTAGCGGCTACAATTTGTGAAATGGTCGCTGCAGCTGCAGGCCGGTCATCATGTGCAGGAAACGCTGGAGCAAATGAAAAGGAGCTGCTTTGTGTGAGAGGCTTTTAAAAAAAAGCAGGCCGTGCCTCCAGACTCCATCTGATGTTATTAAAGTCAGTCAAACTCAGGGTCTGAGGGCAGACGCTTACACAAATGAGCCGCTGATGTAGAAGTCTATTAATTGTTGGGTCCTGAGGCCTGAGAGCTCTTCAGTGGTCGTCACAGACTTTGAGAAGTTTTACCCAAAGCTGAAAGCTGCGGTGCTCCTCCACCTCATCCTCACAGTGCTTGTTTTGTCATGTACTCCACTTCCAGCCACCTGTGCATCACCTGAAGACAAGCTGCAGTCTGTGACTTCGTCCATCATGCACGTACCTCTCTGGTGCACGCAGAGCAGGAAGAGAGTGACAACCAGCCAATACTCCGTGCAGGGTCCACCCGGAGGATTGGCTGATGTTTTTAGTGTTTTATAGCTTCCACAGATGATTCATATTCTTCGTTTTAATGCGAAACTGCCGAACTAATTGGTTGCTATCGGATTGTAAAGAGAAGTTACACTAATTTAACAAAAAGTGCATCAGAATGAAATCTCCTACCCGACCTTTAATCTCTAATCCTTATCTTCCTTCACTGTTGTTTTCATTTAGTTTTAATTGACATTAGAAAGGAAAATGCAAATAAAACTGTGATTATATGACATATAACTGACAGCGTGTTGTTAATGTTGACAATAAATTGTCATTTATTATCTTGACTTTCTATCAAATGAGGTTAAAGCGACACGAAAACAAAAAGTCAAGAGTGGAGGTGACAGAAAATCAAGTTTATATACATGTTTGAATATAAAGTTTATATTTAAACATGTATTTAAAGTAAGAACTTTACACAAAAAAAACTTTTCTAAGATGATTAAGTGCATCTTTGAAAATAGGTTTTTTTAAGCAAGACACACACAGTGAGTCAAAAAGAGGTCATTTGAGGTTTTTTTTGTAAATTTTCAGCTTTTAAAACAAAGAAAACAAAGTTTTTGAGTCAAATTTGAAAGTTTGTTTTCTTGTGAAGTTATATATTTTAACTTGAAAGTGTATCTATGTAGTTTTTGTTTATTATGCACGCTCTCCAGCTCTGGCCACAGACTTTTCAGTCAGCCCTCATGCATCCTCCCTGTCTGCAGTGAGCTGCAGTGTTTGTTAGGCGTCGGTGTGGACCTCCTGGTTCGGGAACCAGAAGCAGGATAGTGATGTGTTTTTTCTGTTCCTTACCAGGATGAGCAGGCAGTGTGAGGAGAAGTCCTGGTGAGCCGGGATGGTGGAGAACACAGAGAGGACCAGGCAGCTGAAGACCAGGATGAACCTGAACACAACACAGAGAGGCAGACGTCAATGAGATGACCGTTTCCACAGACCGCACACTGGAGCGGAATCAAACTCACTGTGACCCAGCTCTGAAGGAGGAGCCGTGCGCCGAGAACTGATTTCCTCCCTGCAGTGAACCGTGAGCCCGACTATTATTCAATTTCCTCACATATCAAGTTAATCATGCTTGTTTGTGCAACATGATTTGCAAGAAACAAGCAGTGAAACTGCGGCTATTGGAAAACAAGCAACATCCGACCGTTTCCACACTCACACTGTCGCTGCCTCCGCCAGGAAACCCGAGCCTTCCATCTTCATAACCAGAACATGTCTTTTTTTTAATATTTCCATCACATAAATCCTCCAAAAACACATCGCTGTCGAGTTACAGCAGCTCCTGATGCAGTGAGGGCACATCTGTGTTTTATCAACTCAGTGTGTGTGTGTGTCTGCACAGCTACACATGAATCATTTTAATTTACGCCTCTGAATTTGTCACATTTATATAAAACTCGTCACAGATCTTCTGTCTTTGCGCTGATTTCTGCAACATGGCAGAAAATGTACTGGCTATGGCGCCCAACTCGGCACACCGGGCCCCACGCAGGAAGTGCTACAAGTGTTGTGTTCATACAGGATTAGTTTTACAGGCGACCTGTCGTGGTTTGAAACGACTCCCCTACCCCGCCCAGGCTTTGTGCACTAATGAAATGGTGTCATGTTGAATTGTTTGGTGCACAAATTGTTGTTTTTTTTGACGGGAGGCACAGATTTGAGTGCGAATTGTTGTTTCATGGCTGCAGTGTGTTTGTTTTCCCGGTGAAGAGCTGACATAGTTTAATGTTTCGTGCAGGCTACGCTTTGTGTTTGAACGCCTAACAGCATCCCTGAGTGGAAAACAAAATGAAAAAAGCAACACACCTGATCTGCATTTAAGATTCAGCGCAGACACAAACGTGCTTCCAGCCGTCCTCACAGAGCAGGAGGACGGACCGACACCTGCGCAGCTCGTCCCTGTGAAAGCCGCTCTGCAGTCTCTGCTTCACCTCAGCCATTAGATGTGAATTTTAAAAAGGTTTCACACCATTAAGAGTCCATTTCCACTTGCATAAATGTCACTACCCATCATTCAGCGCGTTCATCTACACAGCTGTACTCAAAAGTGGAGACCAGGGACTCCTTCCTATCGGCCCCCTCGGAGCTGCAGTGACCTCACATTATGGCCGAGTTGAAAGGAAGTCTTTCAAGCTCCACAATCAGGGCCCGTCGTCAGGATAACGTCCGGCACTTGAATGGCGCCTGTGTGAACATGGTGGGTGTGCAGAGCGGGTCACTGTCCCATACCCTGCAGCACACAACAGGACTGTGCTCCTATTGACCCCACCCCCCCTACTTAGGCCCTCGATGACATCCAGAGAGCCAAAATGGAGGTCAGCATTTTCCACAGCCGCCAGCATGGTTATGTCATCAGAGCTGCTGGAGGTTCTGAGGGAATGAAAAGTATCAGAAGTTGGAGGTTTGCTCTGTTGACATTTCTAAAGGATTGAATAATGTAATTTTGATTGGAGGAAAACATCTAGTGACAGGCATTGTGGCGCTGTCACCGCACACCTACGCCTCGCACACTTACAAGGTTGTCAGACCGAAAATTACAGAGTGACAATCAACTCCCTTCAACCGGAGCCCAGCTCGTCTCTCCGGTTTGAATATATTTACTTTAAAAGCGGCTACAGAAGCACGCTGACAGCGTCATTAAGCACTCAGTGAAGTTCACTAATTAATCCTACAAACGAAAACGCTCCCGGCCGGCCCTGGGCCCCGCGTGTCACGATGCTCTGCAGCATTAATCTGGAGTGTCTCACTTCCAGTAGGGCGATTGCTCTTAACCTTCCAAACAGCAGAGGCTTAAAATTAAACACACACACACACAACGCAGAGACATCTGTCCCTCCACCCACTCACCCTCCACTCACACACAACACACACAAAGTGTGAAGTGCTGCTCTGATTTGCATAATTTAATTGATTTGTCTGAAAACAAATAGCCGCAGAACTCATGACTAATGTCCACACAAGCCGGCAGGATATGATAGGCCGTCATCCGTCTTCATTTTGGATCTGATTGGCGGACTGATCCTCTCTAGAAAGACTTACACAAAGGTACAAAACAGGTGGAGCCGCTCCTTACTCCTATTTAAGTCTGTTTTCTTTCTTCTAAAATAAAACGTGGAGCTGTGGATGAGGGGACGTGTGCGTCACGTTAATATCAGCTCTCCTGAAGCTCAGGCCAGTTCGGGTCAGAACGTTCTGTCTTTGCGTCCCAGATGCGTCCTGTTAGCACCACAAACCCAAAGACTGGTCAGTTGCTGGTTGTTAGTCGCTGTGATTTCCTGTGAGGTCGTGTGTTAGCGTGCTAGCAGGCCTGACCTCGTCCACACACACACACACACACACACACCCTTCACTGTGTAAACAGCAGATCAGACGGCGGACAGGTGGACACAAAACACACACACACACACACACCCTGCAGACACACACCAGCAGGTCGACCGTTAAACGTCACTTCCTGTTTACCCCCATCAGGTGCTAGTGATCCGATCTGATTGGCTGTGAGACGTCAGGTGACATCAGAGGAGGCTTTCAGCCACATCTGAAGCTGTCCATGGTGCTGAAACTGAAGCCTGCTCCAGCCTACGGTCTGAAGCAGCAGGTCACTGATTCGCTGTCACTTCAGGGCAGAAGTTTTATTTCCACTCAGTTTCTTTTGAGCACATTCCGACCTCTTAAACTGACAGTTCAGTGAACTTCTTGTCACCTTTATCCTGTCTGACAGGTCAGACAGCAGCTTTAAACACTCACCGTCTCAACATACCGGACTCAAAGGTCCGGATGTCTCCAGTACTATTAATTAGATATTTATTATTATTCAATATCCAGCTGTTAACAGTGCATGCATGGGCGGCCAGGTGCAGAGGGGACCATGGATCTGCATCACTGATGAGTCCACGACATTATCTCAAATGTTAAAATTCATTTGTGTTAGACCAGAGTTCATGACCTGGTGAGAGAGTATTTGGCAGATCTGCAGCTCGTTACAGCTGGTGGGACCAGAAAGGTGTTTGTAGAGGCTGTAAAATGCAAATAATTCCAGTTTACATATCTGTAAATAGTTTTTCTAACTGTGTTCTAAGAACGTGTGATTCTCTCTGCTGGACAGAGGTCTGAGCCTGAGCCAGGTGTGTGTCACTTTAATGTCAGCTCCATGTTTTACTCATGAACAAAAGTGACAGCTGGAGTCCGATAAAAGACGTGGTCGGGTTCAGGTCAAACATTCAGATGCCTGCTGTACTGTTAACACTGTGTCTCTGTGGTTGTGTATCAGCTCGTCTCGTCTCTATTAGCTACAGTTGCCTGTGTGCGTCCTTTTCTAGTGCCTGTGACCCTGTGACCTCTGACCTTCCTGTGAGCTCGCCCCTTTACTTTCATCCACACAGGCAGCCAGTCACACACCGCATGTCTCAGAGCGTCCTCCTGACACAGTGGGGCTCAGGGAGAGGAGGAAACTGTTAGACCATTATCACTCCTTTAAACACTCCCAGTCACACATACATGCCCAAAGACTGTAAATCTGCCACACAGCATGTACACACACACAGTCCTCATGTTACGAGCTGTAAGCCGCGGCGCTGACAGCGAGCGGAGGGAAGCGCTGCTACAGCGCTGAAGATGACATTTCCATAATACACCTGGGCTCTGAAAGGATGAGCCGGGGAAGCACTCTGTAAGCTGAGCGACACTGTGCGCCCCTCATAACGCTGATGCTCTCATTCTGAGGAAGAGCCGAGTGTGTGCCGGAGATTAGAGCAGAGAGAAAAAGGCCGCTAACTCTGCTGAAGGAGCCACCAGGATTTTCCTGATAAGTGGAGGTGCCGAGTGTGTGTGTGTGTTATCATGGTATGGATGTTTTTTATGTTTTGAAGATAAAGCTGTGCAGCTTCATGGCAGATTTAGCTGTTTTTATGTCCTCTCCCTTCAAACAGAAGCCTTTACTGCGGGCTCTGATGGCTTCATTTACTTCAACATACAGTCTGAGCGATGCTCCTTAAGGTTCGACGTGAACACAGCAGCGGGAGAATCCAGAGTCTGTAACAGATTTTCTGTTCTTTACTTTTGTTTGCAGTATAATTAAAGCCTGAGACCAAAGATGTGCAACATTTTAACTTGTGCTCGCTCTGACAGGATGATCACTATCTTAGCGGTAATGAGACGAGAGGCTCTGACAGCGGTTACACAGTGTGTGCAGTCTGTGATTTTCCAGGAAGTCTTCAGAAATATATTAAAAGTGCACACATCAGATTGAACTGCTTGTTCCTCTGCAGCTCTGCTTCGAGTCTCGTGTGTTATACATATCACTTCCTGTTGTGCTCCAAAAAAAGGTAATTAGTGCAATCAAAAAAAAAAAAAAGCAGATGGACAGGATGCATCATCCTCTCACACAGCTGGGCAGAGACAACACTGCTCTGCTCTAAAAACAGAAGCAGTGTGAGGGCACGCACATGATCCTCTGTGCTGCGAAACGATGCTCTATTACAGAAGCAGCCAGCGCTCTAAGGAGATAAAGCCGCTGAGACCACCCACAGCGTGCAGCGCTTCCACCATCACGGAGAGCAGCCAGAGCTCAGAGCACAGTGAGAAAAAAAACTTCACAAAAAAACCACAAGTGTGCAAACTGGTGGAGCGACCTGACTGTGGCTTAATGAGCCTGTTCTCTCGTGTCAGAGAGGCTCTGCAAATTAAAAGTCCATCAGCAGAGCTGCAGGAGGACTCGTAATGGAAAGAGGAGCCATTCATAGAGGAGCCAGGCTCTGCAGCCTCCTGCTGTTTATGGAGCTCTGCTCGTTGTGCACGCACTTACTGTAACTGCTGCCTGTTAGCAGGACTCACATTGCAATACAGCAAAATTCAGTCATTTAAAGCAGGACTGAATGTCTGATCAACAGTTTGACAGATGTAGCTCACAAGGCACGTGTCAAATTCTGCCTTTTAAAGGTCCGTCTATGGACGAGCTCAGACATTCTCTGTCTTCAGTCCTGGTCCTGGGGTCTCTTAAAGGGGCAGTGCATCCTGACACTCAGAAACAGCCTTCAGCCTTACCCTGCTTTTTAACCCCTAACCTTAACCAGTTGTGTTTTAACATCCACCCTGTCTGACTGTGGGTGACAGACAGGAAGTATTTCATGGAGTATTATGATGTTACAGTGGTCCCTCTCTATAACGTGGCCTTGCTAATTCGTGGATTTTTTTTTTAGTGCACAGCGCATTGTGTTCTGCCTCCAGATTGATTGACAGTGGTCTACAGCCAATCTCCTCTGAGCCGTGTCTCCTGTACAGTGCAGAATACGTACTGAAGACAGGGTTTGATCTTTGGTTTCCTTCTATAATACTGGACTTATTTTTCTATGGTTTGGACTTTGAGAGCATTTAAACAAGAGAGAAAAGTGAGAGCATGTTGATGCCTGTCTGAGAAAGGTGCATACAGTGTGTAGTGAGGGGTTTTACAGCCTTAAAACATCGATAATAATAATTGTAAAAAATAAAGTTGACTACTTCGCGGATTTCGCCTATTGCGGGTTGTTTTTGGAACGTAACCCCCGAGATAAACGAGGGTCCACCGCATACCAACGCCAGGGAAACAATGGCCGCCGACAAAACAAAGAGCAGATTTAATCAGGTGAGAAACCAACTGCCAACAGTGCTGCTTCTGAACCTTTTTCTTGAACTGGAACAGACGCTGTGTAAATTAAACTGAACTGAATCCGACTGACTCCCATCGTGTGATGCGCAGAGAGCCTCCGTGTTCACACGGCTGCACATGGAATCATTCCTGCTGCTGTGCATCAAAACGTTTCTTTGATAATCATTTCTTTCATCACTCAGATGAAACGAACCCGCCAGCAGGAGACGAATGTGGCAGGTGGAAAAGACGATGCTGACACATCGATCCGTCCTCACTACTCTGACTGTTTCTCACACACAGATCTCATTATCCCTGTTATGGGAGAGGATATTGTCCAAAGCAATCACTGTCAGAGGCTGATCTGCGTCATTTGAAAACCTATTGATCCGTATTCCACATCTGAAGACGTCTACGCCGACTCTCCGCTGCAGTTTCTCACTTTTCAGCAACTTCTCATCGATCAACACTATTTGTCCAGCCGCTGACGGGTCGATACTCAGACCCACCCGACCCACTTCTGCCTCCAATCTCCCTCTACGCAAACAAGTATTAATGGCGCCAGGTGAGGGGATAATGAGGCAGACCTGGCGAGGTCGGCAGGGGCAGACAGAGCTGCATGGAGGCGAGGAAGAGGAGTGGAGCGGCCTCCTGGACTGACCCTGCAGAGTTTTGGGAAAGGAATACCTTTATCTGTTGAATAAAAGCATCACCTGTCCAAAAGAAGCGCCATGCCCACTCACTGCTCCCTGTGGAGAGCACTGACGCCGACTCAAAGGTCAGACTGTGTGAGATGAACCAGAGTCTGGATCAAAACATTTCCAACAGGGCAGAAGAACAAAAGCTGAAAGGAGAGCTGGATGTGTTTTAAAAATCTGATTCCTTTTATTTTTTACAGCTGTCCAAAGATTTCATACAAAGACATCCTGCATCTTGAATACAATCCAGAACTCTTGGTCTCTGTAGAGACCGGCAGAGCAGCAGATTCACTCACAGCTCAGGCAAACCCCCCCTGACCTCAAAATAGCTCGGACCCCATTAATCAGTGGTGCCAGAGTGGGGCGGTCGATGGCCTGACACGCAGCATCCATCTCCATGCAGTCTAAATTTGGGTGATAAGGAAGGCTGAGGCTGGGAACATTAAAACGGGCCGAATTATTAATCAAACGCAGACGTCTGCGTGGAGAGGACGGCTTTTCAATCAACGGAGAATCTTTAGTTTCAATCTTCAGCTTCTTTGTTTGGATTCTTTTCTTCCTTGATGTGTGTATGGATCATTAACTTTCTCTCCTGGCCAGAAATCTTTGACTTCCTGGACTCAAACTTTAAATTGTTAACGACTCAGAGTCAACATATTTGGATGAAGGTGGAAATGAAACACTGATGTAGGATTTCCCCACACTTAGAGCGCCATCTTGTCCTAGCAGAGGTGGTGACATCACTGGGTTGGTTGGTGTGGAAGTGTGACAGTAGCTAGCATTAAGCTAACCAGCAGTGACAGCTTTGACAGTGACAACCAAGATACAGTGATACACTTTTGACTGTAAGGAGTTCATCGCTTCATCCAGTGACAGTACAGCGTGACCTCCCTTGTATCACTTTTAGCTTCACTGTCAAAGCTGTCACTGCCGGTTAGCTTAATGCTAGCTACTGTCAGACTTCCACACCAACCAACCCGGTGACGTCACCGTCTCTGCTAGGACAAGATGGATCTGTACATGTTGGGAAATGCAACACAAAAAATGTATAAATATGAGGCATAATTCAATACAAAAAATAAATATAAATTCAATGTTTCTGCAGCTTTGTGAGCAAAATGTTTTAAAAAAATAATCAGTAATGAGAAGGGGAGAAACAGCTCGGAGGCTTGAGCTGTTTGCTGCAGTGAAGATCATCCACAAGGCAGAAAAACAGAGCAGAGCTTCCCAGAGGAGCACGAAGCCTCCGGCAAGGCTGCGAAAAGGCGCAAGAAGACCAGCGGGGAGCAGAGGAGGCTGTTATCAGAGAGGCTGACGGCCATCTCTGTGGTTAAACAGGACTGTTAGCAAGCAGAGTGGGCACACAGCAAGAATGAAGATTTTTTTTTTATATAGCACATTTATAAGGGCATCGCCCAACAAAGTGCTTAAACATTAAAATACATAAAAGGGACAGACTGCAGTAAAATACAATAAAAACAAAGATACAATCATGAAACATAAAATCCCCAAGAGCTGCCAATACTCAGGCAAAGGCCAAGGTGAACAAGTGAGTCTTAAGTAGAGATTTAAAAGTGGTGAGGCCATTTCCCGCACAGCTAGAGGCAGAGCGTTCCACAGAGTGGGAGCCACGACTGAGAAGGCCCGGTCACCTCTAGTTTTTAAAAGAGATCGGGGGACCTCCAGAGCCATTTGGTTAGCAGACCTAAGAGCTCTGGAGGGCGGATGCACTACCAGAAGGTCTGATAAATAATCCGGGGCCAGCCCATGCAAGCAATTAAAAACGAATAAAAGAATCTTAAAATCAATTCTGTGCTTCACCGGTAGCCAGTGAAGTGAGGAAAGCACTGGCGTGATGTGCTCGTGCTTTTTTGTCCCTGTTTTGGACCAGCTGCAGACGGTGAAGCTCTGACTGTCCAATTCCAATATACAGGGAGTTACAGTAGTCTAAACAAGAGGGTATAAAAGCATGGATGACTCTCTCTAAGTCACTCTGACTAAGATATGGCTTTACCTTAGCAATAAGCCTTAGTTGAAAGAAACTAGACTTGACCACTGAGCTCACCTACTTGTCCAATTTAAAAGCACCAGCTACAATCACCCCGTGATTCCTAGCATGAGTTTGTATGTGTGGTGCTAGTGGGCCAAGGGAGCTGGCAAGGACCTGGACTAGATTTTCTGAAATTAAACGGGGCGACCTGGACTAGGTCGCCCCGTTTAATTTCAAAAAATTTAGGTCCATCCAAGATTCACTCGAATGAACGTTTCATATTAAAAAGGACAGTTAGATCCCAAAACCTCACGACAAGATCCACAGGTTTTCTTATGAAGGGTTGACAACTGATACTAAGTCATGATAATGACAGTCATACGTCACAATAACGAGACACTATGTCATAATAATAAATCACCATCTTACACTTATGTGACGGAGAGAAACATCATGATAAGCAGCACGGAAACAAATATGAATTTCTGATTTTGCCACGTCGACACACAGACGCGTCCTTCGCGTGTCTCGTGAACTTAGGGAGCCCCTGTGTGTTTGCGGTGGTGGACGGGAAGACGTGATGATGCTGTGACAGACTGTGGGTGACTGAGTCCACATCTGCCGCTCTGACTCCTCATGACAACACACAGAGAGGACGTAGTGATGAGGCGTTCATGAGTCTAACGATGAGGAGAACTCAGAGACCTGCTCTCACCCTGCAGCAGAGCTGCGCTGAACGTCCTGCGTGGACTGTGTGGGCGTCCGCCAGCACACCTGCTGTTGATGTTCACACAAGCAGCGCACAGACGCAGCTGAAGTGGAATTTAAACTCAGAGGTGTGCTGATTCATAATTGCAAACATTTTTTCCCTGTTTCACCGCTTTAGAAGCAACAGATGAAGAGAGGCAGAGGGCGGAAACAGCAGAACAAATAAAGCTGTTTGCTTCTTTTGCGGTTTTGTAACAACATTATTAACAACTTAGCAGCAGAAAACATTTCAGGATTAAAACATGAAATCTGCCACATAAAGAGATAAATACAGTCATAACAGAGCAGACTGATGTGTGTAGGTCTGTGTGGAGACACTTGGAGCAGGAGACTGCAGGAACTTAATGAACTGCAGGGTACAGCTGCTGTGGGCCTCATCAGTGATTCACGTCCTTTCACAGATCAACAGGTCGTCAGGAAGAATCGCTGTATTTGGTCGATGATACATCCACCAAATCTGACACATGAATACTTTTATGCTAACGGATCAAATGATCGGCATCATCTGGTCATGTGACTGGGGTTAACGCCCCCCCAACACCGCAAGCTGTTTGGCTTTCAGTCGCTTTAATTTTCACTCGTGGCTGGAGACGGGCAGCTAAAACTACTAGGCATGTGTTTAATTAGCAACAATAAACACATTTTACTAAAAAAAACTCTGTTCCCTTCTGCGGTCACCATTTTTGGCAGCCATTGTGATAAGTCCAGGCCCCCACGGACACATGATGACGAGATATGTCAGAAAAAGAACAGATATGTTCCTTTGTTCAAGGACTAAACTATCGTTATTGGGTTACTGTAGCTTCTAGATTCTGTCCACAAAGATAACATTATAGCTCGGGATGTCCCGATCCGATCATGTGATCGGAAATCGCGCCTGATTATGTGGTTTCAGACTCGACTCGGACGTTACCTCCTGTTAAGGACTTGGATATATATATGTATTAGGGCTGTTAACGTTAATGAGTTTCTGCAGATTAATCCAGCATAGTGCTGCGCAGGATGGCTCTCTGGCTTGTAGTGTAGGGGTGCGGTTGTTGGTTTGGTTGTGAGAGGTCCTGGGTCTGAGACTGGGATGAGGTGGTTGCTTTGCGAAAGTTACCAGGTTGAATGGAAATATTTAGAATGAGCGGCACTGCGTTTCGGGCCGGTTGTGGAAGGATTGTACCCGTGCAAAGGGGCAGTCGATGCAGTAAGCACTCTCCACACACACACACACAGTGTGTGTTCCGCAATCTAATGCCAACAACAGAGAAGGCCCGATCAGCCCAGTGCTTGTACCTCGTTCTCAGGACTTTGAGCAGCAGTTGATTCAGTGACATAAGTAATATTTGAACATAAAGTCAAATCACCTGGCTCAGAGGAGCACTCAGAGGCCACTCAGGAGCACCAATCAAACGTTCGGGGGTAGATTAAAGTTTTTGAATTGATCTTAAATGGAATCTTAACAAAATCTGCGTGTGCTCATTAAACAGTGAAGAGACGGTAACGGCCGCTGTGAGGATATCAGCTGGAAGTAAGCAACAACACGGACGATCCGGTCAGAATATAAATCAGAGATAACAAGCTGACAGCAGCTTAAATAAAAATGATGCCGTGGTGACAGCGCACCAATCACACACACACACACACTGCTGCTCATTAAATGCGTGGCTGGAAAACACACATCAGCATGTTGTGTCTCAAATATTTATTCCTCTTCTTATATTTAGCTGCGTGCAGGGATGATGAAACACGGTTCCTGAACAAAGGGAGACTTTCCCTGTACACTGTAGCTCTCATCATTTCATTACATTGTAAAGTGCGTGCATAGCCCCCTTTTATTGTCATTCACTGCAGAAAAAAAAAGAAGGAAAATTCACACAATGGCTTTCCAGAGCGCATTCAGAGCAGAGCCATAATATCAGGCGGTGGAGTTACATTATGAAGTTATGAAGGATGATGAAAGGAGACCCAGCCCGAATAAAAAAAAAGCCACTACAACGAGCAGCATGAATAGACAGACGAAACAAAGAGGGAAGGCTGTATCTCATGCCGGCTCACCGTCAGCACCACCCTGAAGCACAAAGGTGGAGTAAGAGGAGTTCTGTTACAACAACTCATTCAGCACCTTCCTCAGGGATGAGGAGGAGGAGGAGGATGATTGACAGGGAGGGGGGGGTGACTCCAACCTGACATGTGAGGAAAACACCGGATGAAAATGATTTTCTGGCTGAATATTTTATTGATTTTCAATAAAACCCAGCATACACATATATTAAAAAAGAGTCGATCAATCACAGACAGGTCGCATCAATAAGTATGAAGGAGTCACACAGTGTGAAGTCGAAGGAAGGGCACTCACCGGGTCAGGAAGATGAAACACATAAATACAGGAGCCGCTTGGCTGTTTTCGTTACAGTAACGATAACAACCTCACAGTAAATTACACCCGAGACAGCCGGAGAAAGCCAAATGGAAAGATGATATAAATCTGAGATGTTAAATCTATTGGAGTTGGAAATTATGAGACGCCTTCTGGTTAAAGGGTGTGGGGAGGATGAGGTCGGACACGGAGGTATTTTCCGTCCATTAGTGGCGTAGCATGAGATACACACACAATTCACTTTCCACATCTTCACCCAATTAACTAATCACATCATAATCGAGCGAGCTCTGGCTGGAGGTTTCACGTCAACGAGAAAAGTTATAGAGCTCCCGAACGCCAAGCGTGCGCGCACACACACACACACACACACACTACCGTGACATGAACACAAGCAGCTCGACGACCTGTCTGCATGTGGATGTTACAGCGAGTTACTGTGTGTACACAAAATGCTGCAAACACCAGGAAAAAACCTCTACATTCACTGCACACACACACACACACACACACTCACAGATCACATCTACAACTACAGCTTAGCAGGAAAAGGTCACAGAGTCCGTCAGTGACACAGACGATGCTCTGCTGGCTTTGGTGGATCTTCAGAGACTTTGCAGAGATTTATCATTATTAAAGCAGCTTCAGATGGGACGTTTGGTGAGAGTCACATGTTACACAGCGAGCCGTCTCCACCATTTTCCTGGCTACCATGGTAACAAGCCCAGGCGTGGACATTTCTCATCACCCTTATTGTTTTTGTTACCCATATTTTTTCCCACAGAAATCGCTAAATGCGACCTGCTAGCTTTGAAAGATCCTCAGCAGCTTGTTGCGGTCTGACTGGTGGTGTCATGTTGGGCAGTGATTGAAAGTGTGCGTCCTTTACAAACAGCCTAAACCTGTACAGTCACTAACTGTCTTCCTGTCATGCTGATATTATTTTTTTATGCTGATGCACTTCACTTCAAAGTGACCAGGCTGTTTTTCCTGTGTGGACCTGTTGTCGTTGTGTTTCTTGGGACTAAAGTCTGATCTAATTTGTTGCGGTAAATGTTGACGATACAATCCCGACTGTGTCACCAACAAACCACACAACAACTTTTCTGTTCTGTCACTCTCGAGGCCACTTTCTACCCGCCTGTGTTCCTTTCTGCACAAAGTGCTTTGAGTTGAGCCGCTTTTGATCAAATTAATCTGGATCAAAGAGTAAAAAGCACTCCGAGTTTACAGCAGACACAAACATAAAGGCAGAGGAAAACAGACCGAGGCTGCCGCGCTTTGAAACAGACACTCAGCTGCACAGTTTTTGTCCTGATGACAATGACGTTCTCCATCTCCCGCATCATTGACCTCGAATCAGGAATCAGATGTCCATTCAGCCGGTCTGACTGCTTGGAACCACCCAGCAAAACACATACTGTATTTACACAGGAACAATATGAATAATAATAATAAGCCTTTTTTCCACTCGTCTGGACGCACAGACACACAAACAGGCCGCACAAAAGAGAAACATGGACAGTTTCTTGTCTTAACTTTAATGTGCATGATAAAAATAAATCTGTGTAAATAATACGGACGCTTAAACAAAGACCAATGACAAAAGAGCAGAGAGACAAACACATGTTGCGTGTCTGGACGGCTTTGTGTGCATCATGTTTGTCTAAAATGGTGGAACAGTGGAGCCCTGGGTGAAGGTAGGATCCCCAATCGATCCTAAAAGCACCGGGAGCCAGAGAAGAGAAGCTAAAACAGGATGAATGTGACTCTTGTTGTTGTTTTCTTGTTAAAAAAATGTGATGAGATTCAAATATGTCTATGACCCTTTCAACCTCACTGCCAGATAAACAAAAAGCAGACGGAAGCCTGAGCTGAGGAGAAGCCAGATCTCACCACAGAGTCCAGTTTCAAATCACGACCCCGATCACACCCAGATTCTGTGGTTTTTTTAGGGAGTGACCCAGATAAGGAGCTTCATGGATCCCACAGGGTTCAAGTAGGAGGTTCTCTGGAGTGAAGACAGTGTTGAAACATCCAGGAAGGGTGAGTGTGATCATCCGCACATCAATGAAACCAGACATCATGTATGAAGAATGAAACCCAGGGAGGCCCGGATCAAGAACAGAGCCCTGAGGGACACAGCTGAGGAGGACACTGATGAGGAGGACACGGCTGAGGAGGACGAGGCTGAGGAGGACACAGCTGAGGAGGACGCTGCTGAGGAGGACGCTGCTAAGGAGGACACTGCTGAGGAGAACACTGCTGAGGAGGACGCTGCTGAGGAGGACTCAGGGACCTGAACCACACCAGAGCTGCTCGCTTCATTCTGACACATCTCATCAATAACCAATAACCCTAATATTATGTTTTTGTCACTTCACAGACAGACACAGAGCCACACAGTGAAGTGTCTGCCGTCTCTTCTGGGTTCCTGAAGAATCCTCCTCCTCCTCCTTCCTCGCCTCACTTCTTCTCTTTGTGTCTCTGCTGCTGTTTAAAATGCTGAATCACACCAGAGAAGATTTTAACTCCCCTGAAGGCCGCTTATTATGCTTAATTACTCCCACTGATTGGCTGTTGTCCCCCATCAGGACCATAGGCTGCATGTTCACTGTGTGTGTGTGTGTGGTGGATGTCTGTGGGTGCAGCTATCAGCAGCATGATTCATTACAAACAGTGTGAAGTGTGTGATGAGTAGGAAAACAGGTTGGATGTCGATTTTTAGAACAGCAGGACGCAACAAAAAGCTAAAATAAGATCAATTATCGCTGCAGAAATGTCCGCGTCAGTGAGTTGAACACATCTTTTCCACACTGCGATCCCTCTGACCTCTGTTTGACCTTTGACCTGCAGCCGCTGCAGGTGTTTCTGCACCTGTGGCTCCTCCACTCGGGCCTCTGGCGTCTCAGCTTATTTCACACTGCAGCACAACAGCTCCCGAGAGTTTGCATCTGGAAGCCATTGCCTCACAATCCCATTATCAAATTACCAGGCTGAAAACACACGCTGCTGTTAGCCTGCTAGCAAGCAGCAGGAGCGTGAGGAGCTGCCAGGTACAGGAGCTCCCCGTTTATTCACTAGCTCAGGTCTGTACAGTACGTCATCTGGAGGACTCCAGAGCTGCTGCTCACACTGCAGCTCACACATTTTCCACATGCTTGTTGTGGACTTCACAGTTTTTAAGACTTTCAGGTCTGCTTATAGAACCAGCAGACAGGTCAGTGGAGTCTCTGTGCACTGTGAGAGCTGCTGGTCCCGGGCAGGGACAGCTGCTGGAGTCTTTGTCTGCAGCGTCCACAAACATCTGACAGGACAGCTTTGGTCCACACATGGACAGAGGAGAAGAGCTGGATCCAGACTCCATGATCCCCAAAAGGAACAGGAAGAGACAGACTGAGAGCCACAGACACAGAGGACACAGACAGCTTAGGTTGTGTCAGCACAGATACTGACCAGAGTTTAACCTCTCATCAGTAACAGTTAGTTTCATATGCATAAGCTACAACACCAGAAAATGAAGACAACATCTTCATCAACATGAAAACTCATCAGACATGTTTCCAGACCTGCTGGGACTCACTAGTTATTAACGCCATGTGACTTCTGACGTCTGAAAATCATCAGCGTGGACAGAAGGACATGAATGTTTTACCCTGTGCATATTGTTTATTCATTTTTTTTAATAAATGTTGACGTGTGCCAGCCAAGTCTGTCACCTGTGAAGGACCCTGAAAATATTTCATGTTGTGCATGTGTGTAGCTCTACTTTACTTATTCATAGTTTATATTTTACGTTTATTTATTTGCATGCTCTTTCAAAAAAACACTGATGGTTCTTTACAAAACCTGGAAATAAACCGTGTGGCTAACCCTCCCTGAGTTCAGAGACATTAGGTCAATGCTGCACCTGACTGCGATCTGCTGTCACAGGACTTTTGTACCATTTCCAGCACACCCAGAAACACGAAAACCTTCCTCCTGTTTCATGTCAGCAATCATTCTGAGTCTGTCAGAAACAACATTAGAAGTGTTCCTCCTCCCAGACTTGCTGAAGTAGCAGCAGCATGGAGTCTCACTAAACAGGCGATACAATGACCGAGCCCCTTCACACAGCACAGCGCCGTCACGTCTCAGCTCCTTTATCAAGCTAACGATGCCTTTATTAAAAAGCTGCCAAACAGGGAGCAGGAGGGAGCAGGAGGGAGCATACGGAGGTGGCGCGGCTGGAGGTAATCCACTGACAGGGCAGTTTGGATGAGGGTGAGTGATGGCTGCTCTCCTGCAGAGACTGTCAACACAGAGGAAATGATGTACCGAACGTCAACTCAGACTCCAGACTGTGAAGTTTAGCCTATGCTGCAGGCTGTTATTTATAATCACCAGACTTTAAAGTCAGCATAGCTAAAACTAAGACTGTTTGGAGTGACAGGTCGGTGCCAGAGCTGGCCCATTTCAGCTCCGACATGAAGTTCCAGACTGACTGAATCCTCCTCACAGCATCATACTGCCACCACCACGTCTGACTGTATGAAGCCTGTTCTTTGGGTTCTAGCCTCTCCTTTCTGTCTCCACATGAAGACAACATCTCTGTGAGCACAGAGCTCTAGTTCAGCTTCATCTGACCAAAGGACTTCGGTCTGTGTGCTCTGTCTCCAGGTGGTCTCTAGCAGACTTCAGTCTGTTTGCTCTGTCTCCAGGTGGTCTCTAGCAGACTTCAGTCTGTTTGCTCTGTCTCCAGGTGGTCTCTAGCAGACTTCAGTCCATGTGCTCTGTCTCCAGGTGGTCTCTAGCAGACTTCAGTCTGTGTGCTCTGTCTCCAGGTGGTCTCTAGCAGACTTCAGTCTGTTTGCTCTGTCTCCAGGTGGTCTCTAGCAGACTTCAGTCCATGTGCTCTGTCTCCAGGTGGTCTCTAGCAGACTTGTCTGTCTGCTCTGTCTTCAGGTGGTCTCTAGCAGACTTCAGTCCATGTGCTCTGTCTCCAGGTGGTCTCTAGCAGACTTGTCTGTCTGCTCTGTCTTCAGGTGGTCTCTAGCAGACTTCAGTCTGTGTGCTCTGTCTCCAGGTGGTCTCTAGCAGACCTTAGCCTGTGTGCTCTGTCTCCAGGTGGTCTCTAGCAGACTTCAGTCTGTGTGCTCTGTCTCCAGGTGGTCTCTAGCAGACTTCAGTCTGTGTGCTCTGTCTCCAGGTGGTCTCTAGCAGACTGCAGTCTGTGTGCTCTGTCTCCAGGTGGTCTCTAGCAGTCTTCAGTCTGTGTGCTCTGTCTCCAGGTGGTCTCTAGCAGACTTCAGCCTGTGTGCTCTGTCTCCAGGTGGTCTCTAGCAGACTTCAGCCTGTGTGCTCTGTCTCCAGGTGGTCTCTAGCAGACTTCAGTCTGGTTTGTTGTACATTGTGTGTGTGTCCCTCTCTGAGGCTTTTCATGTCTGAAGCGCCCAGTCTGTATAAAGACTGTCTGCACTTTGTAAATGAATAAAAAAGGCAGCTCCTGCTTCAATATGCTCAGTCAGGGCGGTGTTTTGTGTCGCTGTGTGTTTCAGGTCATGCGGTGTGGGGTCTTCATCAGCACGCAGCCACTCTGTTACACAATCCCATCTGCTCTATGGGCAGACGGGTCAGACACACAAGCAGCTGAATGACTGTCTGAGAACTCAGAGCCATTAGACACACAGAACGTCCGCACAAACTCAAAGTGAGGCTCCCAAACAAACAACCCGACAGAGAAAAGAGGGTGAAGTCCTGTGTCTGAAATCTCTCAGCAAACATGTGCTGTGGAAATGAATCGATGTGAAAATACGCCTCCAGTCAAGAGAGCACAGACATCTGGTCCTGATTACACTACTCGCTGACAGCAGGATGTCTCCTCTCCTCTTTTTGTCTCATCAGTCCTTCTCTTTCTGCCATGTCTGCTCGCGCTCCGTGTCCCTCGGCATCGGCCTCCATCTATTTCGGTTCAGCTTTCTCTAGCTCGGATCCAGGGAGTTTTTCTAATCCCTCTGCAGCACCAGCAGCAGCAATGGACCAGACGAGGTCTGTGGTGGTGGCGCTGCACCGTCACCTGTACCTGCATGACTCACTGATCCTCGCCGTGCTTTGCAGCCCTGCAGACGTCCATCATACTATTTATATTATGTTTTATGTTCTCCTCGGCCTCAGAGAACTACGGAATATATTTTTGTCCATGTTCATGACTGCTACATTAAAACCAGAACTGCTCGTAGCCAATGTGCAAAGACAAGTGTCATAAAAACAGAGCTCATTTTATCGACTGTCACTCACAGTAATTACTAAAACATCACAGTAACGGGAAGCACTGTTGAGCAGCTCTGCTCCTGTAGACGCTGCTGGACGACTATTCAGACTCTTGACTGTCTGGCAGGAGTCATGTTGTTTTTTAAGACATATCAAAGGTCACCAATATCAATCAATGTGTGGGTTTACTGACAAACATCAGACTGCTTTAGGCTTTCATACGCAGGCCCAGCAACAGGTTTTATTGTGCTTATGAATATTAGCATCTATAAATCACACAGTGACGGTCAGTCCCGCTCCTCACAGGGTGCCCTCCGAGAGCAAACATGCTCAATAATTCAGGGGCTGCTGAAAAGCATAAGAACATTCATCAAAGAGCATTCTGCTGTGAGGCGCTTTTTAGAAGAAAAATGATTTCAGATGAAACAAAAGGTGGAAATCTGCAGAAACAGTGAACAAAGGAGACGCGGCTCCACTTAGTTCATTAGCTTTTACTCCTCTGGTGTTTTTTCCAGATCACGCAGACCTTGTTCAGACCACCAGCCGGTGGAGCTCTGCAGGCTGGGTCAGCGTCGTTAAAAGCCTGATGTAAAGTGGATGTGTGTGTGTGAGTTCATGCCGTCGCTGCTCCAGACGGCATGAACTCACCAGAACAGCATGGTAAGCTCATGAGACGCAGGCCATGGCGGCTTCGGAAAACCTATCCCGACATTTTCCATTCATAAAATTCCTGGAATTGAGATGAAGAGGGGGGAAAATAAATCAGGCTGCTGCCTGTCTGTGTTTTTCATATATTTTTCATGTTACTGTGATTGGCAGAATGAGGGTTTAGCCATATGTTTCCTGCTGCTGCCACTCTCCACAGCCTCCTTTTGTTTTTCCTATTGACATTAAATAGACATAAAGACGGGATTTGCTGAGTGTGCCTTCCAAGTGAAGTGGTTAGAAATGAGAGGCTTTTACGACATGGAAAGGTCTTCATTACTCTGCACATTATACTTAGAGCCATCTATTGATGGAAATTTCCGGAAAAAACGTGACTATAATTTCAGAAATGCTTCTTTAATCTCCCCCTCTCGGTTTTGTTTTAGCTCTTACCGATGTACAGTATGTGCTCCGCGCTGCGGCTTACTTGGTTTTCATATTTATTGAACTGAATTGTTGAGCTGGATTGAATGAGGCAATTCAATTCCCTTTTCTAATCTGCGATTCTTTGAGGTGGTTTTTCATTCAGTAGTTAAGAGGCCTCCCTGCTGTGCCAATAAAGATAAAACGGAACAACTTTAAACTCAAAGAAATCTGTCATATCATCAGCCCTTTCTTCTGATCCCTCACAAACCAGATCAATCAGACTGACACTGAACAGCTGATGAACTTCCCCGCCGCAGACGTCACGTGAGAACACCAAACAGAACCATGCTATTGTGTGCAGGCGTCCATTGTGTTTCTGTTACCGTGACGAGCCGTTCATTACCTCTGGATGGAACCTATTAATCACCTTGTTCATTAGTTTAGCTTCACCTCATCTCCCCTAACATTCAATTACAATATAGAGTAACAGGAGGGTAAACACGGCCGGATTCTTCTTCTACTCTGTACGCAGAACCCGTCTGGTCTCTGGGGATTAGAGTTGGACTTCTAGGGGTCAGTACCAACACAGAATAAAGTCCTTCTGGAGACATTTGGACTGACACACAACCACTCAGATGAAGCATGTGACATCAACAAACCAGCCTGCAGAGGACGAGGTGCAGTGAAAACTTCAGGCCAGAATTTTCGCATAGTGAATGGGTATGACTGGCCAGGCGAGGGTTAAACCCCCACACACACAGCGCAGAGCTCAGTGTAGTGAAGACATAATACATTCAACCAAAGAGAATCAAATTAAAGCTTTGATTGAGTGGCTGAAATCTGAAGATGACATTCAATATGATGTTTTCTGTTCTGCGATTATATTTTATTCTTGTGGTTGTTTTCATTTGGTCTCAGACAGAGTTCAGCAGCCTCAGCTGCATATTTCAAAGACAGAAAAAAACAGCTTTCTGGGGCTGCTCAGCCTTTAATTGATTAATGCAAGTAAAGACAGAAGCTCCAGAAACAGAGGAGGTGTCTGACTGAACCAGAACTACGACCCGTCTGTCAGACCCTGTGAGGCCTTTTAGACAGCCGGTGTGATTGTGGGTGGGGCTTATCGTCATGGCAGCCAAAAATGGAGGCGGCAGATAGGAACGTTTTGCCTTATTAAGAAGTTTTAATGTCATAAAAGTGTGTTTTAAACGGAACCTTACCCTGTTTATAATGCCCGACTTTTAACCAGTAGGTTTTAGAGTCTAACCCAAACCACCAGACAGGACTGATGTGTGTTTACACACCACACACAGTCATTAGGTGAGGGTCTGTAAAGACTGAGAACGACCACAAATGAAGGAGGAGCTGAAAGGGTTAAAGCTGACAGCACCACTCCCGAAGTTGTGTCTCATTTTTGGACCAAGAACTTTTGGACCACATGTTATAAAGCAAAGTTCTCTCGTCTGCAACAAGCTTCTCCACCATTTTACAGCCACTCATTCAGACCACAGCCACATAAACCTGGACCGGCACAGCACGGGCTCATCATCTTACTGTCTACTCGTCACTTTATCTCCGATCTATGTCCCCTCAGTCTCCTTCATGCGCCGAGCTCGCCCTGTTCTGTACAACTCGTGTGGACTTGTGGAATGTGACGTTCTCCGCTGATAATTGGGATTAGCATATTAGCCACCAAAACAATGCTGTGGTGATCAGAGCCTGCCAGGTCCGGTGGCCTTTATTCACCGCAGACCTAATAATCCTGCTGTCTCTGTGAGTAAAGCTCATTAAATCTCACAGAGTGGAGTCCATTATGAGTGCCTGCTGGCTCTGGCACCTCCTGCAAATCCTATCATGGCACAGATATGGAGCTAGCGGGCGGTTAATCACAGCCGCTGTGTTTGGACCGGCCGATTAGCACTCCTCACTGATCTCTGATCCCCAAGGATTAAACCCAAACAGCGGCAGAGCCCAACTGTACAACACAGAGACACAGAAGTCAAACACACACACACACCTCTTCATTCATGTCAGATTTGCTCATCAATAAACAGCTCATTCATTCAACACAGTGAAACATCTCCCATCCCATTCTAGGAGGCATAAAGTGCATCACTAATGGTTTTCTCACACACACACACACACAGGCCGCATGTTGGACCAACAAATGAGCCGCTGTAATCCACATCTCTCTTATCAACTCCATCTGCACTGTTTATGCTGTGGCATTCTCAGAAGACTTTTATTCTGCCTTTTATTGCCTTTTTATTGTGAAATTTTATTGTGAAGTGTCTCCACAGCAAATTGTCCTTGTGGGACAGTAAAGTCTGGCTCAGACTGTTTGATGCACAGAACAGCATTGTGTGAGGCTTTCATGGAAAAAAATGAGTATTTAACAACATTAGAAACACCTTCTGTGAGACCGGCTTGAAAGCTGCAGAGACACTAGTGAAGGACTGAACCAGGTCTGGACCTGAAGAGTCAGAGAAGACCGTCACTAGAGTCCTGCACAAGGAATGGACTGCCAGACTGCAGAGAAGACACCTCCAAACCAGACTGAGGTCTGCTAGAGACCACCTGGAGGCAGAGCACACAGACTGAAGTCTGCTAGAGACCACCTGGAGACAGAGCACACAGACTGAAGTCTGCTAGAGACCACCTGGAGACAGAGCACACAGACTGAAGTCTGCTAGAGACCACCTGGGGACAGAGCACACAGACTGAAGTCATTGGGTCAGATGAAGCTGAACTAGAGCTCTGTGCTCACAGAGATGTTGTCTTCATGTGGAGACAGAAAGGAGAGGCTAGAACCCAAAGAACAGGCTTCATACAGTCAGACATGGTGGTGGCAGTATGATGCTGTGAGGAGGACTCAGTCAGTCACTCAGAACTGTGGATCCTGTCAGGGTGGAAGAAACAAGAAGACTAACTGAATATCTGAAAACCTGAAGCAGTCTGCAGTCCAACCAGTGTCCTCTGGTAAATCACTGTGTGTCATTTAGTTCAACAAAAATCCTTTAGACAGGCTAACTGCTATTTGCTAGCTTCCACAGATCTTCAGCAGCTTGCTGTGTCTCCTCTGAGTCAGTCAGACAAAGACCGACTGAGGGTTTCTACAGCAGCTGTCCTTTATGAACAGACGCCTCTATGATATGGAACAAAGCACCTGCTGAGTCCGCTTAGAGAAACATGGACAAGACCCTTTTAATGGAAGCTATTTCTTTGAATATAGTGTCTGCTCTGTATGTATTTGGTTTGAGAAAAGCATCTAAAATTAGTAACAAAGAAATCCTAGACATTCCTCGGAGGAACATCCTGTACATTCTCCCTGTGAACGGCTTTCTGCACATTAGTGTTGAGACGTTTTGCTGACACGTCAGTGCCGCTATCAGTACAAACCCCGGCACTAATAAAAGCCTGCGTGCTCTCATAATCCCTGCATGAATTCAGTGTGAGTCTCCCACAGGGTAAATCTCATAAGAATGACACTGTAATTACATAACGGAAAACGCTGCTCCAGCATCCCCCTTTCAGCTCCATCAGAGGAGGCGAACCTAAGCGATGTAACGTAACAGGTTCCCTCTGTGAGTCTCACGCTCTGTGCACGTACTGTATGTGAAAGTAAGGATGGGATATTTATGTGCATGACTGTGAAACCAATATGGAGATTAACAGTATGTTCAGGCACCCAAACACCGGAGGCGTCAGCTGCTACTCCAGATGGAATAAAGACATGATATTTATTGCTGAATTCTTGCTATTTATAGAGAACAGAAAGGAAAAGTTTGGCTGCATTAAGCTCTTTAATGACATCGATAATACAAAATTTCACTTGATCAATAATGCCTCTCTCTCTATATATATATATATATATATATAAAATACATGTTAAGTGAGATGAATTAATCATTCTCTTCCCTCTGGCTCTATCAAGGTTTCTGGATGAGTCAATATCTGGAAAGCTGTCATAGCTGCTGGTGCAATGCTTAAAATTGCTTGAGGCAGAATAAATTCTGTGGAAGGTTGTGTGTCAGCACACACAGCCAGATGACCTGTCAGCTTATCAGGCTCAGGGTTCTGATAAAACCCACAATGGAGTCACAGGACAACAACTCCAAAACACGCGAGTCGAGACCTCCAGCCCGGAGAGAGACACGGAGAAGATGGAAGAACACTGAGCTGATAGGGTGGAGTGATGCTGATTGAATGCTCATTATCGGCTCTGAAGCTGGAATATTGTGTCAATGAATCCAAGCTTGAGCTGGAAACACATACATTGACTGATTCATTGTCATCAGCAGCTCAGAACATCAACCTTTGACTTTAAAAAACGCTGCCTTACCAACAGAAGGATCAACTCAGCGTGTCAACCCCAAGTCAGGCTTTAAAATGGTCGGTGAGTCACAAGCAGGGAGGAAACACTACATGCCATCTGCCATTTCTTCTCGACAGTCTGAAACACCGAGGAGTTGCTAATCATCCCACTGATGGCTCGACTCCTCTATCTGCCGAACAGAATGTGCGAGCATGTGGAGTTTTAGGAACATAAGGGGGATTTCTCTGGACTGACACGCAGCGTGTCTTCAGTGTGTTCCCAGTCTTACACTACTACTCAACAAAGTACAGTAGCTGCCGAAGAAACAACGAAGGCGTTGATTAATGTCTGTGAACCAGAATGGGACCCAGACATGATGCCGAGCAAACTGCGGGGTTAAAAGGTCACATGTGACCTGTGCAAAAACCAGATAACGTTAGCCTGTTCTAATTTTAATACCAATGACAGCGCAGTAATGCCCTCATCAATCACCTTCAGTCCATCTGCAGCAAATGAATGGGACCACTCCCCCTGTTTCCGGCTAAAGAAGAGACTGTAAATGGCACTGTGCAGCATCACGCCCTGCCGCCTGTGATGGAGGAGGAAGCAGCCAAGGAAATGAGGCCAATTTCCCTGTGGGGCCCAAGTTACCGGGAGCGACCAAACTGGGTCCACACAAAAGAGCCATTAGACTGCAGCCTAATGGCACCCATTTCCTGCCAGGTGTCCCCCAGGGGTGCGCTCCAGGACCACTACGCTTCTGTCTGGGTGTGTTGCTCGTCTTTCTGCACGCTCGTTAGATTTAGTCTGGCTCTGCATGTGCCTGAGTAATATAACCAATTAATGGAACATTTGAAATAATAATAACTGAATGTACTGCAACACACCTCACGTCCAAATTAATGTTTAAATATATCCAGAAATCTACATGACCCGACCACCCTGACCTGTTCTGCTGCCTGAGTGTTTATGAGAAATCCAATGAGTCACCTTTAATCATAATCACGACGGACAAACAGCAGTGTGTCCATCTCCTCATTTATTTATTTATATGATAAAATAAATACACGCAGAAACAACAACTGTTTCATGAGAGGAATCTGTCCTCCACTGCACTACATGCACTACATGTGCATGCACACGTTATGTATGCTGATAACATAACTATATATATATATATATATATATATATAAATATATTAAGTCATATATATATATGACTTAATATATTTTTCTTATGCTCTCAATGTACCTTGCAAAAAATTTAAAGTAAATAAACACATAATAAAAACAAAAACATAAATAAAGCTGGTATAAAAAACGTCCTGGTGTGAAATTAGCAGATTGTTGTGGACATGGGAAGGTGCTATACTTAACACATTATCCTTATATTCTTGTATCCAAAGGTGCTGTTTAATCAGCCTTTTATAAACAGAAGAGTGGATGGAGAAAATCGAACCCTCGCGATTCGGCCGTGGGCGTGAATCGATCATTAAATGTTAATTCATTGATAATCTACCTGTGAAATAAGGTGAAATAGACGGAACGAAAAGTTCCGTCAATGCGCGACATCACCCGGACACTTTTCTGGGACGGACACAAACAAAAATGGCTCCGCGGAAGATCCTCACGGTGCTGCAAAGACTTTTTAATAACAGCGATGCCCCACTCTCTCCTGATCGCGTGTTTGTGTGTGTGTTTAGTAGCGTAAATGACTGACGGAGTGAGAGTTCGTTAATATAACATCTTTAAACAACGCGGAAGTTTTTGGGCCATGACAACAAACCGGACGAACAACCAGATGCTGCGGACCGAGACGCAAAGGACTGTACCGCCGGCCTGACGGGACTCTGGGAGGGGGTGAGGAGTGGAGGTGTTTCCATGACGTCCCTCAGTCATGATGTGGCTCCACTGGCTGCTTAGTTTCAAGTAAGTGCTACTGTCTGCAAACACAAGTCCATCCATTAATGACGGGCTGATGAACATTAAGCTAATGTTATGCTATGTTAACATATATTTTAGTTGACCGGATGCCCACAAATTGAAAGTTTTTCTATAAAATGCAGTCCTGTTGTTGTACAGTGGAACGCTGTTGTTTTGTCTGAATAAGCTAGACGAGGCAGCGCATACTGTTGTGTTATGGAAGAGCTTGTCACTGGATGAAGGAGATTCATTAAGAGATTGTGTTTAAAACCCATCAGCCTCTTTGAATATTCAACATGTTTTGTGTAATAATTCTGCAGCTGATGAATGACGCCTTCTTTCATGTGGTATAGAGGAGACCGTCTTTGTGTTGTTCTTCATGTGACTGAGTTCACTGAGTTTTAAAGTACTTGTTGACAAAAGCTGAAGGATTTCGCGGGTCTATAATGCTTCATTTTTGCGATGAAAGTTGGTGTTTGCAGATGCTTGTTGAGATGAAATTGTGGGGACAAGAGAATATTGCAAAAAAATAGTTGTGATTTTACTTATTTATGATTTATAATAAAGTTTGGCAAATTTTGCTACCACACACACACACACACGGGCAGACTGGCTTGCAAGCAAGAAAACACAATTATCACTAACACCATCTATGATGCTGCTGACAATGCACGTTACAGCACTTGGGATGTGACAGCCTGTGTCACAGTAACCGGTCTCACCTGATGTCTCCACTTAACTTTTGCAGCCGTGCAAAAAAAAAAAAAGTTTTTCTTGCAAAATGCTTGGATCTGCGATGTGTAGCTGTTTTTGTGGGCAAACATAATACATTTGTATCACATGTGACGCATCTGCTGCATCTTCTAAACTTAACAGGGAAGTGAGGAAGTTCATTTGCTGAATTGTGGGAAATTTGCAGAAAAGATGCGGTGATTGGTTCATATTATAAGGCCATGCAGGGAATGGTTCAGTTTGTGATTGCAACTAAAATGCGGTTATGACTTCATTTTGTTACTTTAGTTCTTCTCTATATTTATACGGACCCGACAACCCTGAAGATTTTTTTTTGAGTACTTCCCCCTAACACCAACCACCACAACCACCCCTCCTAGCATTTGGCTGGGAGGGGCAGGTGTGCACGTCAGTTCAAATGCAGCCCTCTAGTTGGTCGAAAGCTCTTCACTCCTCTTTCATAGATTGTAGTGGCTCAGCAGCGGAAAGCAACAAAATGCATAGCAGTAAGTTGTACAAGCGTACTCAAGGGTCAAAATGTGTGCCGAGTATGAGAAATGCGTACATGATGGTGGGTCTGTTTAGATTTTCTCTCTATATAATGATGCTTTTTTTTTCTAACCTACTCAGCTACTGAAAGCACTTGTGAGGTACTTGGGGATAAGTGTCTTGCCCGGGGACATGTTGGCATGCAGCCATGATGGGGGATCAATGGAACATCTAGATAGACTCTCGTCATTGTAAGTACTTTGTTTTTTTTTTCCATACAGTCCAGGCTAACAGTGAAGGTATGTCAGGTTTTTATTAAATCAGAGTGCGGCAGGAAAACAGTGGAAGTGAAGTGCGACCGGACGCCTACTGTGCAGGAGGAGAAGATGCTTTCTGGCCAGACAGCTGGGGCCACTGAGGGAGGCTCGCTGTGCTTCCAGTGGCAGTAAAAAATAATAAATAAAAAAAAGGAGAGCAGGCCTGAGCTGCGAGCACAAAGTGTGCCGGGCAGACTGGAAGTTAAAGAATTTCCGTCCCGGCATGAGTGAGAGAGAGAGAGAGTCTGCCAGCAAGAGCAGCACTCTCTTTTTCCACAAGGGAGAAAAGTTATGGCGTGATTTGTGTGTCATCCAAACCACTCCATTTGGCGGGAAATTGTGAGGCCATAGTTAGTGCAATCTACCCCTCTAACTACACAAACACACACACACACACTGAGACATCATTCAATTTCTCACCTCAGCAAGTGTGCCATCAGGCTGGGCACCGTGGCCGCACAACAATTCAAAAACCAGCACTTGACATATCCAGCTGCAGAGTCCAAGCTGCTGCGGAAATCATGCACATACCACGCTCAATCAGACACTAATAATAGCTTTGCCTCGGCTGAAAATTATAGTTGGGAAGGGTCATTTTGTGTCAGTCAGCTCTGATGTCTTCATTTCATATCTGCACGGCTGACCGCCGCACATAATTGGATGCTCACAAGTGCATCTGCGGCCTCATCGGTAGCATTTCAACGCTGCACCTCACGCAAAGGCTTGCAGGGATGCGCCGGTAATCAGGTCAACATTGACACTGTCCTGACAGAAATACACAAACCGTGTGTCAGATCCATCATCACCTTCCAGATTCTATTAGCTCCACTAATAGGGCTGCTAATGAGAAGGCATTACGCAGGCTAAAAATAACACCGGCCAGGCAGCCGGGCTTCATCCCACCCTGGGTGCCATCGGCTATAAGAATATATGGACTGTGGCCGGCTCAGCGCTGCTTCTCATGTTCGCCGGGCCTCATTATCACACGATCACGCCTCACTAGCTACGAAGCAGCCTCCGTCTAGCTGGCTGCCAGTCCAGACAGGTGGGAGGGAAAAAGACAGAAAAAGACTCTGAGAGGATCAGGTAAATGAAGGAGTGTGGTAAAATGGGGGGCGCAGCAGTGAGTGGGTGGCAGGAGACGGGAGGAAGTGAGACCAACGGAGAACTGGAGAGAAAGAGGAGAAGGTAAAGGAGAGGGAGTAGGGGGGGTGCGCGAGTTTGTGGCAATGTTTCTCTTCCTCCTCCCCCTCCTTATTTTCCGTCTGAGTTACACGGTCATTTGGCGGCACTGGCTGAGACCACCGGCGTGTTTCCACTTGGCCGTCTGTTTGTCTGGCTGCCTGTTTATCTGTCTGACTGCAGGTTCTCGCTGCCGTCCACTGTCTTCCTGTCTGTCTTTCATCCACTTGGACTGTTTGTCTGTCTGTTTGGCTGCCGGATCAGTTTAGGAAAGCAGAACCCTCATTTCCCCTCCGTCACACGAGGCAGGACGGCGAGGTGCAGCTCAGTGAGACACAGTCAGCGCACAGGCCGAACACGACAGTCTGTAAATAAAGAGCGAAACTATAAAAACAAGTCGTAGAAACGTAAATATGAAACAGTATGAGATGTTCTGCTCTTGGCCTTCTGTTATTGGTCTGTGCCCTAATCTAAAGGAAGTATCATTTAAGCTCTCAATGGTGTTTCCAGTGATGCTAGCGTCACCAGGACAAACTCACAGACATGTCAATTCATAAATTACTTCATCTGCTTTTGTTACAAGTTGACAAACAGCATCAGGTCATACAGTGTAGCCATGTTCCAGCTAGCTGGCTAGGCTTAGCCTGTTTGCATGCTTAAAGTCATCACTAGTTAATACTACATTAGACCTATCGGCCAATCAGAAAATAGCATTTCTTGTTGCCGGGTGAGGTCTGAGTTTCAGCTGCAAGCACACGTTCCATAACCTCCACTGTTCAAGGGGCCCCTCAGTGACATTGAATAATAGTAATACTTAGCTTGCTGTCAGATAGTTAAAAGTGTATGAGGTGCATCTGCTGATAGACCGCATTAGAAGACTGACTTGCATGGTGAGAATGAGCATTTTTAATGTGGTTAGATCATTCTGACTTGGTCAGAATTATAGCCAAATTAGCACCGACTAGCTTAAATGATTCATTTTAATTGTATAGCATGATAATGAGGACACGTAGTTTGAGATTCTGCCAAACACAATCTTGATGTTCAGAGATTGAAAAGGGTGTCTTACTGATGAACTACAATGATCACAAAAGTGTGTGTGTGAGTGTGTGAGAGAGAGAGATGCAGCTGGGTTATGAAAATTGTCAAGAAGGCATGTTCCTTAGGTACCAGGGATGTCCCGATCAGGTTTCTTTGCCCTCGAGTCCGAGTCTGAGTCATTTGATTTTGAATATCTGCCGATACCGAGTCCCGATCCGATACTTTCATTGCAGCAAAACGTGTGTGTGTGTATGTGTGTGTGTGTGCGTGTACCACCACACAGAGATTTCACACACGCAGCATCAAAGTCTCGAACCCAGAACCTCTCGCGCCAAAAGCAGCTGTCATACCCCTACACTACAGGACACAGAGCCACCCTGCATAGAAGGCATTAACTTTGACAGCCCTGATAAATATATATCTGAGTCCTGATCGGGAGGTAATGTCCGATTCCGATCTGAAATCACGCAATCGGGCCCGATTTCCGATCACGTGATTGGATCGGGACATCCCTATTAGGTACCAGGGCAGAGAAACAGAATATTTTACTTAATTAGTATGGACTAATGTAGCTATGACAGCTTGATCCACATGGGCAGCCAGACACACACACACCAGTTTATCAAACATCAGCACACCTAACCGATTCTTTCATTTCAAACCTTTAAGGGCTCAGAGTTATTGTTTATTTTTGTCCTTTGATGAACAACAAAGCTACAGTTCAGCACTTTGATTGTTACAGTAAGAAGGAGGAACTGTGTTCCTTTACTGTGCCTCGAGCATTTGTCCAACATGTCTTCACTGCTTGTTGCTGAATGTCATCTTTGTGTGTATTTTGTGCCTTATAAGAACACACTGACAGACAAGAACTCACAATTGTCTAACATACACACCCAAAGCTGACATTACGTATGTTTCTTGCATGTGCAGCAGCATGTCTCCTCGGATTAGACTTCAACAGAGCCGCTGCCGGGCGAGGCGCTGAAGCGTGGGGCCTGTGGTGCGTTCGCTCGGTGAAAGGTGTTTGGTCCTGTTATTCAAAGAGACACCTCGGAGCAAACGTCTGACTTACAGTGGAAAAAAGTGAGTAAAACTTGCCGTCAGTCCCGAGCCAGGTTTGCTGTGTCTCCGTTAATAGTTACTGTATGTGTATGTATGTATGTTTTGGGAAGCAGAGGGACCGACGCCAGAGCAGAACTCACATTTCCACACCTTACTGTGCAACAGCCAAAAGTCTGAGGTGTCTGGAAACACTAACAGGAGTCCAAATTTAGCCCATTACCTTCAGGGGAAACAGGGGAAACTCTGCTTTTTATGAATCACTAATCATGTGTTATATTTGTTTTTAAAGCAGAAAATTCGGTTCAAAGTGAGAAAAGAGTCAGAGGATATTTTTCAGTCTCACTCCGTGTCAGACAAACACAGGACAGAAGCGTCGCTGCGTAAATTTGGCTTCATGATGCGACTTTTCAGCCAACAGTCTTACAGAATGGAAAATAAGAGAACGAGAAACTCATTTTTTTATAGTGGAAAACAACAAGTGCACCCAAAATCAACCACAGAGCATAAAAAGTGGGTCAAAAAGGTAACGAGGCAGTGAAAAGCTCAACAATTTTAATTAGTAATTGGAAGTCAGACGTCTTCCTCCGTCTCTTCCACCGCTCGGTACCATTTCACTCCTCACCCACACTTTCTCCATCAACTTGAAACACTATTTTTATATCCTTCCTTCCCCCGCATGCGCACTTATAGTCGATAATGGACAGACATACACACATAAGTGAGGATGATGACAGTGATGGAAGTAGGTGGCTGTTAGCACAGCGGTCACTGTGGGTTCCAGGTGTGATATGAGCTCAGTGAAAGCCAATTTAAAACACTCACCTATTCCTCTGCAATACAGAAGGAACCAAAGAATCACAGATTTTGGTAAAAAAATCCTTTATGAGTCCAGGATTTCAGAGGATCTTCTCCTCGTTCAAGCTCTAAAACCATCAACAAACCACCAATAGAAGTGTTGTCTCAGAGCCACCGCTCTGCATCTGGACCTGAGACAACACCCCAGAAAACATCAGGTGGATGGTGCTGGATAGTACCACGGGCTGCCAGCCACCCTGGCTTCCCAGCTGCTTGGGAGCTGCTGGAGGACGTTTAGCAGCAGCTGAGCTGCACCAGCTAACTGTGCCTGGCTACCTGCAGCTATCAGACTACGATCCTGCAGCCGGGCCTCTGGCTCACAGTGCAGTGCAATACATTACTGCCGCATAGCTAGGCCGTCCAATCAGAACTGAGTTGCAGAATTAACCAACACAAGTGCACCTAAACACTAGCCGGTGTCCAGCTCAGTGTTACAGCTGACCTGAGCAAGCTGTCTGTGCAGGACAGGTGATTTCAGTCCCTGGCAGCTCACTGATCAGTCACTGATCAACAAATCACACAAAGAGGAAACACAGCAAGCTGCTGAGGATCTCTGGAAGCTAGCCAGTCACAAGTAGCCTACATAGTGTTGTCTGTGTGAGGTTAATGTGCCAAAAACAATAGTGTAGATCCTCCTCAGGATGCTGATTGGTCCAAAGCACTAGTGGTTCAAAACAAGGTGAAACTTTGAAGCCTGGACATTTTTAGGAGTCCTGTGAGGACGGTCAGTGTTGTGATGAAGGAAAAAAGACAAGTGGCACGTCGGAAAGTGTTTTCTCTCTTTCTGGGTAAACCTTCACATGCATGAGGCCTGAAGCAGACTGACTTTAACTTCACTGCTGATCATACTTTATGTGGATAAATCTACAATATATTTTTTTTAGACTGCAGCCCAGGAGGAGGAACATTTTTCAGCAGCGCAGCATCCAAACCACCAAATGATTCTCAACCAAACAGGCAGTTTCGGTTCATTAACTGAAAAGGATATAGTTGCATAGAGGAAGTTTTTGGCACCAAAAAGGTTTCAGCCAGAAGGAAAACTACCAGCAACCAAATAAAAAAAAAAAAAAAGAAAAGAACCCAGAGTCAAATTAGAAGCTCTCATCCTCTCCAAATGAGCGATTCATCAAACTGTTGAACAAGCAGAAATTAAGTCTGCTTGTTCAACAGTTCCAGTGTTGTGATTAAATTATTATTTGTGTATATGGAAGCAGACATAGAACATACTGTGAACATCACACTGTGATGACCCAGTGAAGGCCTGCAGGGCCGCGAAAAACTGCAGTTCCACCAGTGTCCACTAGAGGCTGGCTCCATGTTTACAGCTGAAATAAACAGTCTGGTACAAAAAAACAGATCTGGTCTCTATTCATAAATTATATTATGCATAATTATGGGCGTGGCTGCTTTGAGTGACCGGGGGGGGGGGGGGGGGGGGGGGGTGACTCTGTGGGTGGAGCGTGTGTGGAGCTGAGGCAGGTGGGCAAAGCCCGACCTTTTAGTCCCCATGCAACCTGTCAATAAAGACCACAATCACTGGTACCAGGCTGTGATCGTGATAACATGGAGGTCTACGACTGACCCACTTCTGGAGCCTGCCCCTAGAGGCTGCAGGTTGGACTGCGGTTCCACCCTTAATTCTGCATAATTAAAGTTGCTTTGAGAGCAGGGCAACATCTGTCATACAATCAGGTATTGATGCCACATTAAGTATTAACACGCGCCGGTAACATCCTTTAATGTGACCAGCCTGACAGGAAACTGCTAAAGACACATACACAGACTGAAGGCTGTTCCATACTCCGCGAGACAAAGAGCGGAGAACGCGCTCCACGGGTGGTAAGAGATACAAAAAAAAGGTCTTTTCCGCACTGAGGTACCATACTCCGCGAGACGCGTGTGTGCAGAACTCCTCATACGGCCCGCCCACTAAACTATAAGGAAAGACTTTACTGAGTTTTTTAACACACCACAAGGACGTGTGCCATGGCAAGAGGGCATTATACAGAGAGGGTGCCTGCAACAGCGTGAGATGTCCGGCGATGAGTTGTGAAAATGCGACATTAAAAGTAACAATAGCAAAGATTCAGTGTTTGTGCCTTTATGACCACATTTGCACATCTACTGTGTTCCAATGTGCCTGCGATACTTCAAACTGTCCGGTGATGAGCTGTGAAGATGCGACATTAAAAGTAACAATAGCAAAGATATACAGACATTGTTAACGAGCCTGTTATGCCCGGGTATGTAGGAGTATATAGAATGGTAATAACAGTCACCATCTGGTATGTGTGAATGGCTGTCTGGAGTTATTGGTGACAAATCACCCTGACTTGCCTTTCTTTCTTTCTTTTATTGCTCATCATGCAAAACCAGTATGGTCTTATCTAAATCTGTTGAATCAGCGCTGTTTATACACCTATATACCTGGAGAGGCTCTTGCGCTTCTCCACTTTCATCACGCCCACAATAAATTCCGACCAATCACAGCATGGTTGCCGCACAGCCTTGAAAGACAAAGTTCGGCCCGGACCCTGTGCACAGGAGTGCGGATCAGCGGGCGGTCAGAGACAAAAAATGACGTCATTTTGTGGGCGTAACGTCTGCAGGGGGGAAAAATGTCTTTGTCTCGCGGAGTATGGATCCAGCTTTAGATTCTTACTTACATTAAGAATTTACGTGCTGCAGAGTCCCGGCCGCCGGCCGTGGCCCTCGGCCCCCTCTGCCTCGGCCGCCCTCTCCCCCCCTCTTCCTCCTCCTCTCTGTTATGCTGTGAGGCCCGGCAGTCACAGCCAGCTGTTCCACTTCAGAGACAATTAAAACAAGCTGTTCTCTGCTACCGCTGCTGCTGTTATTTTAGTCCCATATCTGCTTTAATTCAGAGCATCCAACCAAAACAGTGCAGTGATCCACTTCCTGCACCACAGATATACTGTAGCTCACCTCTAAATTACCCACGCTGCACTCCTAACCTCGCTCTCACTTATCAGATTCTCCATTTAAGGCAGTTGTCTTCATCTCCACCCATTCAGAAGCTTTTTGTTTTATAAATCCACAGCTTTGGCACGGCCCAGATGGTCCGACGCCACACAAGCCCAGAAGGTCAGAGAGAGAGAGAGAGAGAGAGCTCACAGTGGGACACAAGTAAACACTGAGTCAAGCTCGAGTGTAAAAACACTCTAAGTGGTGCGGTCACAGTCACATTTAAATGTCATTGGCTATCTGAGGTCGTCCTGATGGACAGCGATGACCTTTAAGAAAAGCTAACGGCGAGATTATGGGAGTCAGCCTGGAGGCCATTACACACTACAGCATGTTTGAAGCGTACCTGCAGGATTACCTGGAGGGCACTGTTACAGTTTATCAGCACAGGAACTAGAAGTTTGAAATAAAAAAAACATCTCTGGAGGTCAATTAAAGCCACGCACATGTTGATCCCACAAGCTGTTTGGAGCTCCGCTCCAGATCCAACTGTTTTACCCGCCTTTGGATTAACACTGGCTGTCAGTCAGAGGGTCTCAGAGAGGAAAACTCATATACTGAGATTGTATGTATTCATTTATCTTTTTACACTGACTGCTGTTTGTTCACTTGTTGTGAGCCTTGTTTTTATATGTGTGCCTTAAAATAAATGTTATTATTAATTATGAATAATGTATTTATTTTTGTAACATTTTTATAATATTTATTATCTATGTTAGCATAGAGTTGGAGTTAGCAGAGACGACAGAATACATAATACAAAGTTTTTAATTGTTTTTACTTGCAGTTACAGCTTCTGCCAGTAGGAGGCTCTGCAGCCTCCTCAGACACCTGAGGGTGACGTCACAGAAGATTCATCTGTTTATATTTACGGATGTCTGTAAACACATTTTCCCAGGTAAAACCATGTCAACATTTTATGTTGCCACGGTGACGAGTCTGCAAAACACACACACACACATGCACAAATCAGATACAACTCAAGCCTTGAAGCCAATGTGGAAGTGTTTAAACTTGCAGTTCACCCTGCAGCCTCTAGGGGCTGACTCCAAAAGCGAGTCAATCCCCATAGACCTCCATGTCAAAATGTGAAGTTGGACATTTTAACATATTCTGACCTAAAAGTACTCCTAATCCCAGGCGTTACCACTGTGAGTGACAGGTGGCTGCTGTATCACAGTGTGAGTGTCCCGGTGAACAGGTGACGTCACGGACGATAGCTTTGATAATCAATTATGTTTATGGATCGCTCTCTCGGGGTGGACGGTCTTTAAAAAGGTCAGGCTCATCACTGTCGCTGTCGCCTCCATTATCAGCAGTGAGCAGCAGGAGCCGCGGCGCGCTCCACATCGCACGCTGGCCGCCGCACGTGGCGTCCATTTTTTTCAGTCCAACGGTGCCTTCGTGTAGGCGCCGCGGTCAGGGGACGCTCCACGGCACAGATAGAGAAGTTGTTTTTATTGAACTGTCAGAGCCGGTTTGACGGCGCTGTGTGCAGTCAGTCAGTGTGGATGTTCATACATGTGACACGCCTGCATCCACACAGCAGGACACCGAGTGTAAAATAAGACAAAGCACACAGAACAGGGCAGAAAGTACCGATCAGAGCTCGATTAAATGATCTTCACTACACATTTTTTCCTTCCTCCTCTTCACTGTCTGCCTGTTTTCCTTTTTTCTCTGACAAACTTCAGCCTTCAGCAGTTGCGTAAAGCTGTGTCATGCTGAGCACAATTCAGAACCTCTGACTCAGCAGACATATTGGATTTTGCCAGCGGCTTAAAACACCAACAGGCTGACTCAATTATTTTTTTTTAGAAGAGCAGGAAGGAGATCCCACTTTAATTTCAGCCTGGGTATCTCAGCGAGTCACTCCGGCTGCTGTATAACATGATTTGGAGGAGGCTTTAGGGAGACTCCCGCACGCTCCAGCAGCTTTCCAATAACCTCACCAACACAAATTGAACATCTGATCAGAATATTCATGACTGTTCCAGCGGTAATATATCAGGTTAAACACTCAGAGGAAGTGCATCGCTGCAGGAAGATAATTTGTTCATTTCGGTGTACATCCGTTCAGAAGTTTGGATTCATTTTCTCTTTATTGCACCTGCAATCATGTCTCTGACGTTTCCATCCACCAGACTCTATGGTGACCGCAGCCAGGCCTCTGATTGGACCTCAGTGTGCAGTCCATGAAAATGTCTGATTTCCATCACTTTTCTCTGTTTTTACTACAAATATGACCAAAATATCTATTAATAAATGCACTTCAACAACTTTACAAAAATAGTTTTTTAAATAATCTCAAAAAAAGTCACCGTCACCGTAATCACAGCCAAAAACTGTAAAGACGTGAAGAATTGCCAGAGGTCCTTGAACGCATCACCTGTGAGGTGTGGTTCAGTCAGATCCGAGCCGAGGCCGGAACTTATCCCAGCTGCAGCTAATTCTACAAATAAAACAGAAACAAAGGAACATTCTGCACCTTCTGCACAGATCTGGGGAGCCGTGATTGACCCACCTATGACTAGCGGTGGTAACATCCGCTTCCCTCTCCCTCTCCACCATCCTCACACTCTCTCTCTTTCACTGCACTGCACTCCCTCTAGTGACCTCCACATAGTCAGGTGTTTAATAGATGGCACCTCACCAATCAGCTGTCGATCCATCCCTCTCCTGCCCAATCATAGCGTAGCAAGAAATTTAAAAGCCTCTGTCTCTTCTCCAGCCACCTCCTGATCGAATCCGGCAACCCTCCTCCACCCCAAGCACCTCCCGATCCATGCACTTCAAGGCCTACGCTCTCCTCTCTCCTGCTTCTTCTTCTCCGCTCGAGCTTTCCCCCCCTTTTCGGACGTGGTCCTCACGACGGGGTCTAGGACGCCAATGCACATTCACAATTATTCTGTTAATAAATCTTTCTCGTTCAGTTCGCTCAGTCTCTCATGATTGAATTTGTGCATGTGTCACAGGGTCAGTAAACAAACTGAAAGTCTCCCCCTCTAGCTGAAGTGAGCGGTTGTTGCTCCAGAGACAGGTGAGGACCAGGTGAGGACCAGGTGAGGACCAGGTGAGGACCAGTAGAGCAGCAGCTGCAGATATATTGACTAATGTGGGTTTGCTCATCTGGAAACTTCACACTCTGAAATCATAAGATTCACATCCCAAATTCCCCTACACACACACACACACACACACACACACACACACACACACACACACACACACACACACACACACACACACACACACACACACACACACACACACACACACACACACACACACACACACACACACTGTGGTAATAACCTGTGTCTGTGAGTCACCAGCAACCAGACATGCTGTGTTTCAATATGAGAGCCCATTAAAAGGCAACAAGTGCATCCTGGAAGAATTCTGCTTTATTGAGTGAGGTTATCTGTGTGTGTGTGCACATCAAATCTCCACCTCACATCCCTGCAGACACAGCATTGAGCGTATCTCATATCTCACACACACACACACACACACACACACACACACACACACAGAGGCCTGCAGGCCTCCGGTGACTCACTGCACTCCGGCCAAAGAAAAGGGTCTTTTGCATTTATTACCAGTTTGTGCAGCCGCCCACACTCTGACTGTGGAGACGGGATGAAAAGAGATACAGTGTGAAATAAATCAGTCTGTAAGCTGCACCAGAGGCAGCTGAGGTTTGTTCATGAGAGCTCAGAGAAAACATTCCTGCTGATGAAGGGCCTGGCTGTCAGAGCGCCGCTGTTACATGACGTCATTCACCAGAAACATACACAAGAGATGTGCATCAGATGGAGAGCAGGCCGCCGTGATGAAGAGCTCAGTTAGGTTGTGATTACAATTGTCTAATATATTCACAGGCGAAGGCACAATTAGCTGTTGGTTAGGAGTGTGCTAGAGGGACGGCACACATCGCAGAGTGGCCAAGTGTCGAGCATCATCATCCGGCGCCGCTCAGCCGACCTGATCGTTAAAGACACCTTCACTTCAACGGACTGAACACCTTCCACCACACAAATGTTCCCGGCCGCCTGTCGCAGCAGCTGGTAGGAAGCCTTAAAAACATTCAGAGAGTCTGTCTGATCTGCAGCGTCCTACAGCTGAGGAGCGCAGTGGAGGGAAAACCTGGTTTGTAGAGGCTGTAAACATGTCAGTGTCAGTAATCCTTCTTTCTAACTGCACACACTGACAACAGGGACACCAAATATGACTAACTTTTTCTCGCACGACTTCATGAAGTCATCACTGATGATTACTGTGATCACTGAGTGAAGTTCCTGATGATTAAAGCTTTGCAGTCCGCCTCTAACCCAATAAGACCGAACCCTCACCTGGCCGGTCCCGGCAGCATGTGCCCCTCTGATAGCATTACATCAGGACCTTCTGTTCACAGCAGCTGCACTTTGTCAGCCGTCTCTGCTGATTGGGAAAGAATCTAATTAAAAGTGAGTTCTCTGATGTGAAGGAGAGGAGAGAGGCGGTGTGTGTTTTAGAAAGAGCCAGGAGGCTCAGAGAGGAGGCTCGGTGAACTGAAAGAAAATCTGAAGTGTCAGAGAGCTCCTCATGCACATTTTATCATTCATATCATGTCTAATATACATTATTGACAGGGCAGAGAGTGACAGCTGTGAGGATGCACTGTAAACCTCCAGTGTGTCTCAGAGCTTATTAATGGGAGGACTGTCCTGTGCAGAATTGTTTGTTTTATTTTTGAATATTGTCAGCATGAAAGCTTTCATTTCGAAGCATGTGTCCATGTTTAGCTTAGCTCTGGGTGTGTTTTTGTTCTGTGCCGTCAGAGATGAGCCTTATTACAGTCACTTGTTGTTACCATGTTACAGTTACTGTGATGACGGCGTCGTTTTTTTTGATCTCGTAGCTGTTGAGCTGATATAAAAAGACCTGGACCTGTGTGACTCACAGCGCTGGCTCCTCAGGTGGGCATGTGTAGGTGAAGTAACCACACAGGCAGCACCGCTTTGATGTACAGTGCAGACGGAGCAGCTGATGTGCCGCCATGTTTTCACCCTCACCAGCTAATAAAACACACTCAGATCACCGTGGACAGTCTGGAGTCGAATCCTACTGTAAATCACAGCCGCACATGAACCCTCAGAGGCTGCATGAAGACGCGCCGCCTTCCTCCTGACTGATTTATGAATGATTCCTGAACGGCAGAGCTCAGCCTGGACCAGCTGCCTGGCTGTGAGCGTGGATTTACAGCAGCACTGTTGATACTGTACACAGAAGCTCAGCAGCACCGGCGCAGGGTCACTGAGGTTTATTCATGTGGGCTGCGTGTTGGAAACGAAGGCTGGCTGCACATTAAGCTCAGACTCAGATCTCACTTTTATAAGGACGTGTTTACAGAGCGAGGAACACTGAGAAGTTCAGAGGAAGGTTTCCTGTCCGGACCTCTCTCTCTCTCTCTCTCTCTCTCTCTCGTCTGCAGGCCATGCACTCTTTGTGTTGTGATGCTCGCTCGCTCTCTCTCCCTTCAGTTTTGCGGCCATCATGTCGTCTCTTTGTCCTTCTCAGCTCCGTCTCTCTCTCTCTCTGTTTCTCTGCTCGCTCTTTCCGTTTGCTGAACTATGCTCCAATTAGTTTGGCCCCACAAGGCAGCGCTGTACCAGGGAGGGCACTTTATAAGGACATCACCACACACATAACACACTCAGACACACATAACACACTCAGACACACACACACACAGCTTTGCTATTTGTTAGTTATACACCGGCTACACATGAATATTTCTGATTCACGGCCATGTTTACCTCCTGTGCTTCAGTACATGCTAAAACCTCCACATCTACTGAAGACACACAATGTCACACAACGTGTGTGTGTGTGTGTAGTACCACAACTTTATAGAAACTGATTTCACTACATGCAGAGCCTCATTTTGAACATCTAGCATAAACAGTAACGGAAACAAACATACTTCTCTAGTCCAACCAGGAAGTTAGAATCTCCACAAACAGCCAATAAGATGCCTCCATTTTAATTGATGCAGTAGATTAAGTTATTGATCCTCACAGGTGTAGTTCAGCAGGATCACGTTCGCTAATGAACACCGCTTTATGATGTTTGAAGCCTAAATATGATCACCTGAAGCTAAAAGCTAATGCTACGCTATCAACCAGCTACAGCACGGTCACATGACTACACCATCAGCACCACCAGGTTCACCGCTCTGACCTCTGCTACAGCACAAACACCTGGATGACCTTTAATGACATCGTCCGTAGTCCCATTTAGCCACTTGTTAGCATGTAGCCTTTTTTCACACATCTGGCCAAGAACAAATCAGATCAATGAATCATAGCATGTAGCAGTTAGCTACTTATACTTCTTCAAAAATATCATGTGACACCAACTCCTCTTCATCAGATTTTGATCATTATTTCTTGCATCTGCAGACGTTTGGAGATTTTTTTTAAATTTTCCTCCAGCCTGCAATCTACAGAATGATTAACCCCATAATAAACCTGAGTGAGCACAGAGCAGATCATCCGTTTGACGCCTGGATATAAATGGAAGGCCTCTCAGCCCGAGGTCTGACGGCTCCACAGGCAGCCTGAAAGTGGCTTTTTAACACCTCTGATGCTGTGTGACAGACATCCTCCTGCAGAATTTCAATAGCTGTTCAATAGAGACGCTCTTTCAGGTCCAATCAGGCAGGCTGAAAGGCTGCAGAGGAGGCAGCACTTAAGCAGATACACACACACACACAATGCATTTATTTTGCTCTTGGTCACATGCTCACTGACACCTTCCATTTTGTGCCCTCATCTCCTGAATAATACCAATTACTGTGCAGTGGAAGGAGAGCAGAGACGAGAACACTCAGTGAGGAGGGTGAAAAGACGAATCAGAGCGCGGGGACGGCATTATTTGCATGATTATTTGCATGTCTGTCAGTCTGTGTGTGTCTGTCGTCCTCACGTCGTCTTACTACTAGGGAAAATGTGCCTTTCTGAGGGTGAGGCCACGTGTATGTGACATCAATTTGTTGACTATTCAGACAGTGACCTCATGGAAACCAGAGACGTCGCCACTTTTTCTGGCGTTCGGGCTTGATATCAGACCGGGCTGATCCCGCCTCTCAGTCCTGATAAATCTTTACCAGCAACAACACAGTAAACTATACACGTGTTGTTCAGAACAGGGTTCATTGTGCGGCAGCTTCAGGACTTCCAGCTGAATAAAATGTTATAAACGCGAGTGTAAAATCACCCATGAGTCACCCCTGATTCATAGGAGCTCAGTGATAACTGTGAGTCAAAGATCAAATATTTTAGCACATTACTCAGCCTGTTCACGTCCCACAGCTGAAACACTACAGATACAGTCCACTGACAGAAGCCGGGCCTCAAGCCCCTTCACAGTGCAGGGCAGGCCTGCAGAGTGCCCAACCAGAAATCAATGAAAGTCACAAATCCTGATCCCAGCATCACTGATGCCCTCTTCCTCATCCTCTGTCTCCAGAGAGCAGAGAGGATGAGGAGTCCCACATTCATGACAATGAAGCAAGAGCCTGTTAAAATGATAGACAGACATTAATCCTCATATTAGCAGAAGCTAATTCACTGTATTATTATCACACAGCGTGCAGTGTTGGAGGCAGCTCACAGTATGACGAGCTTTAGGACAGGACAGCACAGAAATCCTCACTGGACATTGTGGCAAATTAAATTAAGTTACTAAATTAAATGAAGGTGCAAGCAGTGTGATGTGTGTTTTGCAAACATCGCCTCCTCCTTTGAGTGGTCGATGGTAGGCTTGTGCAAAATCGTATCGTGCGCAATTAATCGTCAGAAAAACTGTTATTGTTACTATTCGCCACTTATCGATTACGGCGATTAGTGCCTCGTCATGATGACGCATTTTTGTGTGAGACGTCCTCTCACCATCAGCCGCAAGCGCCCACAATAACAATAATGGTGGAAGGCAGTGGTGTTCAGTTAAATGATGCGGAGCAGCACGTTCCTAACAGGGTTACGAAGAAAGCCGAAGAAAGTGTGACAAGGCCACAACGCCGGCTACAGCGAAGTCTCCTCCAGCAGATATTGGAGAAGAATTCCACTCAGCCGAGAATCTGCGATACGTTTAGTCATCGTGCTCCTTACGACTAAAGTAAGCGCTGGAAGAACGTAACACAGGTTTATTTGCACAGACATTTAAATGTGGAATTGTCCGGTTTGTTTGTTTGTTTGTTTTTTCTGCTGCTGTTCTACAGTCTGAGTGAAAACATGCACTAGTGTGGGACATATTCCAGTCACAGGTTGATTTGCACACATTTTTTTAACTTGAAATAATCACTGATGTGACTTTTCTGAACTTATTTGTCCTGTTTAATGTTAATGTTGATATGCACTGCTCTGTGATCTTAAGATAAGAACATTTGAAGGACAAAGCTACTTTAAATATATGCTTCATTATTATTTTAAAGCAGTTTGTGGCTCTGTTATCAATAAATATTTCAAACATGGCGACTAGTCACTACTTTAACCTGTTAGAATGAAGGAGTTAACTTGACTGATGATTCGTCAGTATCATTTTAGAACAATGTGGCGATTTAGAGTCAAAAACATCTAAGTGCAAGTCATCAATTCATCGTCGAATTTTTTTTTGCCAATATCGCCCAACCCTAGTCGACGGACTGAAAGCTGCTAACACACCGACAGTCATGGAGCATAATCCACCGCTTGTCAAATGAAAAATGCTTCTAAAAATGTGTTATGTGTGATCACCACAACACAGTCTAAAATAACACACACACTTATCAAAGCTGTGTGTAAGACACTCATCATTATTAATACAAGCTATGTTTCAGACATTTATAGACTTTCAGACATGTGCAGCATGGAACCCCACCAGAAAGACACAACTTGTTCTGGCCTGCATGCTGCAAACTTTACTGGAATGAATGGACACCATCTTGGAGCAGGATGTGCAGTGTGGGCCAACACTGAATTAATTTAACTCTATTTGGCTCCGTTTGTCCTCTCAGCAGATTTTACTGATAATTAAAATCCCGCTGTTGTCATCTTAGTTCAGGTGCAGAGTGAAGACATGATATTTTTGTGGAGGATCAGTCTACAGCTCGTTTTTTCACTTGCTGTGGTGATAGCAGATAATGTGAACAGCAGTCAGAGTGGGCATCTATCAGACGTCCTGTCTGCATCAGCATGAAGAGGTGAGCTGCAGGAGCGACGGGCCGCGGGCTACTGCTGACGCCGCTTCATACGGCAGCCATGATGACAGGGGCCTCCATTAGTGTCCATGTTAATAATTAAGAGATGACCGGTGTGGGAAAGTTGCTTTGCGGTGCAACTGAGAGTGAGGAGGAAGAGGAGGAGGAGGAGGAAGAGGAGGAGGAGGTGGAGGAGACAGGTGTTAGAGGAGGGAGGGAGGCCATGCATGCAGACAAGAGAGCGACTCTTAACTCAAAACACAACGTTGTGAGTTTGTGTTGCTGACGACAGGCTGCAGCTATCTCAGCGGCCATGATGGAGGTTTGGCTCAGGCGTGGGTGGGGGCCCCCGTTCAGCAGCTGCTGTGTTTTGGACCCCTGGCAGGTCACGTGGTGCAGATGACAACATGTGTGGTGGTGGTGGTGGTGGTGGGGGGAGTCAGAGGGCGGGGGTCTATTTTTGAGCATTGCCATACTGAAGCATGAAGTCCTCAGCAGCTCTCCTCTGCGTGCCTCCTACATCCCTCCCTCTTTTCTCCCCTGGCATCCCATTTCCCTGTGTAATTAGGCTTCTAATTAAGGCTGTGGATGTTGAGAGGATGAATGCCCACTCTGTCTCCCTCTCTCTCTCTCCCCCTCTCTCTCTCTCTCCCTCTCTCTGTGTGGAGCCTTCAAGCTGCACCATAACGTCTGCAGCACAAAGAAGCAGAGCCGGCTCTGGGTCTGAGCACGGAGCTGGAATTCTGTATCAAATAAGTATAATGTGCTAAAATGCAAATACGCTGCATGAAAAAAGAAGAAAAACAGTAGATTTGAAGGGTTTTTAAAGAGGAGGCTCAGCGAGGAGCAGCAGCAGCAGCGCCACTGAAATAGCACAATGAGCAGAGTATGGAGGTCAGGGATGTGGATGGATGCTTTGATTTGCCTCCCAGTCCTGCAGCTAGAGCTACTCCAAAAGCAAGCACAATATTTTCACTCTTACTGACATTCTTCTCTTGTTTTCTGCTGCTCTATGTTTTTTATTTTCTATGACTGTGTCGTGCAGATATTCATACTTTAAATGGTTAAAATGTCCTGTGGATGCTGTAGGAGCTTCCCTTACAGGATCAAATATGTGTTAGTCTATTGATCCATTTCACCACAGCTAATATCACAGAAAAATATTTAAACTGGATGAAGCAACCGTCAGGACGGAACTGATCCGATCAAAAAGAGGAAGCACTTTCTCAGACGGTTCGTGACATGTTTGACGTGCGGTCAGTGTTACATGTGATGCAACAAGTCGCTTCTCTCTGGTTCACGTGACGGTTTAGATTCAGCAGAGTGAAAACGCCTCAAAATCTAAAACACAACAGCTCGATAAGTGTCTTTGAAAGCTAGCATGTAGCTGTTAGCATGTCTGTACAGAAAATGAACCTAAAGGGCAACAATCGGTAAACCAGAAAAGCGTTTATACAACATTCAATTCAACAATCACACCTGAGAGTGTGAGTCCACTTCCACTGAGTACCCACTGTTGAGCGTCCCAGCATGGCGACACAGACGTAAACTAGTTTTTTAAGCTGCTAAAGTGCTAAATAATATAATAATGTTTTTATCATTATTACTGTCAGTGCTTCCTCTGCTTAGGTGTAACGGATGTGTTTCTGAACAGGGCTGCGAAGGCGCCCCATCAGGTAACTACCATATTTTCTGGACTATAAGTCGCACTTCTTTTCATCCTTTGGCGGAGTATGGGGCTTATACTCAGGTGCGACTTATATATTAAAATATATCATTAGTTATCCTTGTGTCCTGACGTCCCATCACAGACAGATATCATGGCAGCTGTTCTGTCCCTCTCCTGACGGTTCTCTTCCACCTCCAGTCGTCCCCACTTTGCATTCTGAGCATAGGTGACGCGCACGTTCATGGACCGTGTGCTTGCAGCTGACCCTCAGACCTCACCTGGCAACAAGGAATTCTATTTTCTGATTGGTCGATAGGACGCTAATTCCAGACAGCTCTATGAGCGCACAGTAGTCGCCTTTGACTAATTTACAGGACATTTATAGGAATTTCTGTGTGGTGAAGCAAATCGTTTCTCCATGTAAGGTATTGTTAAAATGCGCATGTCTCACTCTCAATGCCCTGCAGCCGCAAAAGAGGAATTCAAGAGGCAACGTTACGCTAAAAACTTAGTAATTTACGTAGGGCCGCCTCTCATGGTCTGCACCAGAACAGACACCGAATTGTGTTTATTAACGGAGACAGTGAACAAACACACACTGGCATATTTCACTGTATTTATTTCAGGAGCCTGACTATACAGAAAATCCAAAGTCTGTAACCTGCGACCTAAAAACTGACAATATAATTTCAGAGCTCCCCCTACAGGTCTCAAAGCAGGCTTTCAGTGGAGCTCGGCTCCTCTTAGCTCCGCCGTAATTCAAACACATTCAAGCACCTATTCATCCTGCTGTTCTCTATTCTGTTGTTATTATTATAACTTGCCCTTACAAGATGAAACGTCTGTTCTTGGTCTCGGATTTGGTCAAAATAATTTCCCCCCAAATATGCGTCATATACTGTTATACTGTATGTTTTATTTTTCTTCTCCATTATGGATTTTTTGGCTGTTGCAAACTATAGTCTGGAAAATATGGCATGTAGACAGGTGGACATGGACTGACAGCGCTGTAGATGTCTCACACACACACACACACACACACACACAGAGCAGGAGAAAAATGAGGAGGAGCTGTAAACAGCTGAGGGAGGGCAGCTTTAATGCAGAAGAGCCAGCAGGCTGCTAATCCTGCGCTGGTCACTGCTGACGTGTCCTTGAGCCAAACACTGTGTGTGTGTGTGTGTGGCTGCACTCTGACCCGAGGACACCACAGACAGCCAACATAAAACACTGTTTAATGAACACTTGTACAGGAAATCAGCAGAGATGTGAAGAGGCTGCTGTTTGTTTACACTCTCCCACTTCACATTCACCAGCTGTAAAAAGCAGGAAATCTTCTAACTACCAGCTGAAAACATGAAATCTGCTGATTTTCCCCCCCTCTGCCATCCTACGCCTCCAAATCTTCAAGGCCGGCAGAGCGGGGGAGTGGATCAGAGGCTGAGGAGGAGTATGCTGAATATGTGGACTCCCAGGTGGAGGTTGTCCGTCCGTCATGTGTATATTTATACTCCCACCCGTTCAATTAGCTCCAAGGCCCCGTATGCAGAGTGCCGCTGTCAGTCATATGGAACCTGAGCAGGTGACCAGTGACAGCACAGGCAGGGAATGTGTGAGGGAGCTGGGTGGAGTGCAGACAGATGGGTGGATGGATGGGTGGATGGATGGACGTGCATATGGATTGAATGTGTGGGCTTCAAGTGTGTGTATGAGTGTTTATGCATGTATGTGTGGCCTGGTGGGCGTCTGCATGAGTGGTCACTCGATAGGTTTGTTGTTTATGTTGTTAAACGGTCCATGTATGTATGTATGTGTGTGTGTGTGTGTGTGTTAATGCAGTACAGAGTGTGAAACAGCTGATGGGTTCAAATATAAAGCGTGACAGTGGATGTGTGGGAGAAGTGATGAAGGCTGAGTGGCCTGCCAACACTGGCAGCTGCCTTTCACATTCAAATCACACAAATCTCTTCACACAATCCCTCATTCTGCACCCAGAGGAAGAAAATGTCCCATTTACGCAATGTTTTTAATTCTTAAGGATTAACTGAATGTAGCATTTTTTGCAAATTGAAAACTGGCTGTTTGTGTTGTTTTTGCCCTGGGTAGAGTCTGTCAGGCAGCTCCTTCATAAGGAGGAAATATTTGACACTTGAAAAATGTAGCACAGCCTGCAAGACCTAACCCAGGGCAACAAACGCCAAAAAAACCAGTTTGAAAAACAAAGAAACAAGGGAAACGTTTGCACAGGCTACTGAACAGTGATGAACATGGCTGTTGCCATGGTGACTGTAAATACAGATGAATGTGTCATCTTGCCATCTGCCATCTTGGCAGCACCTACGTCCAACCGTCACCCAGTTAATCCAAATAGTAAAGAGGTGCAGTGCGAGCGGAGCGGAGGTGGGTGGATGTGTAACAGCAGCACCCACCTGTCACTCAAACCACCCTCACTTCTGTCACAAATGTGGGAACAGAGACCGTTCCTCTCTCTGCATCAGGCTGTGAAGTTAGACATATTGAACATGGAAGGTCTGTGGGGAGTGGCTCGTTTTTGGAGCCAGCCTCTAGTGGATACTGGAGGAACTGCGGGGGCTTTGTTGATGTCGTTGACAGCAGGTTATGTGAGGTCAGACTGGGACGGCTGACAAACATTAGCACCTCCTCGTTCATGCCAAATCTGCTCTGAATAAAGTTGCAGTGGAGAGATGCAATAAAACATCATCTGGCAGTGCAGTGACACGACATGTCCGACACACACACACACACACACACACACACACACACACTGGTGTCAGCATGTTGTTTCAGGTAGCACTGAGATGATGAAATACTTTCCACAAAGTCTGCTCTGTCTGCTTATCAGACACCGAAACACCACAGAGCAGCTGCAGGCTCAGCTTCTTCTTCTGCTCAAGTTCTGCTACACACAACAGTGAACGCAGCACACTGGTCCCTGAATGCAACATGGGACAAAATCAAACCAAAACCGAGCCGGTATTTCACCCAAACCAATTTATTCTACACATCACGACGAAAGAAATCCCTAAAAATAAGGCATAACTGTAAAAAAAAAAAACATTCTTTACACAACTAGAAAGCCATGATCGACTCACATGTGACCTGCCGTGTTTTCCAAACACCTGAGATGCAGGAAAAGCCTGTTTTTACCCAGTCCTCTGTCTCCCAGTTTAATTAGAGAGAAGCCAATAACACTTCACACTGAGTTTACAACACTATGAAACATAAAGTTTACGTCTTTTTTAACCAAATCTCTCTGTAATCTGTAAATAAACAACAGGCACCGCGGTTTAAAGGTTTATAACGGCTAATTAGTGAACAGCAGAGAAAGCTGGTCAGCAGGTCCTGGATCAGTGAAACAGTCTATAAAACAGTCTCAGCTGTGGTTTTACAGCTCGGGTCTTCAGACGCTCGGCCACAAAGGCGCGGCGCTTCAAACCTCGTAAACGCCCGTGAGAGCGGCGGGTGGGCCCCGAGTTAAAAAGGCTACAGTGAGATCATGAAATTACAGATGGGACGGTGTGTGTGTGTGTGTGTGTGTGTGTCATAGGATGCATTTTTATTCATTAGAGGGCTGATGGGTGTTCAGCTGCTGCTGATTAAGAGGAGTAAACAGCAGCTGTTCAGTGGAGTGGGAAGGTCAGACCTGTCCGCAGCTCATTTCATGAGTACAGTGAGGTGATCGTGATGATCAATACATCAAGGAAGGAGCAGTGATGTGGTGATGAATACTATATCGCTTAATATTACCTTACTGTTTTAGCAGGAGTATGTAAGCACTGATCAATATCAGTATAATATCGATAACTGTGATCATTTGGTCACTATTGTGAAATGAAATATGACATGAAGGTTCCCCTATCATTACGTCCTTTAACACTATAAATAACAGATGGGGGGGTGAGTCTACCTGGATCAGAGAGCTCCAGAGTCTAAACCCCACAGAGATCAGGTGGGCAGGTGGAGTAGAGAGGAAGAGGAGGGCTGAGGAAGAGGAAGAGTGAGCAGGAGGGCGTGTGTGGGTGTAGGAGACCAGAGAGAGATGGAGGTGCAGAGATATGTGTGAGCACGGAGGTGATGTGAAGGAGGAAGAGGAGGAGGAGGAAGAGGAGCAGCTGACTTCTGATAGAGTGGTAGTTTAAGGAGGGACGTGTGAGGAAGACTAATGAGAGAGTTACAGTGATCAATACAAGATGTGACCAGAGCAGGAACAGCGACCGGAGCTTCGTCCAGTGTTTGAACTTTACACTAAAGGTCGCCACCGGGAGCCCCTCCAGGAAAAGTCAGACAGGTCGGCCGATGGAGCAGGCGGAGCAGAAGGCCGGTGGAGCAGCAGATGGTTGGCGAGGAAGCTGCTTGGCATGCATTAACGTTCATCCAGGTGCAGAGAGAGCGAGAGAGAGAGAGAGCGGAGGCTTCTGTGTGTGTGCGGCCTGTTCAAAAGTCATTACAATGGTGTATTCATGAAGGCCGCGGTGCTAAGACAGGATCACACCGTCCACCAGGCCCACGGGGAACATTCAGCCTGACAGACGGGACGCCTCGTCCTGACGCTCAGGCTGCTGACAGCTGATCAATACATGTGAGGCTGATTTTCTGTAGGTCTGCTGTAAACATTAGTGCAGCAGAGCGTTTGTCATAAAATCTGTGACTAATTAAACCTCAAAGATTGTACACGACTTTGGAAAATATCCATGCAGAGGTGAATATCGATCCTTGCTCTGATCCTTGCCAGGGCTGGGTGGTATTAAGGTAATAAGGTCTTCAAAATAGCGACGGTATCATTTTCAATATGTCAATAAAAAAAATGCAATGCACTTACATAGAAGATACGGATCAAATATTTATTTAATGCCTTGTGTGGCTGAATTTTTAGTTTTACTTCAGTAGTATAATACGTTTTACTTTTGGAGACATTCGATAAATTTTATGACTGTGACGTCCATCACATGAGGGGGGAGAAAGACGGCTATAGTCACACATGTGACCTGGTCCCATAGAAGAACACGACTTGTGCGGATGTCGCAAGCCACCTGTGTGTCTGTGCCACAGACTCACCATCAGAGCGGGTTTTCAGCACGGCAGGTTCTGTTGTCAGTCCACAACGTGCCCCGTTAAATATTTTTGATCTAGTCAGGATCACGTGCCACATATTAGGACTGTGTGTGTATTTTTTTTTTGGAATATGGATCTTTATGTTACTCTGGTTGACTGTTGTCAACCCGTTTGTTTGGCTTTGTTGTTCAGGCTGTGACTGTACTGTAACTGATTTGAGTGCTCACAGACTCTTCTGGATGTTTATGTTATGGTTGACGGTTATTTGCACTTTTTGTTATTATTGATTCAGTATTAGTGCTATTCAGTTTCTGAACGTGTAGGGACAAGCCGGCATGTTCGGTGCCGCCTCTGAGCCCTACGTCCATCATTTTTAATTCATTAGAAAAACGTGGCAGCGGAAATCGTGACCGGCAGGTTTTCAGTTTACGGACAAATGTTTATACATAATTAATTTACCAGAATTTATGGAGCTTACAATGATCAATGATATGCAGAATACATAGCAATGATATCAAAGCTTATCACTTTTGTGTGCTGCAGACACACTGGATCCGTCCTGGCCAGTTCAGCCCACTCAGGGTAGATTTGAAATCTAATGAGGAATTTAATGAGGATTTTTTTTATAGTGTATAAAACTAGGGATGTCCCGATCCGATCACGTAATCGGAAATCGGGCCGGATTACGTGATTTCAGACTCGATCGGAATCGGATGTTGCCTCCCGATCAGGACTCGGTTATATATTTAGGGCTCTCAAAGTTAATGCCTTCTGTGCAAGGTGGCTCTGTGTCCTGTAGTGTAGGGGTATGACAGTTGGTTTTGGTGCGAGAGGTCCTGGGTTTGAGGTCTCGATGAGCTGCTGCGCATCTGAAATCACCTAGCATGGCGCTCTGGACACACACACGCACGCACGCTTTGCTGCAACGAGTGACTTGCTATTTGTCGCATTTATAGAGAATCTTGAAAGTATCGGATCGGGACTCGGTATCAGCAGATACTCAAAAAAAACCTGATCGGGACATCTCTACATAAAACAGCTACTCATGTTTTACAGTGTTTTGAAATGGCTGACTCTGAACATGAATGGAAGATTTTTGTGAATGACACATTCGCAGAATAAATAATCACCTTTAAGCACTCAGAGCCACAAAAACAAGTTAAGCTGGAGTTGGACCACTCAGCCGCCAAATCACAGAGAAACAGAGCCGGTTAAACATCCTGACCCCACGAGACGCTCGCTGTAATCCCACGTCAAAACACGGACGAGAAAAAATCGACTCAATTAGCAACAAAAGCAACGAAAAAAACAGAAGCGGAACAATGTGGGGTTTTAACACATGCCAGCTGAGAGGGAGCTTTTTCTGTTTTCCACTGTGTGAAGGTTTCATCTGGCTCCACAGGTGTTTTAAAGGGCAGACGGCCCTTCTGTAACCAGAATAGACGTGTGAAGATGCTGCGTTTTGGGTTCAAAGTCAGTCAGGTTACACACAGGACGTGCAGATCAGCTGCACGACGAAGCAGATGACTAGAAGTGAAGATTTCTGTGGTGGAGAAAACCAGAGAAAACCCTTTAAAGTCAGGAAAGTTCAAAGAAATGTGTGGAAAGTGCTCGTCTGATGAGCCGCGGCCGCACCGATGCTTTCAGTCAGATTCAAGGTCTCCGTGTTAAAGTCTGAAGTTGTTTTTGTCGTGTTTTCAGTTCAGGTCTGGCACACACACACACACACACGCATGTGGAAAACACAGCTTTACACACCACTCATGGACTGTTGCTCATAAAGGTCCGCGCTGTTATTTTAGTGACATCATCAGTCCACAGACAGCCATCACTGCAGACTGTAAATAAACAAGATGTGTTTGAAGCCATCTTGGCACCACCAGAGTCCATCAAACTCCTGCTTAATCCAAACCTAATTTCCCTAAAAGGATCAATAAAGTTAATCCTAATCTTAATATATAAAACATACAGATTTTGTTCTGAGTTTGTTTAGTCTAGCATCAACAGTCACTTTCACAGATTCATGTTAGCTAAAGACAAGCGTCAGTCACACCTGTGCTCCACCTGTGCTCCACCTCAGCTCCACCTGTGCTCCATCTCAGCTCCACCTCCACGCTGACCTTAAATCCATGTTTATTGAAAGTGTAATCCCACAAATGACCACTTGAGGGTGACTCCAAAACAGTCTGATTTTGCATAACGATTAGATATTATAACTTCACTCCACCTACGCCTCCACCATGTAAAGCCAGCAGCAGCCAAGGTTCAGGTGTAGTCAGATGTTTTGCAAGGATCAGATTTGAGCGCTCACATTCAGAATGACGTCACTGCACGTCCATGACATCTATCAGCCATGATGGAAAAAGATGCCATCTTGGAACCAGAGCCACATCGTAGCCTTTCCACCCAAAACGACCACAACACTCCCTTTAACTTTTCTGTGTAGCTCGGATGCTCCATTAGCTTTTTTCTGATGGGCGAGGCGATCACGCTGCACGCTGATGTCTAACACCGTTTGTGGTATTAGTGTGTGTGTGTGTGTGTGTCCATGTAAACATCGGGGTTACAAATGAAGAGTCCCAGACAGCAGCGTAAAACTGTCCCGGACGATCCTGCCTGTAACTCTGCTCAATTGACGCCCGTCGCTTCCCTTTGCCAAGTCATGTCTGCCCGGCGCTCCACAAATCAACCTGTGCATGTTTGTCTTTGCAAAATAAGCTGGACCCCACAGTGAGCCAGCTCATGAGTTTGTTTCATTGGGGGAGGAAGGGAAGGGGGTAGGGGTGGATTTGGGGGAGTCAAAGCAGGAACACACAACAGCTGCTTGTGGAATAACCAGAGTGACTGAAATGACTGCAGCCCACAGGTCATATTACCCAGCCAGGCTTTTAATAGGCCTGCAGAGAGAAAGGATTAGCATGGAGCACAGTAGCCTGATCACATATCACAGATGAAAGGTGTGCTGACAGAGGAATATATCGCCTTCTTCGTCCAGGTGCATCACAGGTTGACAGAGAGTCAGCCATGTTTTTTTTTTTTTTTTATCGACATGTCATTGATGAAGTCCTCGGGGTCTCAGCTCCACTGTTGGAATCTCCATCAGAGCGCTGGCTTGTCACAACGATTAAGTCACGCTGCGGCTCGGCTGGAGCTCCGCTCTACACATGGCTACTGAGGCTTTTGGAAAAATATTTGTCAAAGTAATTTATATTTTCGCCTGGCTGCGGCGCTGAGGATTGTGAAGGAGAGTTATTGCTCTTGGCGGTTTGCAAGGAGATGGAAAACCGAGCGTCGTTATTGGTTTTATAGGAGAATTAAATATTTTTTAATGAGAGATTTTATTCATAACTTATATTTAGATCGAGTCCTCAAACTATGAGCTCTGCATATTTCCTCTCCGCGGCTCCCCCTCTCTGCGGAAAATTGAAATTAAAGGCGCAGACAGTTGTTAAACACACACTTGCAGCAGTTTCCTGTCGTGATTAAGGAGCAGTGTACTGTGTGAAGGCCCCAAAACCAAAAACTGGCCGAGTCAGACCAGGAGAACTATGTGACCCGTGTTTATGAAGCTCAGCACACATTTATTAGTGGGACAGGGTTAAGAGCCTGGAATCCAACCGACAACCTGACAGACGCTCGGTCACCTGAGCCACAGCCGACACACACACACACACACACATTACTGTGACATCGACTCACACGTTAGACAACGACACATTTCTTCCAGTGACATCACAGGATGTGTGCGTTTAATCGTTAAAACACAGCAGAGCAGCTGCTTGGCTGAAAGTCTTCGGACTAACTCAGGTGGTTGTGAGTACTTTGAGGTCTTCACACATCAACTATGATGACTGATCACACTGCAGCAGCGTCGTGTCTTCAGATGTGATAAAACATCACAACACAAACCGCTGCATCGCCTCTGAATAAAAACATGAAACAACGTGTAGAAGGGTCCACACTCGTAGTGCTGCACACAGCTCACACTGTGAGTGTATAAAGTTATAAATATATAAATATTTAATGATGAGACAACAGAGCAGTTTGTTCCTATAATCCGAGCGCTGGAGTCACTGGGATCACATTAACTGTCGTTTGTTCAGTCAAAATGGGACAAAATGACGAAATCTCTACTGCAGCTTCTCCTATGACACAAACACGACTGTTTCATCAGACATACATTTGTTTTTTCCCCTTCGTGTAAGGGTTAATATAACAAATTAAGTATTGTCATATGAAATGATGGTGCATCTGTGAAGCCTACAGCAGCAACAGTGACCAAGACAGAGGCTTCACGTGCAGGAAGCGCCTCTCCGTTAACATGCTCTTTATTTGTCTCGTGCAGTGATGGAAAGTCGTGATTGAACGGACATTGACGAGCTCTTATCTCACCCTAACACCCATTGTTCAGATGTTTGTGAATGGGATTAATTCTGCTGTGTACTCATTATATTTCAAATATCCAGTACATGCACTGCATTATGAGAGGCAGCTGTACAAGATGACATAACACTCCTGCAGCTAAAAAGCACTGAGCGCACACACACCTCTGGCTGTGTGTGTGTGTGTGTGTGTACACACACACACACACACAGCCAGAGGCTTAAAAAAACATGAAGACCTCTGTGTGTGTGTGTGATCTCTTCCTCCTTCTGCCCCCTCACACACACACACACACGCTGCACTGTAGATGACAGAGGACTCGCCTGAGGTGACCTCGGGAGCAAACTTAGCACTAATGTGTTCTGACAAGTCAGCGACAAGAAAGTGCTAACAGAGCAATGTAATGGTTAAAACCAGCGCGGCCATCATTCATACCTCAGCACTTTAACCTCGCTGACTTTTCTGCTGCATGTTGTCTAATTCTGTGAGAGCTGATGACACACCGGACAGGCCTGGAGTAGTTCAGGGTGTCTCTTTGGACTGGAGGAGGAGGAGGAGGAGGAGGAGGAGGAAGGCTCATAACTATGAGAAACATTGAGGTCGCCTTCTGACCTGAGAGTCTGACCTCTGACACTCGTGAGAAAAATCACAAACAGTTCATCACTGGACCCAACATGTTAAATCAAACCACTCGGGATGTGAGAGAAACCTGGCGAGCTGGACACACACTCAGTGTGTGTGTGTGTGTGTGTGTGTGAGAGTTGAATGAGGTCGTCCTTCACTGAGGTTCCCACACTGAGCTTTTTATGTTCCCAAACAGAGCGGCTGTGTACCAGCTCGCTGCTACGTGGGGTAACGGTCGCCCACAGCAACCGTGATGCAGGCGGAGCAGCAGACTCTTCAGGCTTTGACTCATGACTCTATTCAAAAGTGACGGGTTGTCAGGTTGTGAGACACTTTCACAGACACCTCCATCAGATGTTGGTGCTCAACAAAGCTCTAAAACACACAGAGGTGTGTTTTTCTGAGAACACACACCCCTGCTGCCGTTGGCGTTACACCATCATTAGGCGTGCTGTTCCAAGAAAAGTGCTGCTGAAGACGTAGAAATGTGTTGCAACTGTCCTAGAGGAACTTCCTCCGAAGGGGCGTCACTTCTGAGCTCCGGGGGTGCAACCGACAGAGCGCCATGTGTCAATTCACCAAGATGGTGCCACAAGAGGAAGAGATGGCATCAGCAGCAGAGTGTCCATCCATCCTCCAAACAAGCATCAGAGTTACAGCAGCAACAGGTGGAGCAGACACACTCACACCTGATCTATCTGAGAGTCCAAAGAAATCTCATTCCTGCTGCAGGAACAGGAGGTTTCATGTCTGTTGACTGTTGAAGCCTTGTTAAAGGCCGTTATATGTGTTCATGGGAAACTGAAGAGTGTGTTACACAAGAGAGGAGAGTGCAACACAACAGGAAGCAATGACACAATAGAGAAAAACCGTCTCCTTCCTGTGTTTGCAGTCACGCTGTCAGTCCTCTCTTTACTTCTCTTTACGCACTGTGACGGTGGCAGGGGGGGTGGAGGAGGGGCGGTGGAGGGACAGGCTGGCAACCCAGCTGCACCACTGCCCCTGTGGGTAAGACAGGGAGGTCAGAGGCCTGCTGGCCCGTCACCCAGCACCGAGCAGCATTACCAGGCTCGCGCTGAGCCGGAGGGGGGCGTGGCCCGCCACCGCTCCATCAGCTGGACCTTCAGCACGGATGAAGATGGAGGTAAATCCTTTACCCTTGTACTGGACAGCCCTGCAACATGCACACAATAGCTGCTGTAGTGTGAAGCCCACCTACGTCACACCAGCGGTGCTATATTTAACCACGTCTCTCCCAAGGCTTCTCAGCACTCTGGGTCTTTTTTTTCTCATGACAGTTTTTCCACAGAAGAGGCGTTTAAACCTCTAAAGTCTGCAACATTCACTCCATCAGAGTCAAACAAAAGTTAAAATCTGAGATCAGCTGACGTTTGATGATGAAGCAGAGTTATTCCCACGGGGACGGATCAGGCCCACAGACCTATAAACCCTCAACAAGATGACCTAATTATAGCCGCAGCCATGACTAACTGCTGGCCATCATGGTTCCACAGCAGAGGCAGCGAAGCTCAAACACAGCCAGGATGGTTTTTATTTTGTTGTTGCTTGTTTTTCCTCATTTTTTTTTTTAAAACAGAGTGGAGTCTGGAGTGAGCTTAAGGCAGCATCTGTTGCTATGGCAACGCAAAAGCTCTGAAAATTGCCCTTTTCACTCTGGGATCTCTCAGATGCTTTGAGAGGTTGTCTGCGCAGCTTAAATAAAAACATATTAAGAAGCTCTGTGTGTGTGTGTGTTTGCATCACCTCAGCAGATAAAGCTAGTTATTGGGTCTCATTCTGCCTGCGTGATGCTCACATGAACTGCACATCTCCAAATTAATGAAGCGGCCGGCCTCCTCCTCCTCCTCCTCTGCATCACTCCCCTCCAGGCAAACATCTGGATGCACGTGTGTGATCACCACTCAAATTAAAACCAAACTATGAACAGGCGAAAATGAATGTTCACATTGTAAAGACGGACAAATACACAGCCAAACTGACTCTGCAGCTATTCAAAGAAAAGGATGTAGTTTGGGTGGCAATAAAAGACAATAAAAATATGGGCATTAACACAAAAACTGAATTTCTGAGGCTGTATGGGCGGAGCCATGGAAACTTACAACGGGCTTCTATGATATGAAAAGTGATGATAAGTTCACTTGAGCGCTTACTCAGGCTCACACACACAAACAAACGTGTTCACGTCACTGACAGAGTCAAAAAGCAAGAAGCTAAGCTTCTTAGCTTAGCATTAAAGATGAGGAGGAACCCTGTCAGTAAAAGCACTGACTGCAGTTAGCTTCATTTAAAGGTGGATTATTCATCTAAAACAATAATGACGGTCTCACAGTAGCTAGCATGAGCTCTGATGACAATGATGCATTTGTTCTGACACTGGATGTAGTGATGACTGTCTGCTGTCATGTGTTGTCTCTGAAGTGGCGAGTGGTTTGTGGCGTGCAGCGCTGAAATGACAGCGAGCCCTCCTGTAGGCCACAACGCTAGCGTCAGTAGTTACTGCTGTGTAAAAGAGCAATACTGTGAATGGGGGGGGGGGTTCCTTTGAGTCACACCGTTGACTCACCGTACCAACAAGTCTGAGGCGGCCCCCTCTGTGTTTGACACTTCCTCTGACAGACCGTCTGAGTCAACGAGCTGTTAGCAACTCAAAACAGAGCTAGAGACATGTTGAGACAGAATGGTGGGAGATTTTACTGCCCTCAAAGACTGCATTAGAGTCTACACTGCAGGCAGGAACGTGAAATCCCTGCAGCAGCTGTCGTGCACGGCGCTGTATGACCAGGTGCCTGCTCGCACACTGACAGCCCCAACAAGCAGCCACAAAAACCTCCTCATCACGAAGAGAGACTCGAGCAGCAGCCGCACACACACAGAAAAGACTCTTCTGCTGGATACACACCGGGTGATTTTATGCCCATTTTGTCCCCCCAGTGATCTGATCTGAGAGATGAGGCCCAATTGGAGTCCAAACAATCTCCAAGTGAGTCAGAGCCTTCTTGATCTCAGTGATCAAACCTGTCAATCACTCAAAACACACAATGCAACTGGGGTCAAAAGGAAAAACTGGTGCAATTCTGGCAACAACACAATCCTCTGTACAACGTCTCATCATGGCTGACGATGGCTCGGCCTCCATATTCAGGTTTCTGTGAAATTGTTTCTTCAAATAGCAGCTATGTGATCTCTCAGTCTGAGTGAATCATCCTGTGTGTGTGTGTGTTCAGAGGATTATGATGTGTCCACCATTTTCCCATTTTCTACCATTTTCCCCTGTAAAAGGAGAAAATCATTATCTCTTAAAGGTCCTCCTCCCACCTCACAGTTTTCCATCTCAGGGAGGCTGTGATGCTCCTTGCATCACTTAGAGCAGCTCTCTGTGAAGCTTCATGACTACACGGTCTGCAGCGGGACACGGTCTGCAGCGGGACACGGTCTGCAGCGGGACACGGTCTGCAGCGGGACACGGTCAGCAGCAGGACACAGTCTGTAGCAGAACACAGTCTGTAGCAGGACACAGTCTGCAGCAGGACACAGTCTGTAGCAGGACACAGTCTGTAGCAGGACACAGTCAGCAGCAGGACACAGTCTGCAGTGGGACACAGTCTGCAGCAGGACACGGCCTGCTGTCTGTTGTCATGGACAGACTCCTGATGACGTCTCACGCAGGGCGATCAGGTAGCTGTGGGAGTGAGGCGGCTTTTCAAAAAGGAGGCAAACAGGTGCCCTTTAGGTAAATGATGTTTCATAATGTGGAGCACAATACCCACGATGCACAAGCACAGGCGTGCCCCGTCTATGTGTTTACAGTAAGGCCATCTCTAAAGACAGAGCAGGGGAAACTCCCTCTGAGCAAACTGTGAAACCTGAAACCTGCAGCAGGCGGGCGGGCGGGGGGGGGCGATCCCCATCAGCTGCCTCTGACCTCTGACTGGCATCAAACAGGCACTGATTTACATACATCTGACTGCCGGGAACAAGCAGCCTTGTCTTCTTGATACAAAATCTGAAGATGAGACATGAATTATTGAGAGTGTGATCACAGCGTCTGTAGATCTGTTTGTGAGGGATTGAAGAACATCTGTGCTCACGGTGAGGTTGAAGCTGCTGATAATCTGCGGTGTTTTATTCTTATCGTCAACAAACCCGAGAAAAGGCCAAATCTGCCCGTGTATTAAGCCGCAGCATTAAATAGTCCCCATTTCTGTTTACAAACGATACAAACAACACAGCAGGCTGAGTCTCCTCTTCAGCTGAACACTGAAGCTCTCGCTACTAATTGGTCCTTCAGAGTACAGATCAAGCAGCAGCCTTCAGGGCTGGGAAATGATCCCACGTGCAGTTCCTCCAGTGTCCACTTGAGGGCTGGTTTTAAAGTGAGTCAGTTCCCACAGACCTCATCAGCCTGGTGTAAACAACTGCTCTACTTCCTGTTGATAAGTCTGTGTTTTATCCAAGCTTTGAGACTTGATAGTTCCACTTTCACTTTCAGGTCAAAATCCAAACCTGACCACTATTTAAAAAAAACACCTGGACCTTAGACACTAAATATTTCCAAGCTAACGTTAGCCTCTGCAGCTAACACAGCAGAAGTTTTAGCCTTCACCTTTTTTGTAGATGTAAACAAAAAGTGTGATCAAACAGCCTCCATCTCTACTTTCAAGCTAATACGCTAAATCAAACTAAATTGTTTACAAATTTTCATAAAACATTTAAACACTATCAGGAGAATGAATGTGTGTGAACAGAGCAGACATGGGACAGTCAGCCCAGAGCACAGGCTTTCACTGTGAACATTATACATGACTGATTTCATTGATCATAATATTGGATATACATTAAGAAACCTGGTCGCTTTGGGTGATTGTATAAATGACTGTATGCTGACATTAGTGTAATGTAACAGGCTCCGTCACAGACGTTTACTTTCAGTTTGACGTCACACCTCTGCTTCATGTCACGGCGCCGATCGACCCGGCCCGCCGCTCTCGGACTGAAGCAAACAGCTCGGTGTGTTTACAGCACTCTGTTTATACGAAGCTTCTTTCCACTGACTCACACACTCAGAAGGTGACAGCAGGCCTGACACAAAATATGCAGGGAAGGTTAAGACACACTTCAGTGTCTGCTGTGGAAACACACACACACACACACACACACAGAGGCTGGATCTGAAGCAGCAGCTAAGAAGGAGAGAAGGCTCACACATATATTTCTAAGTGACAGGATCTCAATGAGTGGACTAAAGCTGGGTTTAGAGCTGCGTCTGATTAGTCATTCAGACGTCTGTTAAACATTTTATTGTGTCTGTCGGCCGCACACCCATCAGACCGACGCAGCCCGTAAACCCCAGCATCCCCAACAATAAACCCACTGACAAGCAGCGAGTTCGTGTCAGCACTGCAGCTCAGGAACCTGAAGAACACAGACACACACACACGAAGGATAAGAGACTGTTAATCCAGACGTGAGATGAATGGCAGCAGTGTGTGTGTGTGTGTGTGTGTGTGCAAGCAGGAAGGAGGGCAGCCTGGGACCTCAGGCACAGCGCAGCACAAAGAGCAGCTCAGTGCGGCTGCTGTCTCTCACACACACACACACACAGAGACACACTCACAGTCCATAAAAATATATACAGGAAAATTAAACAGAAGAGGAATTCCATGCTGCATGCAAGCTCCATATCAGCCTCCTTACTCAGTCCAAAAGTCAGTTTTGTTATTAATCTGAAGAAATTACAAAAATGTAAATTTCCTTGCTGCTGTGAGGAGTGCAGACTTGTTTTAATTTGAATGGTTTATTTTTTAGCAACATTTTATTCAAATGTGCTTGTGAGTAATTATTATGATACGAAGGCTTTGATTCGGTCACATTTCGCAAAGGTACACCTCCCAGGGAGCGTCAGGTTCCATCACAGAGTTATGTTGCGACTTGCTGTGTTGGAAATGTTGTTGTTGTTAATGTTGTTAATAATAATCTTTGAGCATGAAAGGCTGAGGAGGACGTGGCGTTCAGGGCCGATGGCTGCGAGGCCGGGCTCACATGTGCTCCTCTGACCTGCTGCTGATGCGTCGCTCAGCGCACGAGGCAGATAAGAACAGAGCAGCCTCCTCGGCCGCTTCCTTGAAAGCAGCCAGTGATGAAACAGAGTTTCTGTGAGTTATCAAACGAACCTCCGGTTGTTCGAGCAGCACAGTGTGACCAAGTTATTATCAAACACGCTGGCACAGTCACAGGAAACAGTCACTGAAGGAAGCGCAAAGTTTTTGAGGCAGCCGATAAAACACAAGGTTGTTACTGTGACGTACAAGGATCAGAACATAAAATAACGTCCTGAGATCTTTTTGTGCTTTTTAATGCAGCTATAATATTTTACTAGATGAACAAAAGTATGTGGACACTCAACACTCCATGTTTCTGCTTCCTGTCCGGCCTGTTAAGCAGCTGTAACGTCTGATGAGGTCGGGACACAAACTACGAGGATCATTTCTTTGAGCCTTTCTCGTGCAGACAGACACACAAAGTGATCATCTACATCCTGACTATCTGCTCTGATGCTGCAGCAATGATCAGTGGATGGAGGTTTGGAAGCAGGAAGGTTTTTGTCTGCACAAGCTGTCCACTTACTTCTGGTAAACTTTGAACAAAACTCATGTTGACATATTCAGCATATCAGGCAGGAATCTGTGTTTCTGCACATCCTGTTCGGCCTCCACCTGTTTGCACTGGTATCTAAATATTAGGTCAGGATGAAAAAAAAAAAAAACTCACGGCCGAGTTATGGAATTATAAAACGTTATATAACCGGAGGAAAACAGATATTAACAGCCTGAGAAACCTTCATGAAGCTTTGAAGACAGAACCGCTCAGCTCTCCCGCCCTGGCCTCTGCTTTGTTCTCCTGCTGATAAAGGGTGGAGGAGTGGAGCACAGGTCGAGGCTGAGCCGTGTGTGAGCACGCCGTCTGCCTCCATCCTGGATTTTAAGAACATAAACTTTTCAGAACTGCACTGCCCGCCGTTTAAAGACACAGGTCAATGGAAGACAAAACGCTCAGAGCGCCGCTCAGCAGCACAGAAAAACTGCTCTTAACTGAGATTATGAAAATGTGCCGCGGGGGCGTTCAGGTGTCGGGTGTCAGCTGACACTTCACCTGATGAAGAAGAAGACCTGATGCAGCAAATGATGGTGCACCCCGACCCTGCACGTCACTTCAGAAATCTGGCATTACAGAATTATTGATTCATCTGATGAACCAGGGCGCTCACATGGATGTTTTATGAGCTAAAAAAACTGTGAGGACTGTCACGTCAGCAGACCAGCACAACTTTCAAGACCACTAAGCATCACAGCCAGTCATCACAGCAAAGGGCAGAAAGAGGCCATTCAGCTCCACAGCCAGCCAACCAGGCGTCCCTAATGTCCACCAGCGCTGACGTGAGCAGCAGCGAGTCCGGAGATCCCTGCAGCCGAGCGCGAGTCAACACTTTCATAAGACACGCAAATGAGGATTTGTTAGACCACCGAGTGGATCAGTGGAAATCCACCAGGGCTTTTTTTTTTTTAATACAAATGGATGCAGGAGGTCACCACAGAGCCAGAGAGAGGAGGAGAGAGAGGAGGCGAGAAATCCTGCAGCTCTGCATGGGAAAACACTACCCATGATGCACCGCAGCAGAGAGCAGGATAACATTTTGCACCAACAAATCAACAAACAAAGAGGAAACACAACGAGCTGCTGAAGATCTCTGAAAGCTAGCAGGTAGCAGTTAGCATGTCCGTGGAGAACCAGAAGAGACGAAGGAATCAAAAACGTCCTAAAACACGTATACAACAGCCGGTACTGCCTCACAGGGAGCCGACTGATCTGACCAACCAGCGGTTCTGCAACAGGCCCAAAGCTCCAAGCCTGGAAGAACCGTGAGAGTCTGAGAGTCCAGCAGCCTGGACATGAGGACGTACCATCGGTAACAACAGCAGGGACACATGCTTCAACAAAGACACACAACATCCAACAACATTTTCACAGGATCGGAGTCCTGCTGCTCACACGCTCGATTTTTACTTCTGAATCAAAAACATACAAAGAAAAGCAACCTTCACTATGACAGACTTTGGTTCCTCCGACAGTTTGGATCTGTTGTGAGGTCAGAATCAAACATGGATGCCATACAACACATCCCACACGTCACCAACATGGCGTCACCTCAGCGAGAAAGTATCGAACAAGCTGAATATTCTACACATTTCAATAAACTAATGACGGCTCACAGACACAGCGTTTCCCGTCGGCTCCTTTTAGACTTGAAAAGACTGAATTTGATGTTTTTTGTTCTTTAATCAGACCTGATGACGTGACATCATCTCTGCTGTTACCGTGCTTTTATTCTGAAATGTTTACATGTCAAAAAAAGCAGCCAAGCATTTTATTTCCTTAAATCAAGTGTCTTCAACAAACATCAGGCAAAACAGAAAACAGATCTGAGTCTGAGCTGCTGCAGGAAGGATGCTTTCAAAATAAAAGTGAGTCTACAAACTCCTCCCCTCATCACTCTCTCTCTCTCTCTCTCTCACACACACACACACACACACACACCAAAAAAGGATGGTGCGCTACAGCCAGCATGTGTCTCAGCTTCCTTCTTCTCAGAGACACCAAAGATCCACAAAAACAGGAGTCACACGCAGGGAAGTGAGAAGCAGCGGTTTGAGAAGTGAAAATGGACAAACACACACACACACACACACACACACACACACACACACACACACACAGCTGGAGATGTTGCTGATTCTTCACCTTCAGCAGACAAACTGACCCACAGTTCAGCTTTTAATCAGCAAAAAAAAATAAAAACTCCCCGCTGAGGACCAGAAAGCAGAAGTCTCACACACACACACTGATCACAACAGGTGTCGGACTTCCACATCAAACATGCAAATAAAGAGGAGCACTCACACAAACGCGTGGTAGATGAACGCCCAGGCTCGCGGTCTCTCCAGCACGTTGTACAGGTAGTTCTGCAGCCGCCGGTAGCGCACGTTCCTCCGGCCGCTCTGCGCGCTGTATATGAGCGGCTTCCCCAGCAGGCTGAGCCGGGCTCCCTGCTTCCCCCTCAGACTGTCGGAGCCCGCAGCACCTGCCGCTGTGGCGGTGCTGGAGGCGGCGGCTGACAGCAGACCGTCTCCCGCGTTGTTCATCATCATCATCCTTCGCCCGGACTCCACATCTTTCAAGCCGTAGCCCTCGGTACGGTGTCCCGGCGACGTCCTCATCCAGAGCCCGGTGCCGCCTTCGTCTCCGCTGTGGTTCCGTGGCATGGCATCACCAAAGCGGGCGTCAAGTGCGCGCAGGTCTCCTCAAGCATGCGTGTGCTCTGCCGGGACGAACAATAACACACACGTGCGTGGCGCAGCCCTAACAGGCGCGGAGTTGGAGAGTGAAAGCAGCGCGAGGCACGCGGTGCGCCGTCACACTCTGACCGCACCCCCACCACCACCACCTCCCTCCCAGTCACACTGCAGCCGCGCGTAAAGTTGTCCTGCGCGCGGAGCTGTCCACTCTCACCACATCACACCGCGTGTCCGTCAGGAGACAATTCACGGAAACCTGTTGCTTCACACGAAGCTGCGCGTACGCGTCAGACGCGCCTCCGTGGAGCCGATCGTTTGCTTCGATTGCGCTGCCGCGTGTTCCAGCAGCAGCAGCAGCAGCTGCGCGCCGAAGCAGCAAGATGCAAATGAGCAACCGCCGCTCTGAGTCTAATGTCATTTCCCCCAAAATAAGTTCCGAACTGCAGCGTTCAGAGCAGCCTATCAGGTGACGCGGCTCCTGATGGATTTTCCACTTGCTGTTCTGGAAAAGGAGCCGCAGAGGACGGCGGCGCGCACATCTGCAGAAAGTATCAGACTATTTTAATTCAGAGGCCCCGAGTGGCGCGCGTGCACGCGCGTGCGTTTTGTACATCTGATTTTAGTTATCAAAGTTAAAAAAAACAAAACAAAAATAACGTCAGTGCCACCCTGCGACCACGTGGCACGTGGTCATTTCACTCGGGTGAACTTTATTTTGAAAGTCAAGAGTCGCGTGGTTCGCTCTGGATGGACTCGAGCCTGTTTCCTTTGTGACACTGACAGTGTGTGTGTGTGTGTGTGTGTGTGTGTGTGTGTTTACACTTTGTCTCTTTTACCTGCACTGTACCCGCCGCCTCTCCCGTCTTCCTGTGAAACGACGCCACCTGCTGGTGACAGTAGAAACAGTTTCACTCTTTCGCTGCTTTAAATGATGAGAAATTGTCTGACGCTGACGGCACTGGCTCTCATTTGTCAGTTTTTAATTGTTCTATGGTTTTTGTGCACTTTTTAAATATTTTATTTATTTAAAGTTATCTCTGTCTTGTGTCCTTATAGTTTGTATTCTGCCTCCTGGCCGGGTCGTCATGAGGCACAGTAATCTGTTTCTGTTCCTCGGGCTGAGGAGGACAGTTTTCAGGTTCAGTGTATATCTTCTGATAAAGAGGCGGTGAAGTGAAATCATCCTGAAACAAACGATTCCGACGGGGCCGAGGTCGTAGTGATGAGGCTCCTTCATCAGTCTGAGGCAGAGAGTAAGGGGCGTGACAGATTCTCATCGAGACGATCAAACTGAGCCCGTGGTTCCTCTTCCAGGAAGAGCAGCAGTGAGTTAACAGCCCTCCATCTTATCATGGTGTCACATGAGGTCACTTCCTGTGTCACCCCGTCACACATCTTCAGTGAGTTAAAAAGCATCCGAATGAAAAACAGCAGGCATCTCCGGGTCCTGTTCTTTTCCCAAAGTCTCTGTTTGTGTTGAGTTTCTTTGGGAAGGTCGAGCTTATTAAAATGATGATGACCTTTGACCTGATTAGACTAATTCATCTTTTTCCTGGGAGCAGCATGGAAATTTCATCATGGCCTCTGACACGCCCGATCCACGGGTATGTTTTTTTCTACGAGGAGTTCGTGACCTGCGGAGGGAACCAGGGGGCCCCAGGGTGGGTGGGGGGGGGGGGGGGGGGCGAGGGGTTCTGGCTGGTATGGAGAGGGTGACGGTGGTGGGAGGGTTGGTGGAGATTGCCTGCAGATGTTGTTTCGGGGGGCCCTCTGCTAACTTAACGAGAGGATGTGGAGCATAAATCTCCCAAGCTCTCCACTGCTCTGCATCATGTGTGAGGTCACATGGTGGGCCGACTTCCTCTTTGGTAACCAGAGAGTTGTGGTGCAGCGTTTGTGTCACATGTTTCTGTCAACAAAAAGTAAAACTGTTTGTTCATTTCACTGTTCGTTTCCAGTGAGGAGTGGAGTCCTGCAGCACACACACACAGTGGAACAAGAAACATTCAGTATGAAAGCTTCATGACAGAAGAGACAGAAACAAGTTCAGACCTGATCAAAAGGATTGTTAAACAAAGCAGGAGAAGACCTACAAGTTCATCAGAGAGCTTCAAGTCTGCTGTGAGAGGGGAGTCCAACAGAAGCAGACTGTCAGAGACAGGAAGAGAAACGTGTGGAAGGTTCTGGAAAGAGAACCAGTGAGAGATGAGTCTGAAGAGCCGAGAACAGCTGCAGAGACACTAGTGAAGGACTGAACCAGGTCTGGACCTGAAGAGTCAGAGAAGACCGTCACTAGAGTCCTGCACAGGAACGGACTGTCTAGACTGCAGAGAAGACACCTCCAAACCAGACTGAAGTCTGCTAGAGACCACCTGGGGACAGAGCACACAGACTGAAGTCTGCTAGAGACCACCTGGGGACAGAGCACACAGACTGAAGTCTGCTAGAGACCACCTGGAGACAGAGCACCCAGACTGAAGTCTGCTAGAGACCACCTGGGGACAGAGCACCCAGACTGAAGTCTGCTAGAGACCACCTGGGGACAGAGCACCCAGACTGAAGTCTGCTAGAGACCACCTGGAGACAGAGCACACAGACTGAAGTCTGCTAGAGACCACCTGGGGACAGAGCACACAGACTGAAGACTGCTAGAGACCACCTGGAGACAGAGCACCCAGACCGAAGTCCTTTGGTCAGATGAAGCTGAACTAGAGCTCTGTGCTCACAGAGATGTTGTCTTCATGCGGAGACAGAAAGGAGAGGCTAGAACCCAAAGAACAGGCTTCATACAGTCAGACATGGTGGTGGCAGTATGATGCTGTGAGGAGGATTCAGTCATTCTGGAACTGTGGATCCTGTCAGGGTGGAAGAATCATGAAAACATCTCTAAAAGTAAATGTTAGTTACTGACCTGCACAGAGACCTGACTTGTGATTGACTATGAGACTCAAACTTGTTGAAAACTAGACCAAGAGACTCCAGACCTTAAATGAACACATTTCTAAACTAGTGTGTTTAGAAATGTGTTGATTTAAGGAACGCTGACAGAGTGAGTGTTCACTGTATTTCAGTGGGTCATGGAGCTGCTGACGGACCACAGACTGTGAATAAAACGGACAACGTGTCACCACTTCCTGTCTGTGAAGACAGCTGACGTCATCTGCAGCTGAATGTGTTCCTCACAGAGGGTCGGTCTCTGCTCTCACACATCATATCTGATGCGTCTCTTTATCGTTATTGATATAATAAGTTCAGCTGCTCTGAAACAAAACATTTAACGGACTAAAGTAAAATATTATTTTTCCCACACTGACCTTTCACCCTATGACGTCAATAGAAAATAAAACACGAGGATGTTTTCCACACATTCTTTTTTATTTGTAAATAATAAAAATGAACTTTTTTATATATATATATATATAAAACATACACATCATTTGAGCCACATCTGTTATACAAACAAGAAATGTTGCAGTGAATGCTTTACTTTTTTCTCATTTTCTTCTTTCAGTGGAACACAGAAGTTGTAAACAATCAGCATGTTTTTTTCCTGTTAATACTGACAACAAAAAAAAAAGAAAGAAAAAGAAAAGAAAAGAAAAACCAGCTTCACCGGACGATGAACAGAAACCGTCTTCTGAGGGGGGACTGACCGTCCCTGGCCCAGGCTCAGACACAAAGACGTGTTCAACAACCTATTACAGCAGTGGTACACCGTGCCTCTGTGTGTGTGTGTGTGTGCAGTCCATAGTGTTGTTCCACTGCGTGGTCCCTAAAGCGCTCCAGGATCTCTGACTTGGCCCCCTTTTGCGATGAAAACCCTGCGAGTATATTTACAGTGTGTGACTCTCTGTGTTTATAAGATAACATCTGAAATCATTATGTTGAGACATAATTCATATTTCCATAGATCTGATTTGTACACATTTATTCCTACATGGTCTCAGCCCCTTGGAGGTATACTATGATGTGGAGTAACAGTAAGGGGCCTGTGAGGTCTGCTCAGTACAGTACAGTACAGCTTCCAGGGGGGGTCAAGGAGAGACATCAATGTTGGGGTTCGGTTTTGAGAGACATTCAGCACCGGACTGAGGGACGCGGAGTCAGACTGCAGTTCAGATGTCTTCATGGGAATGGCTTCGGTTTCTTGGTTTCATCTCTTTAATATTCAAGTACAAGCAAACTGTACAACTGCATGCAACATACAAGCGGCCCTACAGTATGTGGAACTAACACACGTATCTAGATCTTTTTTTTTCTGTATCTGTTTTACAAAAAATGTGCATGCAGCTTGGAACGGGTTCCAGAGTCATGCTGGCCCCGCCCCCTCCCTCCCTCCCTCCCTGCCTCCCTCCCGGGTGGGAGGTGAGTCAGCGGGAAGGGGTGGGGGTTCCGAACGGAGGATGAGTGTTGGTGTGTCCCAGTCTAGATTTTAACATTCACAGAGATGCACGAAGGGAAACTGTGAGCGGCTCGTCTCTTCTGTCTGTCCTCTGATATCCAGACAACGGAACCAGTGAAGGGATTTTTTTTTTTTTAATTTTTAAATTTTTTTTTTTAAACTACACGTTTGTTTGTTTTTTCAAAAAGTTAAACTTTTTGTTGTAAAAAAATCAAGCTCTTGTGCTTGTGCTGAAGTTTAAAAACAAAATGAAACTCAGGGCTGGATAAAAAATCCTAACGGGCCGGGGCTGACAGAGCCCCCGACACACACACATACACACCAAAAAAAAAAAACTAAAAATGAGATGGTCCTGTCCTGACAGAAGAGGGTTAGAGCTAGTGTCACAATTATAAACTTGTATATATGTATATATTTTTGCATTTTATTTTCATAACACTAAACTTTTTTCTCTTTCTTGTTCAGAATGATTTTTTAATAAATTCTCTTTTATTAAACTTTAATTTTTTAAACTTTGTCAGAACTTTCAAACATCCATCCATCCATCCATTTTCTACCTCTTATCTGGGGGCAGCAGTCTAAGCAGGGACACCCAGACTTCCCTCTCACCGGACACTTCCTCTAGCTCTTCTGGGGGGAATCCCGAGGCGTTCCCAGGCCAGCCGAGAGACACAGTCTCTCCACCGCGTCCTGGGCCTTCCCCGGGGTCTCCTCCCAGTGGGACATGCCCGGAACACCTCCGCAGGGAGGCGTCCAGGAGGCATCCGAACCAGATGCCCGAGCCACCTCAGCCGACTCCTCTCAGTGTGGAGGAGCAGCGGCTCTACTCCGAGCTCCTCTCGGGTGACCGAGCTCCTCACCCTAAGGGAGCGCCCAGCCACCCTTCGGAGGAAACGCATTTTTATTGTATTCACGATCTCATTCTTTCGGTCATTACCCAGAGCTTGTGACCGTAGGTGAGGGTAGGAACGTAGACTGACCGGTACAGCAACCGCATTACTGCGCACTTTAAAACAAATCCAGTAATTCAGAAACTAAAAAATCAGAACAAACAAATTAAAAACACACAGTGGCACTAACCCTCTTCGGTATATCATCTTTTTTAGTTTTTACAGTGACGTACCCTTGTGACATATTTGGCCCTAACATACATCTATACAAAGACGACAGGCCGGCGGTGAAATGAATCTGTTGCTGTGGAGTGTAAAAATCGCCCTCACTGCATAACACCTGCACACACGTCATCCTCATTTGTTTTTTGTTTTTTTTTATGTCCCTTGTGTTTTGTTTTGTTTTTTTCTCTCCATGCACACACCAGACTGACAACATGATCGTGAGCACTGTAAAAACATTGTGTGCCAGTAAGTAACAAAGGGAAAGAAATGAACAGCTGTGGTGCCGGCGGCGTTGGCGTCAGAGCCGCCACGGTAAACATGTTGAAAAGAGGACGGAGAGAGAGAGAGAAAGAGAGAGAGAGAGAGAGAGGGACTAGTGATGCGGCTTCGAGGTCTAGGCACCAGAAGAAGGCCCTGTGCTTCCAGACTGAGGAACCCCACGCACGCTGGCAGTCTATCTGGGGGTTCTGGAGGAGGCCACCGCAGAGAGGACAGCGCCGCCTGCAGGCGTGGAGGGTGATTGCCTCTGTCTCGAGTCCATACATTCCGATGCTTACGTACATTTCTTTGCTATTGTTGATAAAAACCACCCTGCTTCGGTCTGACACTCGTCGCTATGAGAGAAACACGATGAGATTTTGCTCTGAATGGACATGAAACACTGAAACGTGGCGCTCCCTACGACAGACTAAATAAACCGCGGCAGGAGTGATTGTCAGATTTCAACAAAGCTTTCTTCTGATTGTTGTTGTTCTACGTTTCTGCCGTGTTGATGTTCTTTTGTTTTGTTTCTCTCTGCAGTTTATTTTGTCAAACTGTTGGTCCACTACGATCGGACCCCCGCCGGTCCGGACGAGCTGTCAAGCGACGATTGAGAAGCTCGCCGCGTCAGGGACGCTAGTGTCGGATCCACCAAGGAGGACGGTGGGAACAACTTGTACCAACCGATGACTGTGCTTGATAAGTCCAGCTCCTCCAGCAGGATTTGTGCTACTCCCATGAAGCTTTTGTGGTCCATGCGGCCGTAGTCTCCCCACACGATCACCTGGAGGGACACATTTCCTGTCAGTTTACATGAACAAGCCTTTAACTCTGTGATGAACGTTCTCTCCTCCTCACCTGTAAGACTTTCCCCTGCGGGCTCTCCTCGAACAGCAGCGCTTGCTGGTACAGCGGGTCGAGTGTTTTCCGTGCAATCTTGGTTTTCTTTTTGGCTACGTACGCTCCATTATTCAGCAGATAGACTTTGACATATGGAGCTGAAGGCGGAGGGAAAACAATAAAAAAGCCATTAGCGAGAAACACGGCGGCTCCGCTCTCACAGCTGGTTGTATCTTTACGGGAGCCGAGAGAGCAGAGTGTGTGCACTGGATTACAAAGTATGTGTATGATAGAATAATGTGAGGAGTCTGCAGGGATTAGCTGTTCTTTCAGTATCTGGAGGCAGATCGGGTTCTTACCAGGGAGAGATTTGGACCCTGGCTTCTGTACCAGTCCTCGAGCTCTGATAACCTCCACCTCCAGCTGACCCTTCTTCTCCATCATACCGATCTGGATGTCACCTAGGAAACACAGACAGAAGAAGGCTGAGAAACAATAAACAATAACAAAATACAAATAAGGAAGAATAAATAAGTAAATTAAATATATAATAATACATTAATTACAAAAAAATACTGAAAATATATTTGAGTATATTTAAAATCTATGTATTTTTAATAACTAGAAATTAAATACCTATAGCAGGAGTGGCCAGCGTTTGTCTTCCCACTAACTGAGCTGGTCCCAGTCCATCCAGGAAGTCACTGAACTGACTGCTGGCTCCCAGATTCACTCCAGAGAAGATCAAACTAACAGAACACAAACACGTCAGCATCTCTGTACAAACCATCACCACAACACAGGAATATGGAAATACGGAGAGGTGTTTATGACTCTGTGCTTCACGCTCTGCATGTTAGACTCTGTTTACTCTGCAGTGTACAGAGAGGTGAAGGACGGCTGGTTACTGACTTTCCCTCAGAGTTGTAGCTGTTCATGCTGCCGTTGTTGGACTCCCTGCTGGGCTGCCGGCTCATGTTCCTGGTCAGCTCCACAGCCATGCCGGTCTCTGTGCTCCTCTGGATGGGCGCTCCCTTCTCCTTCTTACTCTTCCCCTCTGGATGAAAGAGGAAAGAGACAGGAATGAAACGAAAAGCTGCAGCTGCAGGAGCTCCTTCTTTTCTTTGCCTTCGATCCTCGGCGGTTCACCGGTGGCCAGAAAAACGAGGCATCCTGCAGCTCTGCGTAGAGGCTCTGTGTGTGTCTGCAGCTCGACCCACGTTCAGATGAATCTGTCATCGGTCGTTAACAGGATATTGTTGGGCATACAAGATACACCACGATGGCGTCACGGACCGTTCTGCATCCACCTTCTGAGTCACAATCCGAACGTAGAAGAAAACAGCCAAAACCCCCGATATTCACCTACCTGCTGCTGCTGGCATCCATCACCACCAGGACTGATTCTTCAGATTAAAGACAACGTCTGATCTAAACCTACTTCTTCGTCTCTCTCTTCAGACACAGAGGGATGAGACCCCCCCCCCACCCACCATCCACCCTCCGCAGGCCTAATGTTCTCTAATAGCTTTTTATGTCCACTACAAAGAAGAGAAGTGCAGGCCCTGGAGCTGAGAGGAGCTCTCAGCTGGATGTTCAAATGATTTGTCAGAACTAAGGGTACACTTTACTCCTCGGGACAAAGAGTGTGGACATGTTTGTCCTTAGCTGGAGCTTAAACCTTAAAATTAAAGGCTGAGTCCACAAAGTAACAGTAACTTTCTGTTGTTGCTGTTTCAGAGGGGGCGCTGTTGCTTCTGTTTCGGATCCTGTCCACAGACCTTCATTTCTGCAGCAGAGGAATGTTCCTGCATGCTTGCTCATGTTTGTAAAGGATGGGCGCCTTCAGTATCAGCATGAAAGCCACACTTACTAAGATCAGAACGAGTCGACTACAACAGTCACACCCAGAGCTGACAGCATGATCTGTGTTCATGATGACAGGACAGACAGACCTGGCCTGGTCTGTTCCTGACCACAGCTTTTTGGACTGGAAACAGTACGTAAATATTGTTAGAACGTTTGTTATATTCTGTAATGTTTTAAATCTAAGTTACAGATTGCTCCTTTAAAGCTGCATTACAGGTCAGAGACACACAAACTACTTTGTGTTGCTGTATAAAAACCAGCAGCTGTGTCCTGGTTTAATGTCTGCCTGCAGATTCACCGAGCACCGAGATTCAGGTATCAGGACGAAGTTGTGAAAGTGAGGGGACTCAGCGTCCTCTCTGCATCGCTGCGCCCTCTTCAGAGGTGTGTTTAGGATACAGGAGCTCAACTTATATCACCTTGGATGTTCTAACCATCACTTCAGATTTCAGGGTTGCCACGGCAACTCACCAGGCCCGCTGATCTGTGAAGTGCTCCGGCTGCGGCGGTTGCCGACGATGGCCACCACCCTCGCACTGAGGCTGGAGCGCCTCTTCTTGCTGCCGCCGCTCACCGTGCCCAACGCCGTGTCTGATTGGCTGCCGTCGGTGCGCTCCTGCGTGTAGATCTCCCCGCTCACGCTGGAGCTCTTCAGCATGCTGCGGCCCATCGACGACCGCATCTGCCGACTAAAGAGGGAAACAGAAGAAGTCTGTGAGCGACTGTGAGGCATGCCATGCGTCAGGGAGGGGCTGATGCATCCTTCTTACCTTTGTTTTGACAGAACACAAAAAACAGGAGGGTCTCACAACAGGTGGGGTTAATGGAGATGTCAGACATTTTTAATCAAACAGGACAGGACGAACAAATGATGATGACAAAGTTATATGTTAAAGATTTTGGCCTCTCGTCTCTTGAATTAGTACCAAATAAAAGCTGCTCATATTATGTATTAGAGTTTATTCTTCTCCAACGAGCCACTACACACGTGCAGCATCTACCCAGCAACCGACGCTGCCTCCCAGGGGTTCGGAGGAGCTGTCGCATGTCCATCCCCTCAGAGGGGGTCAGCGTGCTGCAGGAGAGTCCAGCTACGCTGCCCCCATCACCCACACTCTCCACTCCCTGTGGGCCCCTGACAGCTACCGACCAATGGGCCAGGGAACGAGTGGGGAGTGGGAGGGCGGCCTGAGGTCTCTCCACTGCCCCCTGCAGGGGAGTCAGGGAAGGGCGGGTAGAGCTGAGGGAGGATGGAGGGGGAGCATCCAGGTCTGAAGGGAGGAGCGGGTCCGGACAGTCACAGCACAGGATGCATGCAAGGAGGTATCTGAGACATGCAGAGGTGGGGGTCACACACACAAACACACAAAAATATACAAAAATATACACAAACATAAGCAAACACAGACAAAAGTGCACAAGATTGATCAGCCTACATGCCTTTTATGGCTGCTGTTTTTGGGTCTTTTAGGTTTTTGTGTCATTTTATTGTGAAAGTTCAATTTTTTAGAACATTTTCTTCCAGAACAAGCAAAACACCTGTTCCTGGATAAGAGGCAAACAGCTGCAACAAAAGGCAGATAATCCAATGAATTATTGGAAATCAATTAAAAATAAAGGATGATGGCAAGACTGAAGATGAGGAAAAGACGGCTTGCCGTGTGTCCCGCTGCTCTCCATGAGCTACCATCAAACTGGCCTGAAGCAGACATATTATCTGCTGAATACAGATGCTAATATCCCACTCCGACCTGAGGCCCTCAGACATGCCCAGATTACTGATTCATACTGCCTTAAAACATGGGATCGGTTTACATCATTCATCATAAATGTCCTTTTTGTCCCTTTAAGGCGAAAATGTGTTGGATAAAGTGAGACCTTGTAGCAGAAGCAGTTGCTAATGGAGGCAGCGGAGCGTGTCCGCATACTTTTGGCCCTGTCCTTGTTTTGTGGCGTTCCACTGTTAACAAACTTTAGAAAGCCTCTCACCTCTGAGTCCACAAAGTGTGTCAGAGGCCGCAGGCTGTGCTTTTATAGCACTCGCTTCAGATTGATCTGCGGCGAGGCTGTAAAGAACTGAGCCCTTCCCTCCCTCCTCCTCCCAGACCTCAATACATTAGCCGACTAATAAGCTGCACTATATCACCAGCTGGCCCACTGAGGGCCAACGGGATAGGGTCATTTGTCCCTGTCAACACACACCGCTGCTGGTCAGCTGGGAGTGTGTGTGTGTGGGATTTATTTTTTATCTACTTTTTAGGTCAGACTTCTTTTCTGCAAATGTTTGTTATATTTAAACACTATTTAAACAGGCAGAGATGATGTTTTTCTGGATCTAGATTTTGTCAAATCGTATTTTAAACAAAAGTGTCCATGTGTTTGTTTTTGTTCATATTTTTACTTCAGGGTCAGGTATGTTTGTTTAAAAAAAATACCTGAACCTACATCTCCCATAATGCACCACGCCCACATGTTTCATAATGCTGTGTTCAAGGTGGCTCCTATGTCTCGTTTTTTTTCTGACTTCCCATTTAAGGATGTCACTTATAGATGTCACTTAGAGTAAAAATATACAAAGTCGTCTGATGTCACATAACAGTGGTGTTGCCATGGAGACTGTAAATGGTACATTTCAGCTGAAGACAATGTAAATGTCTGTATTTAAGCAAAAATATCATAATATCCAACTGTGCCCTGAATGCAGCATGAGACCCCCTCTGCCTCATAAACACCCAAAACCTTTCTGTCCTCCAGATCATGTTGTTCCAAACAGCAACCTAATGAAGGACGGCTGGACTTGGTTGAGTCCCTAAAGACGTCTCTGGAGATGATGCAGCCCATAAACATGAGGAAATTCAAGTAAGACCTGTCCCCCTTTCATTTATAAGTCCATAATCCTGTTTTGAAAACAGATAAAGAGTAAAATAATGTGTGAACCTAAAACTTTAGGGTTCAGGTAGGTGAGCGAGACTCTGAGTCCCCTGATGTGACCTCTGACATCCTCGTCTATAAACTAACTGTTGTTGTCTGGGACTTGGAGAGAAGGTGGATGGTCTGCCGTGGTCACCATCAGTTTGGGATCTCTTTACCTGGACTCCCTGGTGTCTCCTGCTACAGTGTGTCTCCTGCGCTTCAGCTCCTCAGAGAAGCGTCTTTTCCCTGCTGCCCTCCTCCTGTCCTCCTCTCCGTTCACCCCCCACGAGATCCGCCTGTCCTTCTTCTCGTCCTCTAATGACTTGGATCTGGTTTGTTTTCCACCAGTCGTGTGTGTGTGTGTGTGTGTGTGTGTGTGTGGACACAGGAAACAGACCATGCAGAAGGATGAGAACATGCAACATGCAGGTAGGAACAGATTGGTTAGCGTGCAGATGACAAACAGATAAATTAGAGAACTGATGATTAAATGTGTCCTGAACAGACAGAGGTGACTGACCTGAGGCGTCCTCCGGGTCGCTCTGATTGGATAGACATGTAGCTGGTGCTACTGAGGCGGGAGGCACTGCTGGCTCGGGAGAGTGCTGACACATCGCTCATGTCGCTGTCTGAAGATCTGGCCGACATGTTGTCGCTGCTACGCCTCTGTTCTGCGTACATCTGCGGGAGGAGGAGGAGGAGGAGGAGGAAAAGCTGAGTGATTTCTTGTAATTGAAAAAAATGAGACAGGATGATCAGAGGATTGAAAGACTGACCTCCCGTTTGGTCTTGAGGTCCGTTTCAGGGTCGTGGGAGGCTGAAGGCCGGTAGGAATGTACTTTCATCTGCAGCTGTCGGGCTCGCTCCTCCACCACGAGGGCTGAGACGAAAAGAGTGTGAGGAAAAAGAGGGAAAAAAGCACAAGAGAAGACGTTTCCTAATTCAGTTAATGAATTAAAAATAGAATTGAAAAACAAAAAGCTATACAGGCACAGTTGTTTCTTACTGACAGTACTTGAATGCACCGTGTGGACCAAACAGTCCACAGTGTGTGAAAGTATTACTACATCTAAATCAAACTTCATCAGAGTCCGTTTATTATCGACGTCTCAATCAAACTTCTCCAAAAACAAAATGTTTGCACCAACAGGAATAAAAATCAGTCATCAGCCATAATTGACTCACATGTGATCCACAGCCACATGACAAAAAACATCATCATGCCTTGCTCTCGCTCTCTCTCTGTCTCTTTACAGGTCTCAACACCAAGCGGCAGCCTTCGGGGCTCAAAGTTGAAGCCCATGCAGAAGTGTCAAAACTTGTAATTCACGCTGCAACAGCTGGGGGCTGGCTCCAAAAGCGAGTAATTTCCCATAGACGCCCATGTTAAAATGGCCGATTTCACAGCAGAAAAGAACATGTTTACGGCCTGGTACAAAAAATCGCTGTGGTCTCAGATGATAGGTTCTCTTCTAGTGTCAATTGTAGGGGGGGTGAATTTTTTTACAACTCACTCGTTTAAATTGTATTCGGACTTAAAATTACGCCTAATTATGGGCGTTGCCGCTTGAGTGACAGACGGTTGACGTATCACAGCGTGAGTTTCCTGCTCCCACGATCGCCCGCCCCCCTAAACCCCGCTCGTGCCCCCCCCTCTTTGTCCATATTCAGAGTTTTAGTTGACGCTGCCAACATGGCGGCGGTCATCAACGTCCCGGAACCTCCCACTGAGACTCAAAACGGCTCTTCAGAAACAAACGGGTGACGTCACGGAGGCTCTGTCCATAGTTTTTACTGTCAATGCTCAACACCCATGCTGACCCGCAGTCCGGCCCCTGAACTCTCCCTAGGCCTACGTTGTCGGGGGGGCACAAACATGATCCATTGAGCAGTTTCCCCCTAACCCTCTGACCTCTCCTCTACTCTCCTCAGTCTGGCTCATACTGGTAATATCGTCTCATAATCTGTGTTTACTGTCTTCCTCGTAGTTTTGTGCCTCTCGCTCTCGCTCTTTCTCTTTGCAGGTCCCAAGACCTGCATACTGACCTGCAGTCCGGCCCTTGATCTCTCCTGTGCTCATCGACTTCACTAGCCCCTGCTGCTCATCTTTGCTGTGATTACTATCAAATTACTATCACTACTTATGGACTGACGATATATCTCTCTCCTTCATCCTCTCTGTCCTGTCTCCCTCTTCTTCTCCTCCTGTACCCGGCCGACCAGCAGCAGGACTGGTTCCCCCTTAAGTAGACGGGTCCTGCTCAAGGTTTCTTCCTCTTAAAGGGAGTTTTTCCTTGCCACAGTGCTCTTAGGGGGGTTTGGGTTCTGGGTCTCACGCTCTGAGTTTCTGTGAAGCGCTTTGAGACAATTTCTGATTGTAAAATGCGCTATATAAATAAAACTGAATTGAATTGAATCATTAAGGTGATCTGCAGCTTTCTACAGCTATATGTGCAGATCAGGTTTGTAGAGGCTGTAAAATGTAAATAGTTGTGTATGTGTAGCATGTGGAGCTTCAGTAACACAGGTGTGGAGAAATGAACACTCTGACTCCGGTTTATGTACATTTTGTTGTTGTTGTTGTTTTTTGTGTATCTCTGGTTGGACTGCTGTGTGCTGAGGGTGCAGGATCTGGTTCCTGACACTAGGTGGAGCATTATGTGTCTGTGTTGTGGATGGTTCAGAGTCAGCATGATGAGAGGGGGGAAACAGTGTTTCTTTATGGTATGTAAAGAGTTAAAAAGAGCTGCTAGGAACAGATGTTGAAATGCATGTGTTTGCTGCAGCAGTCGGTGATAACACAGCCCTCCTCTGTGCTGGTTCCTTACAGAGGAGTGCTGACTCGATAAAAACGTTGAGGTCCGGATCTAGGTCATCTCTAAATGTCACTGTGTGCTGTGAGTTGCTGCAAGTTCTTCATGGAGGTTTTTTTTTGCCCTGGATTTTGTATTTCAGGTTCTCTGTGAAATTAGTTTGGGCTCCATGAGCTCCATGAGGAAAAACCTTCACCTTTAAGACAGGAAATAACCCCTCCAACAGAAGCTTCTGTAACTTCCAGACATGATATTGTCACATTGAACTTACCTTGTTCTATGCTGCTGCCCTTGGCGGGAAGCTGCGGCAGCTGCCTGCCCCTGCGACCTGACGAGGGAGTCCCCGTGGGAGAGGGGCTGCCATGAGGGTGTGCTCTGAGAGATGGTGACACAAACACAAAGGCAGGAAATTAGATTCAATTACATGATGTTCAAGTGAAGCCCAAAACTGAGTGAGAGAAGCAGGTCAAAGGTGAAGGTAGGAGAGGAGGAGTGGTGCGGTACGATAACACTGAGGAGAGGCCATCAGGGAGGGAGGGGGGGGGGTGATCTACAGGCTACAGCATGCACCTGTCCAGCCGTGGTGAGTTAGGACAGGACCCTGACAGGACAGTCTGTCCAAAGGGCCTCAGTGGGCCCCCTCTCCCTCTACTGCCTCTCAGGATAGAGGTGGGCTGGATACGACTGTCATCAGCGAACACAAAGAAAAGATAAAACAGAAACATTCAACTGAAGGAAAAAAAAACACTGTTTGTAGTGAGGACATGACAGTGAACACCACACGGTGTGTTTAAAGTCAGTCTGTAGAGCTGCATTCCAGCACGTCAGCAAGTGCTTATATAACCTCTGCTCCTGATGTGATGAGCTAGTCGTCTGTTAGCTTAGCATAAAGCCTGGACAGCGAGTTTAGCTCCGCCCCCCGGTTTAATATAACATCAAGTGTCAGAGCCAGGAGAGTTATGGCTGCGATGACCTATGCACCCTTCATCACTAGGGCATCAGGTGCAGGTGGTTTTCTAGGAGGCCACTAAACAAACTGTGCGCCGGCCCTTTAAGAAAAGTTTTAAGAAAAGGTGGCCTCCATGACAGTCCTGTGAAACAAACAAACATTATGTGACACGTAGTAAACAAACACGCTGTTTATTGTGAATGAAGTGTTGTTTGTTGTGATTATAGTGTCATAAAGTTCTACAGTGACAGACAGCAACAGGCCCATGGCGGCCCCAAAACACCAGCCTCCTAGAGGAAAGTGTAGAATGAAATGTAAAGCCACCATCCATCCCTCCATCTTCATTTGTGGACATTAAAGGCCATTATAGCAGGTTACTTTAGCCACGTGGCCTCATTACATACGAGCTTCTGGTTTAGCGTGAACACCATTCATACTGAGCTGCAGTGTGTTTGAAGATGATTCTGCACAAACACCAACATTGCTGTGTACAGTCAGAGAGAAGAGCAGGGCTGAGGCTGAGGAGAGGACATGAAACCCACTGAATGAATGAGTGAATGGATGATCTTACCTGTCCCCCTCCAGGCTTTTTTTGCTGCCTCTTTGACAGTTTGGACTTGATGAATTGCTGCACTGCCTGTTTTGTTTTTTTGGCAAACAGCAGCCACAGAGAGAGAGAGAGAGAGAGAGAGGAAAAAACAAACACAATGTGGAACAATGTGGAACACAGAATGGAAAACCTGAGTACTGACTGACACACTGGCTCAAACTGAGGCTTTACTTTGGTTTTAGTGGTCTACAAAAGCGAGAATTGATTATTGCTCATGCTGGTTTTTCCCACTAAGAGTAAAGGAAGTGCTGTTAAAGCCAGAGAAGAGGATGAGGAGCTCAGCAGAGAAGCAGGTGCAGCAGAATTAAAGAGAGATTACACAGATTAGATCACAAATATCTCCAGGAAGGAGGAAAAAAGTGCAAAATATATACAGCTGAGAGGAGAGGCGCCAGCGAGGCGCCAGGGGGTGTCAGGGAGGCATCAGGGAGGCGCCAGGGGGTGTCAGGGAGGAATCAGGGAGGAGTCAGGGAGGTGTTAGGGGGTGTCAGGGAGGTGTCAGGGAAGCGTTAGGGGGTGTCAGGGAGGTGTCAGGGAGGAGTCAGGGAGGCGTTAGGGAGGAGTCAGGGAGGAGAGGGGGTGTCAGGGAGGAGTCAGGGAGGCATTAGGGGGTGTCAGGGAGGAGTCAGGGAGGCAGGGAGGGTGTCAGGGAGGAGTCAGGGAGGCATTAGGGGGTGTCAGGGAGGTGTCAGGGAGGAGTCAGGGAGGCAGGGAGGGTGTCAGGGAGGAGTCAGGGAGGCGTTAGGGAGGAGTCAGGGAGGTGTCAGGGAGGAGTCAGGGAGGCGTCAGGGAGGAGTCGAGGAGGCGTCAGGGAGGCATCAAGGAGGTGTCAGGGAGGCATCAAGGAGGTGTCAGGGTGTCAGGGAGGAGTCAGGGAGGTGTCAGTGAGGCATCAGGAGGCACCAGGGAGGTGTCAGGGAGGTGCCAGTGAGGCATTAGGGGGTGTCAGGGAGGAGTCAGGGAGGCGTTAGGGAGGAGTCAGGGAGGTGTCAGGGGGTGTCAGGGAGGTTTAAGCAGACAAGCAGAGCTGCAGTGGTAAAGGGCAGCAGAGGGGAGCAGGTTTGGTATACCTGTCCTCTTCAGGGGCCACATGTTCTACTAAGATCCTGGGACTTGGGGGAGTCTTGTTTGGCAAAGAGTTGGAGTACCTACAGAGGAGCAGGAGGAGGAGGAGGAGGAGGAGGGACATCCCAGGGTGGGAGACCAGGACAGGATGTTAGTGAGTAAAGTGACAGTGTTTCAAGTCAGGTGAGAAATCTGTGAAATCAGCATTATCTCATTAGAGAAGATGCAAGTAGGACATGGTTAGCTTAGCTTAGCATAACGAAAAGCAGGAGAGAACATGTCCAAATGTTCCCTTGTTTTGTGCTAAATGCAGCAGCTACACACTAGAATCAATGTTCATATTTAAAGCTACAGAGCAGAACGTTTGTCTCCCCCTTCTGGTAGTAAGAGTAATTACACAAACCTTGAAGACATGTGCATTTCCCTACAGGTGAGCTCTCCTCTGATTGGTCAAAACCTCAGCCTGTGACATAAGAGCTAAGCTAACCAGGTTTGATTAGGCTAAGCTAACCACTTTATTTCCCACATCCCGGGGCTGGTGATGTTTTTTTTTGGGACTAATTTGAGTGACAGAACAGTTACATCAACAATGATGCTAACTTGCTAACACAGATTAGCATTGTCATGTTTTTTTTTTGTTTTTTTTTAAGTAGAAATGTCTCTGTGTCCTTGTTTTGAATGTGCGCCTTTCCAAAGCTTTCTTGTTTAATCTGTTGCTGAAGAGTCATCCAGGTCACCTTCATTCAGGAGGTTGAAGCATCTGGACTTGTAGAAGTTTCTTTAAGACGTTTGGCTGCTTGGAGGAGCAACTGGACTGGTCTAGGCAACTGGACTTGCAGGATTTTCTTAAAGTCCGGTTGCCTTGCTTCAGCCTCCTGACCCTATTTAATCTGGTGCATCCTAAACTTTTCCCGGATGCTGTGTTTCATAGCCTAAGCTTCTGTAGCCTACTTTGTCTCTGCTGCTATCTACTTCAGCTCATACTGATCACATACTGTGAAGTTTGAGGCATAACCAGCTTTCTGTTTCTTTATGTTGTATCTCATTTAACCCTCTGTTCTCCAAAAACCACCAGCAGTAATACATGTTTGAATGAGTCTTGGAAGAAGTTCAGCACTATAGCTGCAGTCCCTCAGGTATATGCAGTTATAGAGGCTCTGACATCATCTGTCATTAATGAATTAATTGCTGGTTTATCTTCTGTCTTTAAGTAAAGCTACTGTTTTTCTATGAAATTCTACAATGACAAATTCACTCATGTATGAAAGGGACACATGGTATGAACTGGAGTGAAAACATGCAGCTTCCTCAAAAACCCAACATGTTGACTCAAACATGCAGTCAGGAAAAAAAAAAAGACAAACAGCCAAGTCTGTGATCTGAATGATTATCTGTAGAATAAAATAGAAATCACCCGGCTCTCTTTTCTAATACCTTTCTCTGTCAGGGGAGTGAAAGTTGGTGTCTGGCCTCAGACAGGTGGTGCTGGCACTCCTCACTCTGTCCAACGACGGCTGCAGGTCGCTGCACCGCCACAACATGGCAGCAGAGAGAGAGAGAGAGAGAGAGAGACAGAGAGATAGAGGATGGAAGGAGAGGGCGATGATGAGTGGGAGGAAGACAAAAGAAAAAATACGAAAGCAGAAAAATAAAGACGGGAGACGAAACAGAGAGAGAGAGCGAGAGAGAGAGAGAGAGGGGAGGCCGTCAGACTGTGCAGTAACATGTGACGCCTCTGACTCTCCATATATCAGAGCCAGTCATTCCTCACGGCCATACACTGTGATGGGAGGTTGGTGGGTTGCCATGGGAACCAGGTTCTAAGTGGGAGTGGGGGCGGTGAGTGTGTGTGTGTGTGTGGAGGAGAGCCGAGCAGCCAGTGGTCCAGTTTACACTTCTCTGCTCACAGCTGTGTGCTTGTCCTGTGTCACGTCATGCTGCTTTGTGACAGTTGTTTCTAACAGATGGTCGTGTCATGACATCGCGCAATGATTTCAGGGCTCGCACGGACGCACAACCAGCGCTTAGGAGTGTGCGTTTAATGCTCTGCTTCTGCCAGCACATGCTCGAGCTCAAAAAACACTCAGAGAGGAAAAGAAAGAAAAAGGCCGGGTGATGAGAGGGAGTGTGTGTGTGTGTGTCTGTCTGTGTGTGTGTGTGAAGAGTGTGCTTACCTAACCGTGACCTCATCAGTGAACCTGAGCACACGGTGTGTAAGGATGCTACGAGGCAAGGTGCCGCCCACTTCCTGTCTGTGGGGCGGCTTGCTCTTTAGGCATGCGGGTAGGGTGGCGCTGTACCCAGAAAACCCGCGTGCACCAAGAGAAGCACAGGAAGAAAAAAAAAAAATGACACATGCAGCTGACAGAAATACACAATACACAAAGGAGGGGAAACACAACATGAAACGGGGAGCTTTCAGTACTCCAGATAAACGCTGATGGTGACCGGAAACAACACACATGCACACGCAGAGCCAAATGAACACATGAGATGAGCTGCGAGCTGCTTCAGAGTGAGGACTTCATTATGTAACAGGCAGTTCTTCTGGTGGATTGACCTCACTCACATACAGTATACAGACAGAGATTACATGTAATGCTGATTATATAACTCAATCTACAGATCTGAAGCCGCCGAGGCGGCGTGTGGCGAGGAAACCCGGCCGATCTATAAAACGGATCAGACAGGGAGGAATGGAGGTGACTGCATTAAGGTAAATACGACTGATGATAATGATTTTTCTGATTATAACGCCAGGATCAACATCTGGTAAATCTATTACAGGACAATCGCTGTGGTTTATGTTGTAGCCCATAAACTGCAGCTCATGTGCTCTTCACAAACACAACATTAAGTGAAGCTCCACGAAGCCAGGACACACAGAAGGACACATTCAAACAGCTCAACCGGTGCAGCAGAGGCTCCGGAATAACAACAAACACCAAACTCTGTCTGTGCTTACAGCGAACATCTGGCAGCAAATGATTTATTTGGATGACTCCTTATTGTTTTTGTTGAATATATTCTGATTTTAGGTAGGTAGTAAATTAAAAATAACTGCAGGAAGAAGTGGGTGTGACCTTATTTTGAATGCAGGTTGGCACTTTCTCTTTGTGACGTAGCCAATTTCCACCCTTTGATTATTAGGAGTATGACCGTCTGTACTGTGCTGCATGTCGCAAGACAGTCGACATCTCCCTCATCTGTGAGCGAGCGCGTTGGAGTCGGGCTCTACTTCCTGGCAACAGACGCTTGTTGCTAACAACACCGCTTGTCCGCCCGCTCCTGTGTCGCAGAATTGTGACGTCTGTCGCTTTTCACTGACGCAAACGTCGGATATGTGCCGCATAGCCGTTCAGACTGAGGTCGCATTGCAAAAAATCGGATACGTATCTGATTTAGGAGCACATATGAAAGTGGCCTGGGTCGGATATAAAAAAATTGGAATTGAGCTGTTCAGACTGTCATGACGATATCAGATACAGGTCACATATGGGCAAAAAAATTGGATTTGGGTCACTTCAGCCTGCAGTCTGAACGTAGCCTAAGCTTGTTTTAAAAACTTGCACAAGCTGATGTCCAGTTTACATGATTTGTAGTTGACAGGCTACGACATGTACATGAATACCAGTATGGAGCATCATCTCAGTGTAAGCAGCAACATAACAGAAGCCACCCAAAGCAAACACAAGCAGCAGCGGTCTGGGAGACATCTGGCCATTTATTGCATGGGAACAACACTGCAGCAGCTATAAATGGCCCACCACGTCCACAAATGAGTCTGGGGGGGTGGGGGGGGTGGGGGGGGCTTGGACAAGGCACGGAGAGATGGGTGACCGCCCGTCCACGCTACACGCTTACCTGTAAATGTCTTTATGGATACCGTTTACTAACAGGGGCATTCTGGGGGGGAGTGTGTTGCTGTATCTACCTACGCCCCTGGGTGTGTGAGTGGAGATCATGCACGTAAAAAAAATAAATAAAGGAAGACAAGAAAAAAAATATATATATATAAATGTTGTGAGAGAACACATTCAAAGGAAAAAAAAATAAAAGAAATTAATCAAAAAAAGCTTTTCCTTCTTTGAGGTCAGGCAGCGCGCAGGTCTAATCCCCTCAAACACTGATCAGGGTGTGTGTGTGTGTGTGTCGGTCTGACATGAATTTATGAGTGTGTGCTTACTTGAGTTTTCATGCACAAACTACAGAGATTAAATCTACACATTCCTTTGGTATTGCACAGTAAAGTGTGTTAAGATGACGTAGTTAAAGTATAGTGATGATGGAAATGGGGACAGTTATACAAAAAAATAAAGCTGAATGGTGGTTTACCTGTTTGTGTGCAGGCACTCGGCACTCCCACCCCGGATAGACCTGTGCATCTCCAGGACCTCACTGTCATTGCCATGACGATGGGTGAACAAATGAAACACAACCCGAGAAAACACAACAGAAGAGGATGGAAACTCAGACAGGTAAAGTGAATTTATGAATGACAGAAAACCAGAAAATCATAAGTCTGAGATTTTCATTGATCCGCTGTCGACAGCAGAGCACGCTGAGGTGACTAGTTTCACACTGTTAGTAGTATTAGTAGTTTGGTAAGAACACATTATACAATCAAAGCAAAACTTAGCCTTTGTAAAAACATATTAACACGTCAGGGCTCTGTAAGACCTTTAACCATTTATGCGCCCTGCTAAATCACCTTCACATAGAATGTATTGACACAGATCCACACAACAGGCTACCTGTCCTCGGAGTACTCGTAGTCCGAGTCGCCGGACCGCTGGTGCTCCAGGTGGGGCTCGTGGTAGTGGTGGCGGTTCTGGTGGATCTCATCCAAACTCCTGATGAAATCAACAAAGTAGATTTGATGTAGATATGGAGGTCATTTATATTCAGTCATGTTCAAACTGCAGCGCCTCTTCTTTTAATTCCACGTTGTTTGTGTAAAAAAACACACGTGGCGCAGGTTTGAGATCAAGAAGCTTCAGCCTGGCTTCCATCTACCTCACAGTTCAGAGAGACGGCTTTTATAAAAATCACAGTGACCTCCTGACAGCAGCCGACTCTGGAGTCTTAACCGTCTTCTCCTGACTAATCCTCCTTGATCTGACTGCAGCCTTCGACACAATCTCACACACAATCCTCCTGAACCGGCTTGCCTCTATTGGAATCACCAACACGGCACTTACTTGGCTACATTCATACCTCGCTGATAAACTTTAACCCTGTCCTGTCAGCAGTGGTGTTCCCCTGGGCTTTGTCCTGGGGCCCCACCTCTTTTCTTCATCTACCCGCTTCCTCTTGGTCAAATCTTTAGAAAACATTTGATTCCACTATGCAGACGACGCCCAGCTCTACCTGTCCACCCAGGCCCATGACTATTGGACTATTGTCTATTTATTTGAATCAATTACCAAAATGACACCTATAGCAATACTTAATATTACAGCTCTGCTGTATTTTTATGATGTTATTATGAAAATTTACTACCTCACAACAGTAAATGCATAAATATGAGATTGAGGTTGTGGTTACATCGTCTCCACTGACATCATACAGGTGATGCTGACCTTTGCATGGGCACATGTGCAGGCCGGGACCGAGCCCTGCAGGAGTCCTCTCTGTGCGGAGACACCGAGCGGGAGCGGTGCTGGACGGGCCGCTGCTGCTCAGGCACTGCCAGCGTGCTGCCTCGTTCTCTCTCTCTGGAGTTACGCTCTGCACCTACACACACACATAGATCCAACATGGATTGCAAAGTACACACACACATTTATACAAATGTGTAAAATACACACGCATCCAGGCAGTTTGTTTCTTTGTTTGTTCCTTGATAAGGATGCACCAGTTGTGAGTGTTGTGCTACTCACTACATCACAGATGCCATTCTTGTACAGACAGTAAAACATCACACTGAGATGTTTTACTGGCAAATGACCAGCTAGCCAACATGTTAGCTGCTCATGTGAGCTAAGCTGACTGTTTCTGCAATGACTGCCAGACCTGAGATCTGTGACCACCTCTAAGTGTTGTTTGAATAAAGGTAAATACCACTTTGAACCACTAGATGGTGTAGTGAGTCAGCATAGTGTGTAGTCTGTTCTCAGTACAACCAGAGTGGAAGAATCCAAGTTAGCGGTGTTGGTGTCTAGAAAAGCAGAATCATCCACCAGCAGCTCAGTGCCTACAGGCTTCTAATCCTCAACCAGGTCTGATGTTGAGAGAGGCCAAGGTGTTCATCATCCTGTACTTCTTAGAATAAATGTTCAGACTGCTGCATCTTTGTCTTCACAGAGATGTGGCTCAGAGTTCTGGACGCCTCCATTCAGCTGGACTGGCTCGTCTTCTTTGGTGCTGACAGAAATGCAGCTCTGTGCCGTAAGGCTTGCCGTGGTGGCTGCTCACTGCATCCATTCTCCTCAGTGGTGGAGCAGTGGATCCACTCCACAGATCTTATCTAATCTGATCTTAACCTATCCTTTTTTATCTGATGTATATGGAGAACTACAACTCCCAAGATGCACTTCAGGGTAAATAGTGTTAAAAAAAAGCATTTGCCAAGCTAAGCTGACACAACATGACGCCTAAATGACCACACTTCTGGATTTTAGAGATATTTTGGGATGAACGTGCTTCATTCTGCAAAAAAAAAATCTTCTGACTGTTTTTTTCTTCTCAGCATTTGCAGCTGATTATAAACAGATGTGATATTATTGTATCATAGCTAGCACTAGGAAAGCATGACCCTGTGCATTGGTTGCGTCAGTGTTTTGCATCAGAATAAAACAGCACGTAGTGTTTTTGTCACACGCCCACCTGACATTTCGAAAAAAGGCCAAAACAAACCAAACGACGTGTGAACTGAGGAGCTGACACAGGCATGGCAGAAACAGGCAAACAGCAAAGCAGTTGTAGTGACTCTACTGACCAGACTAACACGTCTTCAGTGTCCTTTCAGTGAAGTGAGCGGCTGCCAGGCAGGGCTACAGCATGCAGCAGAATGGCAGCGAGCTACTGCAGCTCTACAGTCGGACATGCACTCGGTGCTCCGGTGTTTCTACGGCCCAGCAGAAGACGAGGAACTGTTCACTGCAGCCTCAGTGCTGCTACACTGCACGCTAATCTGCAGCCCAGCAGATATACCGTGATGAATTGCAAAACTCGTTGGAGCGTTGCTTTTTGCTGATACAGCTCAAATTAATTATTTTAACTTGTGTGCAATTTGTTTTAAAGAAAAAAAGCCAAAAAAAAAAATGAGATAAAAAAGACGCATAAGGAGGGTGCGTAAGATGCTCTCTCACCCAGTGCTGGACACCTACAGGCTACTACTACACAGAAATGCTCAGTAATCAGGACCCCCACCCACCTTTATCCACTACTACCAAACCATCATCAAACTCTGTATCAATGATGCGATGAGACCCTGCGTGCACACACACACATACACACACACAAGACAGGGTAAGGTTGAATCTTCTACATCGAGAGAGACAGAAAAGAGAAAGCTCAGGAGAGGTTAGCAAACACACACTCAAACACGCTGCAGGTTAAACGACAACCAGCCTGTGGTAACACTGTTCATAGACAGACGTACTCTGCAGCTTCTTGCTGGGGCTGTCTCCGTGGACGTGTCGGCGTGGGAGGTACGGTGAGGGCTGGGGCAGAGGTATGGAGGACACGTCGTGTGTCTGAAGTTTATACCAGTGAGGAATGTCGTCTAACAAGGCCGTCTCCAACTCTATCAGGATCTGAGAGAAGACAGGTGAATTCAGAGAGCTTCAGACAAAGAGAGGCCAACGAGAAAATCACCGGTGGACATGAAGTGCACCGCACTGCTGGATGTGCTGTCAGAGATGCATAAACCAGTTAAACTTAGTCAGATATGTAGCTGTACTGGTGACCACGTTGGCCCCTGGAGTTTGAAAGAATCGGATTTTCAGTTAAGCAGGTACGTGCCTGTCAAGGTAGCGTCTCTGCTACAGATTACATTTTAAAAAATGCTGCTCGAAAAATCATGTTTGATACAGTTTTGCCAGGAAAAGATGATTGAAGGACTTTCTCAGATCCTGGCCACAGCCATGGATACAATATGTCCAGACCTCTTTTGAATACCTCCAGGATATACCAGGAACTCTCTGAGTCTCCATTAGTGGCCCCAATTATTGTAAAATGAAAGGACTCTTCACCATCTGGCAAAACTGTGTGAATGAGGAGAAAGTCCTTCATCGAGGAGGACATCAAAAACTCGCTAAAACTACGGCTCTCCATCAATCAGGCCTTCGTTGTTAGAGCAGCTGGCCCAAAGCCAGAAAAGGACACATGAGAGCCAGGAGGAGTCAGACTTCATTTAAAGGAAAAATATTCTCTGATGAAACACAGACTGAACTCTGAGCACGGCGTCTGCTGCTGCTCATCGGCTAACGAAGTGAAGTGAAGCATGGTGGTGGTAACTTCATGCTACGAGGCTGATAGGCCACTCACCTCTCCCAGGAACTCGCTCTCCTCTTCCTGGACTCTGGGCTGATCCCAGACTGTGATCTCCAGCATCCGCTCTCTGAAGTCTCGCCGGTGAACATGGGAATATATGAAGGTCTGATTCCACTTAGGCTCTGCGCTCTTCTTCACTGTTTTGGTTCGTCGTTTGCTCTTATCGCTGGGACACAGATGTGCACACGCAGAGTTTAGGACAGTGAACACCTAAGGGCTAGCTTCTGTCTGGAGATGAATGAATGCTATAAACTAACCTCCTATCCGGCAGGAAGTACATCTTGACGTAGGGGTTCCGGGGTCGTCCGTCTGGTCGTGGCGGCAGGTCTATGGCTTGAAGAACGTTGACGATCAACTGATGGCCCACTTTGTCGTACCACAGCTTCACCTGAAATGAAGTTCAGGTTACCTTCTGTAAGAGTCTACATCCAGTCACAACCCACCTCTTCTTCTCCTCCAAGAACTCACAGAAAGCTGTCCGGGCAGCACCAGAGGGAGGTCCCGGAGGGTGCCGGGGCTGGTCGGGGACATGACCGATATGGATGGACGGTCCATCTTCTGGGACTCGAAGGAGCTGGAGCCTGCTGAGGGTTGGATGAAAATGTTGAGTTTGCATAGTATAATTTTATAAGGAATAAATTAGCAATAACATTTCCAGCCAATGTAAACACTCACTAGATTCTAGAGGCGGGTGGGAGGACTCTGGGATTCTTGGAATATCTCTGCGAAAAGTGAAAGAAAAGTCATTGCAAACGAGCAGATCTACACAGGGCTTACTATGTTATATCCAGCAGACATTCATCTTTAAAAGATGAATGTGTAGCAAACAGCTGTACAAAAGAAGAAGAGAAAGCAGTCCATCAAATCCACATTTACATACTAACATGGTGGGCAGTGGAGGAGAACAGAACAGCTGGAGAAAAAAGGGGGGTTTTTCTTTTGGATCTGAAGGATTTCAGGGAAGACGCACAGGGAAGTGACTCCACCCATTAAATCTACTTACTGATACGCTCTATACACTTTTCTCAAGAAGTTTTTGGACATAATTCGATGGATAGAGCTTTTGACGAAGGAAGGAAACATTAAAAAGTGTCTGTCAGAGAAGCAAACATCACTGAGATACATTCATGATAATTATTACACATCAATAACGTTTATCTTACCCTATAGGCCTCGAAACGACAATCTCCACTTGAGGCTCAGCCTTGGATTCAAGAATGATGTTGTACACTTCTTTCTTGGTTGCTCCCGGCAACGACTTCCCATTCCACTGTAGCACTTCGTCACCTGGAAACAAGATAGTGACGGCATAAAAGGTTGACAGCAGGGAATCTGAGAGTCCAAGAGAAGTTCATGGGTGTATTTAGGATGTTGGGATGCTCATAATCTGAGGTGGCCCATCTCCCAGCATATAATCCGATGTGTGCTTCTGTCTGGTTACAGTCATACAGATGTTCAGCCTATGGACACACCTGCTCGTAGATGTCCCACAACATCTGCCAGGCTGCCTTTTTTGACTTTGGTGATGAAGGCCCCAAGTCTTCCTGTCTCCGTCATCTTCCCTCCTACCACCTGCACACAAAGGTGAGAGTGATTACAAGACAACATCACTACTTCTCTACAGATTAGGAACACTCCGTGAAGAGACTGGTCTGACTGGTACCTTCAGCCCCAGGAGAGAGCCGGCCTCGCGGGGCATGGCAGACCTCTTGCTTAGCGTGATGCGTCCAATCAGGTGGTCGCCTTCTTTGGACGGCTGCCACGTGACTGGATGCTGCAGGAGCAGATGACAGCGAGAACAAGCGATGAGATTATTTTTGGGAAATGAGATTGCATATCAATATATAACAGTGGCGACCCTGTGTGTGAGGATTAGATGTATGCGGTTCACACTTACATGCCACACTGTGGGATCGAGAGGATGACAGTCCCAGTCACCTGCAGGGGGAAAGAGAAATGAATCATCTCATCTATGACAAGTTGTCCTCACCTGTATTGTAGCATTGTACTCAGTCAGTTAGTACACATTCAGACACTTTTCAGTGGTTTGATGTCCTCTTTCATAAACTCTATATTTTTAAACAATGCACACATTTTCATCAAAGACTCTTGTCCACAGGTTGGACTTCAGAATGCGTTGGACACTGCATATTGACTAGAGCAGTGGTCCCCAACCACCGGGCCGGGGACCGGTACCGGTCCGTGGGTCATTTGGTACCGGGCCGCACAGAAACACTGAGCAAAACATATATTATTCATTATCTGAGTCTGAAAGCTGTTTCATTTTATAAATCGATCAGATTCATCTGCCTGTGCCTTTAAGCACCTGCCCAGACGCTTGTCAAACAAACGTCTTTGGAGAGCTTCTTCGGAAAGGGGAAAAGGCCTAACGAGGAGACAGAAGAAGAGGAGCCTACCCCTTCAAAGAAAAAGAAACCTGCATTTAAAAGACTATATCAGGAGTCCTATTTAAAATACGGATTTATTGCAACAGGTGATTCTCACACACCAAGTCCGCTCTGAGTGATATGTGGCGACAGACTCGCAAATGAGGCAACGAAGCCTTCAAAACTGTGAGATCGAGCACCCTGCATTAAAAGACAAGCCATGGAGTTTTTTGAAAGAAGAAAACATGAACAAGAAGGACAGAAGAAATTAATGACGGCCAAAACAAAATTACGGAGTGGACTGGACATAAGAAACACACGTCGGGTGTCATTGTCTCCCATTATCCCCAGATGGGACCGCCTCATTGCTGAGAAAGCTCAAAGGCTCCCACTAATTAAGCATAGGAGTAAGTTGTCTGTTTATGCACTTTGTTTTTATTTTTAATTTTTTTCTGTGTCGGTCCGTGAAAGTATTGTTTTACATGATACTGGTCCATGGTGCAAAAAAGGTTGGGGGCCGCTGGACTAGAGCATCTAAAAACAAGGTATAAAGATGTAAACGCTGCAGAACTGAAGCCGTCATTCAGGAGCTAAAAAACTAATTCACTGCGCTCCAACTTGGCCTGTCCAACAGAGACACCGGTGACTGGCAGCACAACATCCCGGCGCTCATTAACGCTGACAGATGGTCATGCGGAGCAGAGATGCTAACTGGCATCAGACCAGAAGAGGCCGAGAGATTCAGGGCCACCGCAGGGGTAGAACAACAGCAAGACCACATCAGAGGAGGGAAAAAAGCAGGAAGGAAAGAGAAGGAACCACGGAAAACATGCTTGTCTGGAATACGTGTGGTAATATGAAACGGACACGAGCCTGGGTGATAGAGAAACATGACTCCAGCTGCTAATCTGAAACCCGGAAGCCCACAGAGAACGCCTGAAGGGCTAAATGCTGACTGCACGGTTTAAAGTGCTGACGGAGGCCCTTCTGGGTTCTTGGAGAATGAACACATGCTGAACAGATTACAGAATCTGTGCTGCTCCTCTGACTGATGCCACATCAAAGCGTCAGGTATTACGGTACTGCTGTTCATGATAAACAGTGTGTGTGTGTTTCCTCCATCTGCTCAGCCACCACATTAAACCAGCTTGTCAAAATCTATCCCTGTATCTCCTCAAAGATCTCTCAGTGGTCACCTGCGTTACACCAACCTCACTATCTGCATTATATTCATACTGCCTGTATCTAAACTGACCTCTACACTTCTGATGCCACTGTGCCCATAGCCCTAAAAAAAATGTATAACAGGTGAATGATGTGGTTCCACCTCCACCCAGAAGAGCCCAAATATTGAGCCTACACTTTAGCTGCTTACTGTGATGTTACTCCCTCCCCTTTAGGAAGCAATAACACAAACATATGTATTGAAAAGGTCATGTCATTCATCTGGTATACGATTAATATTAAAATAGGCAGCTCGCAGCAGAGTTTGGCAGCATTGATGACCATTGTGGGAAATTAGGGCAACAGGTTCTTCAATAACTGTTTTATATATCAGGACGCCCTATGATCAAACTCTCTGGATCGGTGTGCAACCAAGAAAGGGGTTCACACTAGATATTTAGTATTTTTTTTTAATATATCACCGATTTAACGTCAGGCACCTACGCGGGCAGCCCTGTGTTATTGGTGCGGTGGAACCGGCGGAAGGTGCTGCTGCCGCAGGTGAAGGACCCCGAGCCAAAAGTTTTGGCTCAAACAGTCCGGGGAGATAAAGATATGACCGTCCTATGGACAAATATTTACTGTATGTTACTATCAACTTATGACGTGTTGCTTCACTTGAAAGAAAGAAAAGTGAAAGAAAAAAAATAAGCACAGAACCGGCATCACTACCGTTAGCTTAGCTTAGCTTAGCATAGTCAATGGAGTTCAGTCTGTTCAACTAGCATTAGCAACAGTGAGCAAAACAACACGGGCTCTCTGTCTGCCGGAGGATGTGCGTGTGTTTGTGTGCGGACATGTCTGTGTGTGTGTGTAGTTTGTTTAATAAAAGAACAAGGTATAGAGCTGTTCTATAGAAAAGGTAACCTTAAATAATGAAGTGCCTGTTCCAATGAATGGTAAATATAAATATGTATATATGACTATATGTTATATGTTGTGTTATCATCCTCACTGGTTTAGCGCTGTCCTTGCATACAAAGCCGTGCAACATGATGACGTTTTTTATTTTTTTTGTAGTGACTAGAATGTGGTACTTTGGTTTGTAACTTGTAAGCAATCTGTTAACAACAAAAACAATGTGTGTGAATGATTTTACACGTTTTAAACTTAATGCTGTGCAGTGCACAAAACATCTGCCAGGCTGCCGTTTTACATCGTTCTGAAGAGGATGGAGGGTGGCTTTCTTTGCCTGCTTAGCAGAGAACTCTTGGATGTGGCTAATATGGAGTATGACAATGAGGGAGTCGATGCTTGGGTCCTCCTGCTGGATCAGGTCCTTTTTACTGTACTTCTTGTGATTTTCAGACTAGACACTTTCTGGGGATAAGTCCTCAGAGTGGACACTATTAAGTGAGGTACTGTCATACTAGCCGTGGACACTTTGGAATAATTTATTGTCCTGTGAGTTCTCACTGTGGACACTATCTTCCTGGTCAGCTGCAGGGAGGTGGATTTGCATTAACCCTCTGTTGTCAGAGGGCTGACTCGGTGCTTTAAGAATTTTAAGAATTGTTTCTTCAATTTCTTGAACAATGTCTTTGGATCTCCAGATCCTGTTGGTTCATGGTGTCGTCAGAGTCTTTGTTTCGCGTTGATGTGTGAGCGCAGACGGGTTTTTTATCAACGATCCGTGGAGTGTGTTCAGATGTGATGCACTTTGGAAACACACACACTCACACACAGCACCGTGGGACCCAGTGTCATCCTAACAGCACACACTTCTCACCTCTTCCATTTGCTCAGTGCCATTATCACCTCACTGTTCTCCTTCACACACACGGAGTAATACAATTACTCTGAATCGCTCCCTGCCTCCATTTAAATTCAAAGTCAGGCTGCTGCATCATTAAAGCTCATTGTGGAGATAAACTTTGTGCATCCGGTGGGACACACAAATACAAACCACTGTATGTGTAAACACTGTTCACCATAATCCTGGGAGGATTCATGGAACACATGATCAAATGTTTCTGCATGGAAATTACACAACATCCTCTTATATAGATATATTATTTAGTTCTAATAGAGTTTTAAAGGTGTGTATAATAATCATTTTGTTATGTTAAAGTTACTAGGAGGAAGATAAAACATGCCTCGGCTGAGCTGATTATAATCCACTCAACACTGTGTGAAATCTCATCTACCAGATTTATAGATTATTACTAATAAAGCTTCAATTAAAGCACCAACAAGTAATCAATAGATCTGACACGGATCATTTTCTGGTTTTATAAAACTAAGTCATGCAAGTTTTATGTAGCTTTACAACCAGTGTGTAGCTTGGTGCTGGTTTCTGTGCCGCATGTGCAGTCTGTGTTTAGTTGTAAAAGTGAAATCTTAATGCTGCCTGTCTGCTAGATGTGCAGCTGTTAATTGTTTCCTCCATTGATTGATTGATTGTCCATGATTAGTTAATCAATGTATTTTGACTTTTTTTTTATTTGTTTCCACATTAGCGATGCCGCTCTGACTGAGATCTCCCCCACATCAAAACGATTCCTGGTGTCTCATTCAGGAAAAAGCTGCCATGGTAGCATGTTAGCATCACTCAGATGTACCACTAACTGATATCTGAGGACAAGCAGGGGTTAATGTAGGGCTGGGCGATACTACTTAAAAGCAATATCACAATTAATTGAAGCTTTTGGGTGAACGCAGACCCGGTCACGTGACCTACGCTTGTTACATACTCCACTAGAACAGAGAAATCTCTTTGTGGTTCCGAGGTGGCAAGAACAAGAAGAAAATCTGTTTCGGCCTGGACTTTTCATAATTCACGAGAAACGTGTGTCGTTGTTTAGCAGCGTAACGTCTTCAGAACGCGTGTGTGTGTGCACGCGATATGCACTGCACGCTGCAGTGGCAGAGCCGTATGAGCCGTGTGACTACACACACGTTTCTCATATACCCCGTTCACACTGGGGAAAAAAATCTGGCTAACGCGGGATTCGGGCCTATCCAGATGTTTTTTTCTGAGTGTAAACACCTCGAATCTGGCAGTATCCAGTTTGATTTCAATCCGGCTCGATCCACCCACGAGAGGCGCCACCTAGTGGTTTGGAGGACAGCGAACACGCTGGATGAAGCCGGATTGAGTGCGGACACATAGGTCTGAACGCATCCAGCTTAAAGGCTGTCTGGGCTCAATCCTACTCTAGCTGGAATGACTTTCTCCAGTGTGAATGGGGCCATAGAGTATGAAAAGTTTGTTTTGGTTCTTGCCACCTCTGGAACACGAAGAGATTTCTCTGTTCTCTGGATATGTAACAAGCTCTACAAAGAATTTTTATTTTATTTTTTACAGCAAGGAGTAATAACCGAATTAACCGACAATTTTCGATTAATTGCCCAGCCCTAGTTTAATGTTATAATACAATGTGTTCAGGCCAAGCTGGTCAGGTCATCAGCAATCAGTGGCTCGTGGTCTGCTTAGCAGTGCCTTTGTCAGAGGATTACAGCAGCTATACATGACTCTGGTTTTTTTAGTTCTTTTCCAGAGCCCATGCATTATGTTTTGCTTTCAGGGTGTAAAGATCATTTTAAGGTATTATAATAAATCATAGTTGTAATGGAGTGGACAGGTAACCAGATAAATGGATGCCAGCAAAGCTTTGGTAGATAACATAACTGTGTAATTAAGTACATCTTTATTAGCAGGCTTGCTTTCTGTAAGCTGTGAGGTGATCATATCAAGTTTTCGTCCTGAATTTAGCAGAAACTAACATGACTGCAATCCGTTTTCAAAACCAGTGTGGTGCTGCAATGAGAAGAAGTCATCAAATTAACCAACTTCTTCTGAAGACAGAAAAGGTATACTTGAGCCTGGGATATCTTCTCATTTAACCCGAAGTATAGCATCAGGGTACGAACTGCACATTATCAGATATCCTGTTTTGAGGCCCAGCTAGCTAAAGAGTGTTTAAAACGGCTAATAATCCCAATCCACACCATCTACCCATTACTAGGCCCTGAGTCATAGTAATCTGGATTAAAACATCTGGAACAGCCCCTTTCTGTGACCGGCGAGAGAGATAAACTGATGCAGCATGGCTCTAACTCTACCTACTGCCTCTAGAACTCCCACATGGCTTATTGTAGCACAGCCTAGCATCGCTTCGGTATACATATTGTAGGAACCGGGAATCTACTGCACAAAACTATGCACACACAAGAAATTGATTTTCCGTTTAGCTGCCGGTGCACGGTTAGCCGCTGCAGCTGGTTGTTTGCTAAGCATTACGTAGCCACAGCGAGCCACTGACCTAATTCCACAAATCTGCTGGCCTAAATCACAGGGACTCTCCAAATAAACGAGAGCTGTCCTGAGAGCAGCAGGGTTTAGCCACTGCACAGAGGTGTAGATGACACACAGGGATAGTAACGCAGTGTGTCCTGCTGGGTGGGTGCTTCATCCTATCACTTAGCATATAGTTTTACAGCATGAAATTAGAGAATCATTACAGGGGTAGTAATATGCTTTTATCACAATATCATTATTCAGCTAGTGTGGCTGCTTTAGAAGAAAAATATGAAGATGCTGCAACCACATCATGCTTCACTATGACAGCGTTTAACTTGATACTGAGTCTCCACAACCACGTATTTAAAAATGGGTTTGATCACTGTGTTGGAAGCATCAGCTTCAGGTTACTGATGGCCTTCAAAGTTAACAGAAAGAGTCAGAAAGTGCTCCTGGCAGTCCCGAGAATAAAGCAGGTTCTGCTAAAAGCCATGTGAGAGCAGCTGCAGCTTGTTAGGTGACAAAGAAATGAATCATCCATTTCTATTTCATGTAAAGAAATGGATGATGGCAAACGGTATGTAAGGTATGTACGCTGAAATAGCTTTAGCTCTTTAAGCCAGTGGAGTGAGCACATGTGTCTGACTGACCTTTCTCGCTGACGCTTTCCATGTCCACGTCCTCACAGCTGGTGTACTCGGGCGTGGAGCCGCCCTCCTCCTCTGAGCTGCTGATGGACATCTGCCTCTTGTTGACTCCACGCTTGCTCTTGTATGACCGTGGAGGGGGCGGCCGCAGAGACTCCGACTGGTCCGAGCTCTGAGAGTCTTTCCTCAGCAGGTTATCCCCACCTTTCTCCCTTGGTGTCCGTGCTGTACCAGGCTCCGGGCGGCTATTGTTCAGGCCCCAGTCTGGAGGCGCCGGTCCCCCAGTTTGGGGCCCTGATCTGACGCCACATCCCGCAGGTGGTGCCCCCCCTCCGACCCCCGCGGTCCTATCCACAGAGTAGGCTCGGTGGTTTTCTATGTGTGCCTTGCGGTCCCCCTCTCCACCTCCACCCCTCCTGGCCAGACGGTTTTCAGGGACCTCTCCTGTACCGCCTCCTCCTTCCCCAGGTCCCAGTCCTACCTCATTAATTGCTAGATCACTGTGCCTTCGTTCGTGCCGCACTTTGGACACCTTAGCATGCATGCGCATCTCCTGCTCCTCTTTCTGTGGTTTCACGGGGTATCTTGCTAGGTTTGGGTCGCTGCGGTAACGATTCTGGAACTCCTCCTCACGGCGCTGCCGCTCCCTCTGATCTTCGTCCTCTGGTCTCCTCCGGTGCATCTCTGAACGACCTAGGTTCTCGTCACCATCCTCATAGTCCTGAGAGTGGATCTTCTCCAGCCTCCGCCCGTCTCCCAACCTCCTCTCACTTCTGTCTCCAGGGACAACCCTCTCGTCAAGGGATGACTGAGACTGCAACTTCCCGGCAGGTCTCCGTCCACTGCCGCGTCCCATAACTCCCTTTCCGTTCTGTTCATGGAGGGAAACGGGCCTTTTCCTAGAGATGAGGACAGATTTTTTTTAGACACAAAAGACAAACAAACATGCATCATTTGGGATTTTTTCTGAAAATACCCTGCACTATATATTCTACGAAAGCTCCTTAGTACAGAGGGGAATATGCACAGATTAAAATTTCCACAACATACTAACAAAGATGATGAATTCTTACCTAACTCACACAACAAATGAAAACAAGGGGATTGAGTTAAAGACCTCTCAAGACTAAAACCTGTGACCTAGCTTTTCTGCTGGTTGAGCTACAGCAGACAGATCTATTCTTTTTTTTTATATTGCAGGGATTAAAACTACAACAGGAGCTTTAGCACATATACAGTACTAAAAAAAATGGAAAAACATGGCTCCCATTCTCCAGTGTCTTACTTACTTTTCTCTCGGTGGTTCGCTTTGGGAGCGGGAGCCAGGCATGGTGTCAGCACCTTTGGCGGCAGTGACACCGGTGGGTGGCTGCGTCCCTGCGTCTGGCGGCCCGGTATTGTTGACGCTGGATGGTGGGGCTTGGGACCTGGAGCGGAGCAGCTTCCTGTCACGTTGGGCCTCACCTCCCGTGGCCAGATCGTTCAAGGAGGCGCCCAGGCTCCCAGGCCGCACCCCTGACCCCGAAAACCATTCTCCTGACTTGGTGAGAATCTCCTGCTGCTTACGGCACAGGTTGCATACCCACATTACCTGGAAGGAGTTGGAAAGAGAAAAGGTGTTTGTCGAGTAGGAAAGAAGTAAATTAAATATCCTTAGGCATGCCTGTGACAGCAAATCTGCAGTCATGTCAATATTTGCACAACTTTATTGAGCTTGTAGCCTAGCACTGGAAAATGCAGCAATGCTAACTGACTTTAAAAAGCTAAAATAAACATCTTTCATGGTGTCTAACATCATACAAGAAGAAAACCTTGGCTGTCCCACACTTGCGTATCCCTCCTTCCTTTGCTACAGCTAATCAACTATTAAAGAGCACTCAGATATGACCGACTGTGCTGGTCCAACACATCCATTATCTGTGATCACCGCTGGGAGAGGGCTACAGAAACCCCAGAGGAGTTCATGTTTTACCTGCAGTGAGGAAGTCCATGAATAAAATGGTGACTTAAGTAACGGACCACAATTGTATTTTTATCATATTTGTCTGACAGGGTGATGATTGCTACAATTCAGCCTCCTAAACATGCATACAGTGCATCCTTATAGAAAAAATGTGACTTTTCATCCACTACAGTCATCATCAAATACTCACATGTAGCCATGGCTACTGAATATCACCTCACTTCGACCGCACAAAAACAGGATTTATCTCCTTCCGTATTTATAATCCCACCGGTTTATTTTGCAGAGAATAAATCCAACGTGTCGTCGCCGTGTATCCCACGGCACACACTCAGCTCAAGTTAAAAACAGAAACACCTCTGGGACCTTCGCAAACCCTTAAAAATGTTATTCCTTAACGGCACGGTTAGCAGCAGTCAGGTTAGCAGTTAGCTTTTAGAGCGCCAAAGCACATTCATCATGGCCTGATTGAATCCTAGTTGGCGCATGTCCAGACTAATCTGAAGTAAATCAGCTGCCCGCACGGCCCACAGCTGTCGGGCAGCAGCCCAGCAAACACCACAGTCTATTTCTCTCTCTGTGTCTTTCTCCACCTCAGATTAGCAGTGGCCAGTAATCCTTTCAGCTTCTCACCATTATTCAACTCATCATCAGCTGACAATGCCCGGCTCACAATCTATAACTTCTAACCTATAGGCCCCCCCCCTCATCCACCCATCATCCCTGCAGACAGAGCAGGTTACAGATTAAAAATCCCAATGCCTCAGCCCCCTTCATTCTTTCCCAGTGCATGATGGGATATAGACTGTCTTTGTGCAGAATGTACTGAAACTAAATGCTCCATTACAAACTTGAATTTCACTTATTTTGTCAATTTTTATTCCATTACAATTTCAATTGTCAGTTAAAAGGGCAATTTGTAGTCACATTGCAGCATCTCTTTCCAGAAGGGGGAGCTGTTGTTTCTGTTAAGTAGGTTTGAGACACTTCAGTCATGATGTGCTATAACCACACAATATTAGTGTTTAATGACTCAAAGGGTCATTCAATCAGTGTAAAGCAAATTAAGAAGCAAATCTGTGTTCGACTTATTGTATATCATCATACAAAGTAGAACCATGACCTGTGGAGTGCATCCACTGCTCCGCCAGCCAGGACAAGAGACTAACAGCTGTTTCGTCAATGTTAATGTTAATGTAAGGTCATGCCATGAAACAAAGTGCAGAGCTGCATCTGCAAAAAAAGATTTAGGAGTCTCAGGATGGATGATGAGTGTGTCTTTAGCCTAGCACCACTACTACAAACATGTAGCTTATCCAGCAGATCATCATGGTGGTTTCTATACTATATTTATATATGCTCCGTTTCTTAGCATTGCTAACTGATCCTCTGTGCTTAGGCATTTAAACGCTATCATTACTACATATTATATATCACATCGTTTTCCACAGACCAGTTGGCAATGTGTGGTGGCATCTTGGCGCCAGTGTCACATCGGTCGGGGTTTATACAGGTTAAATATACACCTGTATGCTATCTATGACAGTTTTTAAAGCTACAAGATGCATTTTGAATTGATTCAGTTAAATCCGAATTCTCTCAGTTCTGAGTGATAAGACGAATAATAATTTTTACTAGAGCCCTGAAAAAATAAAAGTTAAAATAAATAATGTGATAAAACCACATAATTACATTAATAACATAAAAAATATAGCCTAATCGCCTAATGGTTTGCTGCGTTACCAGCTCTGTCTATGCGGCATTAGGGTGCGAGATGTTCCATTATCAATAACAATGACCGTCTTCACAACAGTCTATAGGCGTCAGGCATTACGCATGGAGAGGAGGAGCGGGCGGGTCAGCTGCTGTCGGTGTGTGTGCATGCATGTGTGAACGAGAACGGGAGGGAGAGAGAGAGTTACGCGTAGTTGAATGAACGGAAGGATAGCTATATTTTTAAATCGCGTTGGCGAAAAAAAAACACTTCATCAGTTCATCAGTTCAATCATCAGTTTGTGGCGGAGGGTGTTGATTATGTGGCGGCCCGCCACGAATTAGTCCATGTGTGGGAAACCCTGTATCATCCTTCATGTGCAGTGTTATCAATCAGCAATTGTACAGCACTAATCCAGTTAGAAAACAACTGCTAACTGCAAGAAAGGCTAGCTAAATGAGCGCCGCACATCAGCTCAATCATATTAAAAGGAAGATCTAACAACAGTTTGTTTTATTCTGGTCACATTTATTAAGCAATTTTCCCCTGGGATTAATAAGGTATTTCTGATATCAATCACTGTGGCATGAGTCCATCTTGTAGCATTGTGTGAATGAACTGGATAGCTAGTTAGCGTGCTAGAGACGGTATCTCGTTTTTTTTTTTAAATATTTCAAAATATTCCTTTTTTATCAGGAAGACTTGAATTTGAACACATGTGCATCTGACTCATGCATCTGTGCTGAGGTCCAGTCAGTGGGTACGGAAAGTATTCAGGCCCCTTTTAAGTTTTGCAGATTTATTAGAAAAACTGAAATATCCCATGGTCCTAAGTATTCAGACCGTTTGCTCAGTATTTAGTAGAAGCACCCTTTTGATCTGATACAGCCATGAGTCTTTTTTGGGAATGATGCAACAGGTTCTCTCCAGTTCTGTCAGGTTGGATGGTAAACGTTGGTGGACATCCATTTTTGGGTCCCTCTAGGGATGCTCAATGATGCTCGATTGGTTTAAGTCAGGGCTCTGGCTGGGCCATTCAAAAACAGTCACAGAGTTGAAGTAAAGCCACTCTCGTTATTTTAGCTGTGTGCTTAGGGTCATTGTCTTGTTGGAAGGTAAACCTTCGGGCCAGTCTGAGGTCCTGAGCACTCAGGGGAAGGATATCCAGGATATCCCTGTACTTGGCCGCATTCATCGTTCCCTCGTCCTGTCTTTGCAGCTGAAAAACACCCTCACAGCATGATGCTGCCACCGCCATGCTTCACTGCTTGGACTGTATTGGACAGGTGATGAGCAGTGCCTGGTTCTCCACACATACCGTTTAGAATTAAGGCCAAAATTTTCTGTTGTTCTCATCAGACCAGAGAATTTTTTTCTCTCACCATCTTGGGAGTCCTTCAGGTGTTTTTTTTTGTTTTTTTTTAGTAAACTCCATGTGGGCTTTCATGTGTCTTGCACTGAGGAGAGGCTTCCGTCAGGCCATAAAGCCCTGACTGTTGGAGTGCTGCAGTGATGGTTGACTACAACTTTCTCCCATCTGGCGACTGCATCTCTGGAGCTCAGCCACAGTGGTCTTTGGGTTCTTCTTTACCTCTCTCACCAAGGCCAGACGGCCAGCTCTAGGAAAGGTTCTGGTCATCCCAAACGTCTTCCATGTAAGGATTATGGAGGCCACTGTGCTCTTAGGAACCTTAAGTGCAGCAGAATTTTTTTGTAACCTTGACCAGATCTGTGCCTGTCTCTGAGCTCTTCAGGCAGTTCCTGAAGAGCTCAGAGAGAGATGGTGTAGAACCATCTCGAGGATGATCAGTAGAAATGGATGCACCTGAGTTTAATATATGAGTGTCAAAACAAAGGCTCTGAATACTTAAGAGCATGTGATGTTTCAGTTTTTCTACCACTGTCTGCACGGTTAATCCATGAATGAGAAGAATGACCATCGGCTGTTTGTGTCTCAAACCAAAGACAGACATTCAGCTTTCATTATCTAATAGCATGCCTACATGTTTTTGTTCTATGCTTCAAAGCCTACACTGCAGAGGGGGGAGGGTAGTAAACAATAAAGAAGTTATAGAACAAACACACACACACACACACACACACACACGCTCAGGATATTATACATAATCCTTCAGTGGAGTGACTGCACTCAGTGTTCCTGGATAGCCAAACAGATATTGTAGGGGGAATTAAATGTGTGCGTGTGTGTCTTTATGTGTATTAACAAGCAAAAGCTCCACCCGATGGTGTGTGTGTGTGTGTGTGTGTGTGTGTGTGACACATGTATTTGCAGTAGTGCTTGCTACCCGGCCCAGCCGGAGCGTGATGTGAGACCCTCCAATCAGCTCACTGTGTCCGGAGGCAGCCCACTGTTGTGTCACCTCGAGTTCATCTCGCAGCCACACAATGATGTGCCTCTGTGTGTCTGTGTGTGTCTGTGTGTGTGTGTGGAGATGTGTGTTACAGCATGTATATGTAGGACGTTTCTGAAACCTCCGTGCCTGAGTGTGGCGTGGGCGATTGCCTGTAGGCGAGCTGTGTGTGTGTGTGTGTGTAGAATAAGCAGTGCCATTTCTGTCATGTAATAATGTCAACCTCCTTCTGCTTAAAAATGTGTTTCTCCATGGTAACCAAATCACAGAGAGGAGTCAGCAGGAGAAAAGGGTACAAAGCAGAGTGTGTGTCAGTCCTAAAACACAATGACAGCAGAGAATATCTCCACGCAGACTACTCTGGCTGACTGACTACACAAACCACTGAACAGAAATCAGTCTGATCTCAACCTCAATGTGGATTTTACTTCTTCCTGTTTCCTCTTTTGCCTTTTTTTTCCTCTCCTCACACCTTTTCTCATATAGGGCCCTATGATTTCCGCGATAACGGAATTGCGGAATTGGCCGATTAAAACGGAATTTGACATAATTTGACTGTAGTGCCGTTTTCGTGTGTAAGAGGCACGTATGTCCAGGGAAAACTGCACGAAGGGAAGCTAATCCGGGTGGCACAAGAAGCTCCTTCTACAGACTGAGCCCCTCCCCTTTTTAAAACACTGTAACCATGGCGAAGCGGCTGCATACAGCTCTGTCTTCGTCACCGAAAAAAAACTGCGAAACTCTGCGCCCCTCAGTACAGAGCCCAGCAGTTCCTGAACGACTTCTGTGCACCACGTGAACTGTTGTTTTACAGATTCTGTCAACACGACAGGACGACTGGAAACTTAAAAATACTAATAACTACTGGAGAGGCCTGAGTGCGGAGCTCCTCACAGACAGACAGACACTCACTGATCTCAGCACACAGAGGCTGTCAGTCATGTATTTCAGTGGTGGCGTCTCTGGTCAGAGTCAGAATTCCTTTATTTATCCCTGAAGGGAAATTATTTAAGATTAAGATTTGTCCCACAGTGGGAAAATTACATTACTGCAACAGCACAGACACAGTAGAATTTAAAAGTAGGGCAAAAAAATAAAATAATATACAGTATGAAGTAAAACTACCAATTAAGATACAAGAGAATTCAAATAAGAACATATAACATATTAACAGATATTGCACAGATGAGGTGAGTAGGTGGGAAACTTGTAGAGAGGGCAGCTCACAGGGACTAATTACAGCTGAAATAACTAGTTTTGAAGAAGTTTCAAATGTTTGGTTGTTTTATAATAAGTCAACTAAAGTTTCATCACTTGCTGCTTGTTTTTGATGCACTACTGTTTAGGGATGTCCCGATCCGATCACGTGATCGGAAATCGGGCCCGATTACGTGATTTCAGACTTGATCGGAATCGGACATTACCTCCCGATCAGGACTCGGATATATATTTATTAGGGCTGTCAAAGTTAACGCCTTCTGTGCAGGGTGGCTCTGTGTCCTGTAGTGTAGGGGTATGACAGTCGCTTTTGGCGCGACAGGTCCTGGGTTCGAGACCTTGATGTGCTGCGTGTGTGAAATCTCCCAGTGTGGCCACACACACACACACACACACACACACACACACACACACACACACACACACACACACACACACACACACACACACACAGGTTTTGCCGTAATGAGTGCCTTTATAGAAAGTATCGGATCGGGACTCGGTATCGGCAGATACTCAAAATCAAATGACTTAGACTCGGACTCGAGGGCAAAAAAACCTGATCGGGACATCCCTACTACTGTATGTTACCATATTGAGGAAACCCTCAATAAATTTAAGTTAGTTTCTATTCAATTTAGTCATTTACATTAAAAACACAAAGCTTCTGGTAGTAAAATAAGGTCAAAAATTGGGATTCCCAAAAACTGTACTGTGAAAAACAGATTTCCCCAAAATTAAAATGGAAAAAAACAGAATTTGGCAAAAAATAAAACGGATTTTCTGGGGCCCTACTCATATTCCCCTTCATTTTTTTTTAATCCTATGTAACAAATCCTCTCCTTCCTGTTTCTTATATTTCTTTTCCTTTCCCGCTCTCTCTCTTTCCTTCCTTCTTGCTCTCCGCCTTTTCATTTCCTCTCTGACTTCCTTTCATCTCCCCTCACCCTCTCGCTGAGCTGACACACCTGGCTGACTTGACAAATGAAGACACCGCACACCTGTCACTCATTCATCTCTACCGCCCCCTCCTCATGCCTTCATCTCCCACCCTCAGGGCCGCTCCGGCCATCTGCTGACAAAATGGTGAAGGCGTACGCCGCCGCCGCCGCTGCTGCAGCTTGCTGTGAGAGCAGCTTTCATTTAGACCTGAATTGTGTGAGCATCAGCTTTTCCTTAAACAGGCAGAATAGATGGGAGCCTTGGGAGTGGCGGATCAGTGGGGAAAAGGGGGGGGGGGGGTGAATCACTTTCAGTGTACACAGCGACCCCGCCCTCAACACATACACCTTGACAGAATGACATATGAGGCAGCGGCGGGTGTAAACTGCCATCGTTCACGGGGAACGATAAATCCTGAACGGTGGGAAGAAACACGACCGCAAAAGACATAATGCTCCATTTCCCCTAATAAGGTAGTAGATCAAGTCTGCAAGCAGGCCAAACACATTCAGCAGGGAGGAAGACTGGAAGAAAAGCAGCGCGGCTGTGGCTGTAAATCCACATGAGTTTCCAGTTCTGATCTCGGTGTCAGAGAGGAGACTCTTTTACACTGATTAACAGTCATAGAGTGATCAAATGTTTGTCTGGGCTGTCGGCGTTCTGTATAACTCTGAACGTTGCCCTTGTGTGCATCGAGCAGTGAGAGTGGCACTGTCTGTGGAAATGATGACTTTTCTTGGTATTGTGGGCCTTTATAAAGCAGCTGACAGCAGGGGGGACGACAATAAAAGATGTCTGACAGTGATGGAGGATGACGTGTAGCAGACGTCCCTGTATAGATGCAAACCGCTGGTGAAACCAGCCGGCCACCAACACATCCCAAACAGTACAAGATACAGACTCTAGTGTCTTAACAGATAACACTATGATATTTTATAATGACCTTAAACCCACAAACTATTTGATTAAAATGAGAAATTAATGCATAATTATGTCAAAATAACTGAAATATCCCTTTAAATGAAGCTGTCTCCAGAGACTTTACCCACAAAGGAGCCACTCCTTCCTCACTTTAGTTAGTGTTGTGTTACCCTGTGACTTTGTTCAGACCTGAAGTGATGTTGTATATCAGTTAAATTACACAGCCGCAGACCAGCAACTCCTCTCCCGTGATCTAGGAGGTAACATCTCTGTTTTTGCGGTCTGGTGCAGCATGACTGCTTCACTCAACTAAAATGGCCGAAGGTAAAACACATACCCAGATCAAGCCCAAGTAACGTAACTGAACTATATCATAAGTGATGTATGCGTTTAAATGTCACACACATTATGTCCAAAACAACACTTTTCTATGAGAGTGTGATAACAATGAAATATTAGAGCTACATGCTGCTAATGCCGGGATGTGCTGCCACAGTTTTAAGGCCTCGCAACACAATAGGAGGAGGGAGATGGACAGAAGATGTGAACAAAGAGAGTGTGTGTGTGTGTGTGTGTGTGTGTGTGTGTGTGTGTGTGTGTGTGTGTGTGTGTGTGTGTGTGTGTGTGTGTTGGACCCTGCTACAGTTTAAGAGGAGTGGAGTGTGAGGACAGAGCAGTGGTTAGGTTAGTCATCTCATCCTGAGAAACATGATTGAGATGATGCAGTACATCCTCCCTTCCGGTAAAAAGTGCAGTGTCAGCTTGATGCTCCTAGCAAACAGGACTTTGTGTGTATCTGTGTGTGTGTGTGTGTGTGTGTGTGTGTGTGTTAACAGTAGACTGTAAACCAATTGAACCTTCACTCAATGCACACACAGCATCATGCGTGCGTGTGTGTGTCGTCTAGATAAAACATAATGTCAGCGCTGTCGTGTCCTGCCCGCTCTCCACCGGGAGGCAGCGCTCGTCTACAAGGCGGGCAGACTGTCAGCGGTTTGTTCAGTTTCTGGAAGCCATCTGGAGCTGACATTAAACACACATAAACAAACACTCAGCCGGTAACAAGCTATAGCACCAGCTAAAGCAGGGCTGCCTGAGAGGGAGGGCTACCAAACTCACATCAGCTACTGCACATAAGATCACTCAGCCCTCCTGTCTCCACTGTTTTACACCCCTGACCATAAGGTCCAGCCTTTAATTTAATATTCACTCAAATATCACAATGTTTCAGCCATTATTGAACTATAAAAACAATGTTTTAGATTTTTCTCGCATGACTTAATCTGTGGAGTTCCTTGCCTTCTTAAGGTGTTTGGCACCATCCAGTGTTAATTTTGGCAGCAATTTCTGATTTAGTTTTTATTTTAGTCTTGTGACTTGTCATCAACATTTTTTAACTTTTAGTCTAGTTTTAGTCGACTAAATCTGCCGTGGATTTAGTCGACTAAAATTCTATGATATATATTTTTTCATGAAATAATTAAGGTTTAAAGTGCAATAAAACAGGCACAGCTTTAACTTGTGTTATTTGAATCAAACACCTCTTTATTTAATTGCTATGATCTTTTCACAAAAGAACAGTGAACAGTGAGCTGCTCTCCATGAATACACTGTTCAGTCATGACCTTCTTCATGAATCCTCCATAACTACAGCAAAACACTTCAGTGACAACTCAGAAACAGGTCGCATGCTGTAAAACCATCAGCAGCGGGGTCTTCATTTATAGATTTTGTCACGTGTATCTTTGAACGGAAGTTAAGACGACTCGTCTGCAAACGTCGCTTCAGGTTTGTTGTGTTTTTACCGCTGATAGTCGCTCCGCACGGTTTGAACCGTCTTGTTTGTCTTGACATCAAACGTGTCCGTGTGTCTGTTCTTCTCCTGTGTTGTGTTACCATGCATGAGGACGCCTTCTTCCAGCATCGCGGCGCAACGTCCTTACACAGAGAGAGCACTTCTGATTGGCTCTCTGCCGCCGTCTCCTGATTCGTCCCTCCCTTCCACAAACAAAATTTGCTCTGATTGGATCTCGTCTCCATCAATAATTTCATCTCGTTTTTATTCGTTGATGAAAGTGTCAAAACATTTCGTCTTCGTTTTTGGCACCGTGCGTTTTTATTTAGTTATCGTCTCATTTTTATCAGCAAAAAAAGGTTGTTAACGAAAACTATGACGAAAATGATTCGTCAACAAAATTAACACTGGCACCATCAGTTGTGATGTGCAGGCTGGGTTTGTACACGGCTCTCTACATATTATGGTAAAAACCACTCAGCTAATTAAAGACAGATACAAGAGAAATAACAGTCCATCATTATTTTAACACACGAAGCTCAGCTAGCCTTCAGGAAAACCTTCAAATGCTCTGATGAGACTGGCTCTCACGAGGCCGACCCCAGAAACAGGACGTACCTCTGCTCAGGATCAGTTCATTAGAGTCTCTGGCTTTAAAAACCGCAGATGAACAGCACTTCAGATCAGAGTTCAAGCAGCAGACACACCTCAACACCAACTGTTCGAAGTGTTACCGCGGTTCTAAATGGTCATTAAAATAGTTACACAAGATCTGTTTCGTCACACACACACAGTTGTGAGATTTTCAGTACTTCCTGTGTTCAGCTCTGAGTTTGGGGACTTCACCCTGCATTTCTTCTTCTGTGGCGCCCCCTTGTTGTACAGTTCTGGATGTCTCATTTTATAATCTCATTAAGGTAAGGCAGGGTTCCGGCTGGCGTATTTTGAGTCTTCCAGGACACTGTAGTGCCCAGGGAAGTTGGTGCAGGCACTCTGCTGGATTTTGAACTATGTTAGAAACCTCAGAACCACGCATGTTGTCTAAATATTTTAATATCATATTCAGGCTCCACTTCAGTTTTAAGGCATTAGCACTTTCTGTTTGTTTTATGATATGATTTAATTTTATACGAACTTCGTGACTGTGTACGGCTCCTTGGGAGCTGTACGTAAAACAAACAAATGTGTATCTATCTGTCTTAGTTCTGTTTCTGACAGAAGCTTCTTTCTTCTGAAAGGACTGAGTTTGGAGGGTCTGTTAAAGTCCAGTGAAAGGTCTCAGCCACAATACCAGAACTCGAGTCCGCTGTTTCGTTTCTTCCTATACCCGTACGCCACATCACGACTAAACACAACGCAGAGTAGCAGGATTAGGGGCGGTGTCGGCTGGTGGCGGACCCGAAGAGTGAGAGGGTTAAAGTTACATTCCCTTATTGATTGTTTCTTAAATGTATGTAAACTGCACATAGCATAACTGCCTGAGAATAAAAACAGAGGATGTTTACATGGCAGACTTCCACTCTGAAGGACATCTGCGGAGCGGTAACATTCTGCAGTGACGAAGCATTGAGGGGGAAGTGGACACAGTGGAACATATAGAGTACCTGGGCTCCTCCCGTCTCCCCATGGCAAGGCTGGTCTGGTCTCAAACACACAGGCGGGGACAGCATGCACAGGCTTGAGTGTGCATTCATTCTGCATTCAGATAATTCAAAGGTCTTTTTAATACGCATGCCAGCTGAAGTGCCAATCACCCCGGATCCCTTTTTATTTTTGTGTTTTAGCAGTCTATCCATTACCCCCCCACCCACCCCCAGCACAGCCATGCCTACAGCCACAGGAAGAGGGGTCAGGGTGGATCAGAAGGGTCAGACGCCCCCTGCAGACAGCCTGTGTTATGGCTCATGCTCGTTCTGCCCGCCAGCTGATTGTCAGGGTCTGCATTCATTCTCAGAAATATTCGTCCGCAATCAAACTGATGGTGAGTCCTGTTCTGATGCTGTGAATGAGCACAGACCCAGAGAGTGGGAAGGGGGTTTGGGGAAGGGGGACCAACAGTATAGTGACCCATGCAGAAAATCCATCGAGGCAAATCCGAGCCAAAATCTTACCCTGTCCTTCACTATGAGACACTTCGCGGTGGGGGGAGGAGACAGACAATGGACACAGAGTTAGTCACATAGAGAGGAAAACCTGCTGCAGTTCCAGGTGTCTCCACCCCGAACTGTGTGAATGATCAGGGACTCCCTCAGCCCAGTTAATCCATAAGTGGATTTGTGCAAACACTGGCTGCGTTCCAATCCGATAGCTGCTCTCGTGCAGCAGATATTGTTGTTTTTCTATCAGCTGGGAAATTACACAGGTCAGATCGACACGGCAGACATCATCAGATCATAGCACAGCCAATGTTTTTTAAACCGTCAGATGGCACAAACATCACAGTCACGGCACAGAGAGAACACAAGAAAAGATGCTAACCACTTTGTCCTCCTTTGTGGCATGCAGTCCAGGTAGCAGTGAGAAAAGTGAGGCGGGAGAAAGGAGGGAAATAAATGACAGAGCGTGAAAGAGATGCAGAGAAACGTGTGATGTGTGGAGGGGAGAAAGAGGGAGAAGAGAAGGAGGGAGGCGTGGTGCAAACATTTGTTAATTACATTCTGCAGAATCAGTACACACATCTTCATATTCAGTGACAGAGTCTGAGGGCGGTGGACACCACAGTATGCAGATACATGAGACACGGTAGGCTGTGGTGACATGCATGATCTTAGTGTTGACTCGTGACATCAGTGTCACATGGTCTCAGCTCACAGAGGAATCCAGGACACCAAAAGCAACATGGAGGACATCTTTCCTCAACTACTGTCCTTCCTAAACACACACATACACACCCAAAGAAATGAGTGTGCCTGATGCAGCCACAGACCGACATCAGTGACAGGGCTTTGTTATTACAGAAGTTCATGTGATTCAGATCAGGTTAAATGGAGTTTGGTTTGTGTTGCTGTGATGCCTTCTGCTGGGCACAGATCAGCACTGCTCAGCTTAGTCATGATTATTATGAACAGAGCATTTATTACTGCACAATGTTATGGAACATACAGGAGATTGTTACCTGTTAGGTGCTGCCAGACTTCTGTTTTATACAGTTTTCTGACACACCTATTATGTTTGTGGCGCTGTTCTATCATTTAAATTTTACTCTGAAATTCATCAATCATAGTTTTTGGAACAGAACCCAAATGTTTTGGGACTCTGGCACTGTTGTTAGAAAAGGCAAATTACATTTGTTTTTGTCTGTGAGACTTTAGAACTGTTAGGAAATGGTTTACTTCCATCCATCCATCCATCCATCCATCATCTGAACCCGCTTCGTCCTGCAGTGCAGGGTCACGGGGGGCTGGTGAGAGGCGGTCCATCACAGGGCAACATACAAACATCCGCACACACTCACACTCACACCTACGGGCAATTTAGAGAGCACAATTGACCTAACAAGCACGTCTTTAGAATGAGGGAGGAAGCCGGAGAACATGCAGACTCCACACAGAAAGGGCCCAGTCAGAGTCGAACCACCTTTTGTAATTATATATATACTCTTTCTCTAAAAGGACGAGGTCTTATATCTGCGGGAATATCAAACTGTTTATGGCTTAACACCACCGGATGCTTTAAAAACCTGCACCTGTGTTTCTAGCTTTCTAGTTTAAAAACTGTTCGTACATTCTTATGTATACATTTAAAAAAAATACTAGATGTTTATTCATATTTTGCTGCACTGTTTAAAAACGCTGCTGAACTGAATAAAAATCACAAACAGTGTGTCTCTCTGCCGGGCTGTAAATCAGCACACTGTAGGCAGCAGAGGGTTTTAATGTAATGGAACAAAGCTCACACTTTCCTAACGCTGTTATTCTGCTTGGCTGCTCAGACGACCCGGACGGAGCGGCATCACCTCCGACACATCTCTGCCACACACACACACACACACAGCCGTTCACAAATGTACCAAAAGCGGCACAAAGTATGCAAGATGTGCTTTTGTAAGGATAAAATTTATGAATTAAATCTGAGAATTAATCTGTGACCTCCCTGTCTGATGAATGAGCTACATGATGATGATGATGATGAAGCTACATTTCATCTCCTGGCATTAAATTCCATATAAAACGTTAAATATTTGAAGGCCACTTTGCCTGATGTTATTCTGAGCTCTGTCTCCCTTCAGATGATTTCCTCTATTTGTTTTATTTATAGATCATGTTAGTCTCATCCCTTTATGAGCATGTAACAGCCTGCCTGCTGTTAAAGTAAAATTAATGTCTTTACCAGCAGGGATACTATCTTTATCCCCTCCTCTGACTGGCCTTTGAGTCCCACATGCGTGTGGCGCCGGTGTGAGTCCGGGCCCAGCTGGGATGGGCGGATACTGAACAGATTGGGCACCAGCAGGCCAAAGGGTGGAGGGACCATCATCAGGTAAGATAAGCAGAAGGAGGGCCTCTCTCTTGGGTTGGAGGGGAGCCCAGAGGATGCTTGGAATGGAAAAGGGCCGGGCCTTAAAATAGCACCAACATGTTTGCTTTATGATCCAACCTGGATCACATTAATGCTCTCATGGTGATATGCTGCCCAGTGACGTGCAGCTTCTGGAACTCATACTGTGTGTGTGGTGTGTAAGTTTAAGCTAAATTGAATGAAATAGTTAATGTTTCTTTGACTCTGGAGCGCAGGTTTAAAATCTGTAGAACTTCCAGGAACCAGTGACACCGGCTTCAGAAAGAACTACACGCTGTTTGCCTGTGAGGGCACTAGATGCCGCTCAAAGTTTGTTGACACCAAAAAATGGCATCTACTGGTTAGCCCATCCTCTCCTGCAGTTGTATGGATACATTACATATCTAATGTGTTTTTCAGGGTGGGACTTGTCACTGTGAAAGATGTTGTGAGTCTGCTTTAACTTCAGTAATCTTTTCCCAAACCTAACCAAGTTAATGCCTAAACTTTCACCAAAACCTAACCTTAAAGGTCGGGTAGGAGATTTCATTCTGATGCACTTTTTGTTAAATTAGTGTAACTTCTCTTTACAATCCGATAGCAACCGATTAGTTCGGCAGTTTAGCATTAAAATGAAGAATATGAATCATCTGTGGAAGATATAAAACACTAAAAACATCAGCCAATCCTCCGAGGCGCTCCTGCGCGTATAGTTGGCTGGTTGACACTCTCTTCCTGCTCTGCAGGGAGGCGTGGCTTCGGGGTGAGCTCCGAGAGAAAGGGGCGTGTGTTTACTTTCAAAATCTGGCTGACTCTCAAAATCTCCTACCGTACCTTTAAGGTAAAACAGAAAGTGATATTTGCAACACTTCATGAAGCACATTTACACATGCACATCCAGTCAAGGCCATGTTATGTCTGCCACGCACATGGTCACATTCTGTGCTACGAACACCTGACATTATGTCATTTTTGGGAGTGTGAGGATGCTTTAAATATGAGCACAGAAGACTAGGAAACTGTCTACACAGGCTGATGGTTAGACACAGCCTGTGCTCACTCGGAAAACACAAGATCAATACTGATCAAGTGCATCTCGGTTTGTTTATGCAGACAGGATTCGTCATGATGGCAGAAAATAAGATTTCTTTATAATAAAAAAAAAAAGCACTTCATGTGTGTTTTCGGACAAATCGTCATTTCTACCTAAGCCCTTACCCTGTTTTTTTAATGCCCTACATTCACCTGTAGTTTATAATATTTAACCCAATCTGCAAATGACAGCGAAACCTAACAGTGAGTAAAAAGTGTCAGGATGACTCAAACTCTGGAATCCTGAGTGAAGGTCTGCTAACTTCCTTTGTCCAATACTTAAAACAGCCTACATTAACATCAGTACTAATATAAGCTGCCCATTCATAAGCTAATTAGCAAATGCCAACATTCATGCTAGCACTGAATTTATTGTCCACTGATGTTGATGAAGATTCTCAGTCATCCAGGTCATAATACGTAGAGAAGATTGAAGCAAGGCGTCTGGAGTTTTCTTGAAGACGTTTCGCTGCTCATCCAAACGGCTTCATCAGTTCTAACTGTTTTTAACTGTGGTGGGGGACTGGGTTAGAACTGATGAAGCTGCTTGGATAGCAGTGAAACGTCCAGACACCTTGCTTCAATCTTCTCTACGAATTGTCCACTGATCTTTAGCATACTGTGAATCTGGTAGCATACGAACATTAGCTCCAAAATTGTCCAGAATCATTGGGAGCGCCTCTTTCTGTCTGTAACTGTGAGCAGCAAATCTCTTCTACAACGCCAGGTCGGAGCACATTTGTTAGCCACAACTGACGTTTTAGATAAAAATCTTCCTCTCACTTTCCTGGACATGTTGCTTGAGACGAGCAGTACTACTACAGACATGCTTATTGATGGCTGCAGTGCAGAGACACAGGACAACACAGATGCTGTAGTTTTTATGTTCTAGTGAGCTATAGTGTATATAACCATTCCACCACACCACTTCAAACCAGGCCTGAGGGGTGCCAAGCCATTCCTCCCACACGCTTTGTTCTCACCAAAGTGTGATCAGGAAGCCAAAAGAAAAGCAGACGGCAGCAAGCACACAGAAGCCGAATGTGCATCATCATACAGCGGGAATGAGGTGAGTGTGAGGAGGAAGAAGAAGAGGAGGAGGAGGAGGAGGAGGAGGGAGGTCAGAGTTCACGTTTCTCACATTGTTGGAGCGCAGAGAGACCCGCCCTCCACAGCGGGCGCAGAATTTGGTCTGGCAGTAGGAGCAGAGGTGGCCGCAGCCGTCTGCAAACTTGGTCTTGCGGCAGATACCGCAGGTGGGCGCGTCGTCCTTCTGCTGGGTCTGCTGACGCCGCGTCTCGGCCCCGATGCGACGCACCTCCTGTTTGTAGCTCTCGAACTGCTGGTGCAGTTTTCTAAAGGGGGAGACAGAAGGAGGACAATTGTCCATTAGTGGGACGTCAGTTTATAAAAAAAAAACAAGCAAGCACAGAGGAAAGGTGTGAAAACTGAATAATTTCTGTTATGAATAATGCCACGTAATGCATGTACGTTTGTGAACGTCTCAGTCAGAGCAAAATAACTGCCAATTATAGCACCACTTGAAAGGTCCCTTTCAAAAAAAAAAAACCAGCATCCATGCAATTAAATGAAAGTTGAGCTCAGTTTCGCGCTCCATGGCTCACAGCCTTTGCTTCCCAGGACGTCTGTGATGGAAATAACTCGAGTGTGAATTGCAAATCAGGCCATGTGAAAACACCCACATTGTTGTCTCAACAGAACTGTCAAAGGAATTCTGCATTAGTAGAGCGCGGTTCGTGTATATGAGACCCAGACACTTTAATTACTTCACCGAGAGAGAGAGAGGTGGACAGGAAGTAGATGGCTTCGTTTGCAGATTTGCAGCTAATTTACCCAAAACAAACTCCAGCAAGCTGAGATCTGCCAATAAATCACAAAATTTCACCAAAGTGTTTGACCTCAAATAACCTCCAAGTCCAAACAGCAGTCCACAAAACCCATTCAGTCTGATTACCTGTGTCTCTGGAAAGCAGACATGTCTTCCTGTGCGTAGTGGTGCTCAGCTGCTGGGTAGGAAACGGGTCGAACACATGACACCTGATCCGCCGTCAGCAGCCTTTTCTGATACGAACACCTAAACGTATAACGATCCTCCACCATGGCACACACACACACAGACGTCCAGGAACAAAGCTGCCCTCAACAGTGTACAAGAATGTCTGGAAAAACGTCCATCAAGCCATCCAAAAATAAATCCTAAGCAGGAAACGAGGAGCCTCTCTGGATCATTTCTAGTGCGTCTGTGGCTCGTGGTGCTGCAGCAGCAGACTGCCTCCATGCACAGTTGGAACGGGGAGGTGGCGGACTGCTAGGGACACGTCTTGGCCAATCAGTTGGCACGAAGAATGGTTGGAACAGGGACAGCAAGTGATGTGACGTGGAGATGTAACTGTAAGATTATATAACCTAATGAATAGAAATGATTGTAAAAGATCGTCAATTATCGTCATCTGTTTTGTGACTTTACCTCTGAACCACTTTTAAAGCAGCACCAGGACAGTGTATGAAGATAAGAATTTAATTTGCACACATATTTTTCCTCTCAGACATTCTGCCACATGCTTTGATTTAACCTGAAATCGCTGATAAATGGATCTAAACATACACTGTATCTCAGATAGGGGGGAAAAAAAACATGACACCACCACAGCAGTGACGTCACAAACAATGACCTCTGACCCCGAGGAGCCATCTATCTTGCCAGTGGTAACCCAGGGGCTGAGCCAAGCCCAGGCACCATGGGAACAGCTGTCAGAAACAGAGGGTGCGCTGCCGGTTGTCGTGGCAACGTGGTGGCATCAAGCACTGGGTGTCAGCGGGTGTCAGTGCACCAGCTGTTCCTGTTCTTAGAACCACCGTTTCATCAGTCTTTTTTTTTTTTTTTTACGGCTTCCACACATTCGGCAGACACGCACTGTTAAAGCTGTGCGAGTAATGTAAAAATAAATCGGTGTTCTCAGCCTGAATCACAAGACCGAGTGAGGAGACTCTCATCCGGCTTATCTGTACCACAGTCTAATGTCAGAGACAGTTTTCTGTCCACAGGAAATGACTGAACTCAAACGCCTCTCATAAGCAGCAGAAAGTTAGTGAAATCAGGTATTAGCTGCTAAAACACTTGTGTCACCACAACAACGGAAGACACGCCACTGACAAATGACAGCCTCTGTAGATACAGACCACAAAAAATAATTGTAAGAGTAAGATGTTATTGCTCCGTTTAGGTCTCCACCAGCTTGTGGGTGGCTCTCTGATGGCTAAACTCCTTAATAAATAAAAGACAGAGGTGCTAAGAATGTAGCATCCTGAGGGTTTATGGGAAACATTCATACACCCAACTCATGATGGACTCTAGTTCGGGTTCCCTGATTCCCAGGTCCCCTTTAACCTTTAAATAGTTTGGGTCTTGTTACCACATTACAGCCATGATACCATCTATATCAATCCAAAGCCAGGGCAGAGAGGTTACACATAATGACTAGCATCAATTTAAACCACAACTTCCATTCTGAGCTCTTCATCCATCTCTAGTTTTAGCTTTGTTTGACACAAGAAGACATGAAACTCTGCACGTGTGAAACAGTGAAGTGAGAAGTCTCTCAGAAAACTGGCACTTAAGCGCTACAAATGTGACGCTAACGGACTGAAACCAAACCGGGGCCCTCGAATTATGTCCCACAAAAACCGAGAGAGACCAAAATGTTCCACAAAGCTTCAGAATCAGGTAAACGTCAGCTACATGGTGGACCTTGTGCTGAGCGGTCCATCTCACACACACACACAGAGCATCCTTTACTTTCTTTAGCACCCTCAGTCTTCTGCAAGGCGTCACCAAGAATCAGCTGAGGAGACAGAAATAGTACAGCTCCACACACACACACACACAGTTTTCCCCTCTTCATCCTTGGGCAATGTATTCATAGCGGTGCTAATTAACAACTCAACACCAATGACTGGTGAAGAGAGTGAAGACACAGGAGGGAGAGATGGAGGGGAGGGGAGGGGGAGTCCTTGGACTTGCTGAGCTGAATCCTGTATGTGAGGCCTGAGGCGAAGGCAAACCCACACATGTGTATTTGTGGGGTTTCTGTCTGTGTCATTGTTTGAATGTGTGTGTGTGTGTGTGTGTGAGTACTGGCCTGTTTTGACAGGGCTAAAGCTGGGCTAACCCACATCTGGCTCTCTGTCCCTGCTGGGCCGTGGTGCTGACCTACAGAGAGGAGACAGTTCAGCTGGTTCACACCAGTCTGACCCCTCCGGTCGCTGTCATCCACGACCACATGCTAACAGTGTTATATAGTAACACACAGAGGTTACTACCATCTGTAATGAGGACTGCAGTGGATTACAGCGATGTATGCTAAGACAAAGTTGTGTCTATATTTTGGTCCTGGTGCTGATCCGGACACATTAGCTTACTGTTGGCTTCTGCTTCACTTTTAACATGGCGAACAGATTATGTAGTGGACTATCAAAGCCGTGATTTTGGTCTGTGTTTCATAGACCAATGGAATTGAGTCCACGGTGTACTGTAGTTAAATGAATCCAGCAGTTTCCCAGGATCCACCTGATGCACCCAGGATTTGTTGGTCACAGGTGGAAGAGCCTTTAAAATGGGACAGCTGTCTTCAGCTTAGAACACGTTAGGTAAATTTAGGAGGAGAAATAACCAAAAAGTGCGGCTGATGGAGCTGGAGACAAGAAAAGACGGCAGGCATGTTGACACAAGTTGTGAGGAGACAGGGAAAAGGAGGACAGGGAGGACAGGGAGGACAGGGAGGTGGTGTGATCAGAAGAGGAAATGAAAGAGAGCAGACACAGGCAGGCAGAGGGTGGGGTACAAAAAACATGACAGGAAGAAGAGGTGAGGAGTGTGCGATCCTCAGACTCCCAGAAGTCTTCCCATCTCAGAGGTGGATCGACAAACTGCTGTCTACAGGGAGGAGGAGGAGGAAGGAGAAGGAAGGAGGACAAGCAAAGGGATGAACAAAAAGAGCCAAGACCGGAAACAAGCGTGGGCCAGAGACCAGCAGAGGAGAGGAGCCGATGCATCCGGAGCCTCTCTATAAATACCACTAGAGGAGAGGGGTGGATGATGGAAAGAGGAAGAGGAGGAAGAGGATGGGAAAACAACAGAGCATCAACATTTAACTAGAAAACAAAATGATGTCCTCACATTCCTGCTGAAGAAGAAGTCAGACCACCGGGAGAGAGAAGAGCAACAGATGGAGCTTCTGAGTGCAAACATCTTCTCTGTTCTCTTGTTTGCCTGCTATGACGACTTTTACATATTTGGCTCCCTCCGCTGTTGAAAGGCTATAAAGCGTCATAATGCTAGCCGAAATAAAGCACCCAGATGGCCCCTGTGTGTCTATCTATAGGGCGGCGGTTTTCTCAAACAACCGGCTCGATGGGGTTTGATTCCCAGCTGTCCTTCTCTCAAAGATCCACCTCTCCTCAGAAACACAAACCCGAGAGTTTAACACACAGATTCAGAGCAGCCTGTTCAAAACTCCGCCTCTGGTATGATCAGTCAAAACCCCAGAGTGAATTCTAGAACATAATGTGTATACAGAAACATTCATTTTGGAACTAAGGTTTCATTTTGCATGTTATGTCTACACATTTTAACCCTTTGTGTGTCTTTTAAGGGCATTAAACGACCTGAGGTCTTAATGAAGACACAACATGACTTGCAGTGGAGTTTATTTTAACTCCTCCCTCGTGTGAAACAAAAATATTTTAGGCTAACAAATGCACAGTGAGAAATGACGAAAGTATTAAAAGCATGGTGACAACAGCCAGGAGTAAAGCATGAAATCAATTATCCACCTGTATTCTACATTTATCAGCAGCATGTGAGGTTTGACTGAAGCTCTTTCATGTCTTCTTGTCTTCTTCTTCTTTAACGCTTTAATGGGTCCAAACTAAAGAAGAAAAAGGAAAGAGCAGCTCCAGCTGGTAATCTTTACTAAGCAGCGTCTCATATTTGCATAATGGTGGGACAGAGAGGGACTTTCATTAGTTTCTTTTGGTCATATTCCTAAAAGTTTTCCTAGCGCATTTAGATGACTCGAGACCAGCTGTTATGGCCATTGCATGACACACTGTGCGACGTGAACCTGATAAACTTTGCTATGACGTCAAGTTTGATGCGTGCAGATTGTACGATGACCATTCACTGAATCGCAGGCGATCACAGGTTACGACGTACATCAACATGCGATGATGAGGAGGATGTGGAGACTGTGAGACAGTCGTCCTAAATTTCTGACACCACTAAAATTTAACCTCAGATTATCTTTGGTCGCAAGATGCTGGTTGTTGAACCTGCCTCACAGTGCAACGACCAAAGACATCTTCATGATTCTTCTACGATGCTCGTCTTTCGTCTGCGGCGGCCCAAAGTCGCACAGTGTTAACCGGACATAACACGACGGGATGTTTTGGAGCAGATGTTCCTCAAAAACACTTTATGTTTTATCAAATCATGTTAGAAATCTTTACAAAATACAACCTAAACTCTACAACTGCAGTTCCTCCAGTGTCCACTTGAGGCTTGCTCCAACAGTGAGTCAATCCCCATCCACCACCATGTTAATACGTCCAGCTTTACGGCAGAAGACAAATCTCAAAGCTGTTCTGTGCAACATTTTCCACATTTGTATATCCACCTTCCTCACAGAGAATGGGATCCTAAATTTAGAAATATTAGGAGCTTTAATGACTTTATGAGCTGATGGTGTGTGGTCAGGCTACAGCAGCCCCTCCCAATGCCAGCGCTCAGATGTTGATAACTCTTTTATCGATGTTGTGAGTGTTCAGCCATATTTATGGAGCATAGTGCTTTTTTGGCATCGACTCCTCGGCACGTCTCTCTCTCTCCTCTCCACCTGCATTTTCTCTCTTTCCCATTTATCCCCTTATAACTTGCCCTCCATTTCCTTTATGTCTTTCCCTCTCATCTCTCATATCGAAGCCCAGTAATTGATAAAAATGGTTTCTTCCACTTCACCCTGTGTATCTACTTTACATTGCATTGCCCCCATTGACTTCCTTCTTTAAAACACAAATCAGCAGCAGAGGCCTCTGACCTCACACAGCCTGCTGGATGACGTGTAAGCCACAACTCCAGTTGTTGGAGTAATTATGGACGACCTCTAATCCCCTCGTTCTATCCCAGCAGCCACTCCTCTGTCTCACACACACACACACACACACCCTCTTATTGTTGTTATTGCTCTGTTCCTCCTCCATGATCCATGCTTGATTTCTTGTATCCACCTCCCCAGTATTACTGCGTATATTATACAGATGAATAAAATTCTATGAAGAAGACATCTGCATAAATATGATGAGCTGCAAGTGCTCGCAAACATGAGCTGTGAGTAGAAGTGTTTTTATTGGACCTATCTGGGACCGGTCCAGTGCTTTGTGAGTCTGCTACTTGTCTGCAGTGTTGATAGTTAGTTGGAAATAGTTTACTTTTGATCGTCCCGATCATATGATTCCTTAGCTCTTTGTTGATTATTATTAGCACCGCAGCGTCCGTCACTTTTTGTAGTCCCCCGGAAACATCTACCTCAGGTTTTCTTTGTGTTGTAATCATTTGAAGCGCTCTGTTATCAGACTGATGAAGATGTTTTCTTAACCTGCAATGCTTTGAGCTCTCTCAGCCTTGGTGACCATCATACATACAGCTACATAAATCTAATGGACAACACATACCTCACACAGAAACACCAGAATGAGATGTCTTTGATCGTGGCTCTAAATCGGTGGTCTTACGTCGCACTGTGAGACAGGTTCCACGACGGCCGGTGTCAGCGTCTTATGACCAAAGACAAGCTGAGATAAAATTCTAGCGACGTCAGAAATTTAGGATGACTGTCTCACAGTGTGACAGCTGCTACGACCTGTCAGTCCGCATCCACGTCATCCTCCTCCTCCTTGCATGTTGATGTACGACGTAACTTGCGATCGCCTGCGATTCAGTGATTGGTCATCGTACAATCTGCATGCGTCAAACTTGACGTCGTACCAAAGTTCATTGGATTCACGTCGCATAGTGTGTCATGCAATGGCCTTATAAGATCGCTAAAAATCGCACACTGTAGAAAGGCCATAAGTCAAGAACTTTTCACCATGAGCTTCTTCTTCTGGCAAAATGAGGAACCTCACTCACCACATGGGAAATTATGGGCTGCATGGAGCAGCAGTGATATCAAGTACAGGTGTGTCCTCTGCTCTGTGATGTGACATGATGGAGCGATGGCTCTGCTGTTTGATTTGTTATTTAAGTAAGCATGCAGAGAAGCGCTGTGTGTGTTTGTCTCCACTCATGAGACAATCCCCTCACTTCCTCTGACCGCAAACACAGATGGAGGCAGAGGGAGATGGTGGAGAGCCTGGTCAGGCCGAGCAGAATGCATTCTCATTAAACTTTAATGTTGGGGAGGTCTGGGAGCACTAAAGAGGCAACTCACTCCCGACACACTCACTCAAGAGTCCCACCCAGACAGACACACTGAGCCACCGTCTCTGCCTCTGTCAGCCTGAGAGGCCAAAGCTGCTGCTCTGTCACAGTTTGTCCCCAAAGTCTGTGCTGTTACAGCAGCTAATGATTAACCACATCACAGCTGCATCAACACACAGACACAAGGCTGGTTCCCAAACGCACAAGATAGTAAAGTCAGCTGCTGGACTACAGGCTGCAAAGAATATAGAGATGAGGTCGAAGATCCTTCTATTCATTACAGTTTTGTGTACACACACACACACACACACACATCAGCTTCTATTCCTCCAGGTGTTACCGACACACCCGACTGCCTCTGAGTTCTTTTAATTAAGAGAAGTGTGAGGATACAATAAAGCAAACTCTCACACATAAGAAGCACATGGATTCACAGAGTCTCCAGCTGGCTGCAAAGCAACAGGACAAACTGTACAGTAACACTGTCTGTGTGCTTTCCTTCTGCAGGCTGAGAAAACAGCAACACCATCTGGACATGAGGAGGTGACGGGGTGTCGGCATGTGTGTGTGTGTGTGTGAGAGAGAGAGAAGAAGTACAGGAGCCTGTATGTCTCCACTGTGAAGTAAGAATGAATGTGCACACATGCTTCTGTGTGTGCGTTAACACACACACACACACACACAAAACCAGTCCATGTTGAAATGAGCAAAATCCACCATCAGGCCAAAACTAAGCAGGTTAACAAGGAAAATAGAAGGTTCGGAGCATCCACAGCAGCCAGTGAACTGAATACTTAAATATTTCAGGAACTGCTTCCAAGTGTGTGCTATTTTCAGACCTGATCCATAATTCAACATTAGCATTTTTCTCCCAGAAACCTTGAAACTCTAAAGTCTGCTCAGAAAAGGTTTGGTTTTATTTCAGCTGAAGGACGCCGAGTTGAGTCAGCTGGGAATAGTTTGTCTTTACTGTGCAGCCTGACATAATATTAGATCTTTGCTGTGCAGAAGCCAGACACATTAACACAAAGAGAAGTACTAAACATGCTTCTTCTACGACAAGAAGCACCGCTTCGAGCTAATTTCATTTTCTGATCTGTTGTCTGATGACAGGGGACAGTTTTCACTGTCGGGTCTGACCAGTTTTTGAATCATGGAGCACTTTTAACTCTAAGATGTTATTATTTAGCTAAGAGGTCAAAGGTCACTACAGCTGTCTCCCAGTACAGGGGCAGCATCCCTGACATTTGGAGTTGTAGATCGCATCAGTTTTGTCCCATAGTGGTGAATGATTAATCAGTTTCTGCACTACTAATAAAGCTGACAGTATTTTTAAATTAATGTTAGCACTGCTAATATTAGCCTATAATCACAGGGATATGGACCAGTCTTACACGGAGGAGTTTTACAGACTACACAATTAAACACAATGAGTAACTGTTGTTGTGAGCTGAAATGAGCCGCGGCGGATTGTGACTGTTTGGGAATTGACAGCTGTTACATGACCTATCTTATCTATTGTTATTATGTAAATACTGTATGTTGTTCAGTGCAGCTTTAGAGAGATAAAAATCCAGCTGAAACCAAACTGCACACATCAGAACAGAAGTCAAACTCTCCCCCCCCGAAGCCTGCAGACTGCTCTCTGCTTTGACCTTCTCTCCAACTACAATTGACCTCTTGGACAGTAGCAGGCGTATCAGGCAGCCGGCAGGGAGGAGGGTATCGCTGCCCCCTCCATGCACCCTGCAGCCTGCAGCCTTGGGGAGCCCTGGTACAGAGAGATTAGCCCTGTGTGTGTGTGTGTGTGTGTGGGACCACTTGCAGAAACCCTTCCCATTCTTTCAGTCAGTCCCACTCCCCCTTTTCCCTCTCCTTCCTCTGCTCTAATCCTTAAAACCTCTAAATCCTCCCTCTTCTCCCTCCTTCTGTGCCCCGAGTCTGATTTCTTCTTCTGTCCATCTGGTGTCAACAAACACTCTGCACCTCGTACAGAAGAAGTAAAACAAAGCTAAAGCCAGATGTGCAATTCAAGGATTTCACTACTACTACTACTAGTAATAATGTCCTAACACCTCTCCAACCCTAGGCCTTCAGCTGTGCATCCATGTCTACAATCTCTCTCCATCAATAGGGAGGGAGAAGACTTCCTGTTGTTGTTTTTGTTTGTAACGTCACTGAGATGTTGGTCGCCGCTGCCTTCAGCACTTCACTTCACTCACTCCTCCCCTCCGCTCCGCTCACACACATCCTCTGGATTAGGAAGTCAATGGAGGTTTAGCAAGTCAATGGATGGAGTCTGCAGTGTATTAGATAAGACAGAGCCAATCAGAGGAGGGAGGCCCAGGTGCCGGCTTCTCACTGCCTATTAGCGCAGAAGCAGGTGTCCTGGCTCAGCGGAAGGTCGAGGACGTGTCGGTTTCTGTCACGCTGGAGGTTACAGCCGTGACAGATAAAGTCCTGTATCAGTATGACCTTATCACTGCCAGCTGCTCCATTCTCAGGGTGGGCAGTGCTGACCAGGTGGAACAGTCCACAGAGGACTCAGTGTACTCTTTGGATGCGGAACATCCTGTATTTTAGCCTCTGTATATTTCAGATATAAAAATAAAATAAATTATATATAGTATTTGAACATCTTTACCAGACTCTTTGGAATTTTGTTAACCTGACATGTCAGACAGTATCCGGCAGAGCCACCATGGAGGTCCTGTTAGGACAGCTGGTTCATGCTTCCAGGGTGTCAGAGCAGTTAGCATTTTAGGCCAAGCGCTGATTGGCTCATGCATACGGGTAATCATGACCTAAACTGGCAGTAATGATACTGAGTTCAACTCCTCTTGGTGAGGATTAGTCTGAGAGGCCAAATCAGGTGAACAGGGTGGAACCTCTCTGCTTTAAACCCAGGCCCCGGACTTACAGTATCGATCACCCCTCACTGATTTGGTTACAGGGAAGCTTTGCATTCATGTATGATTAACATGTGTGTAAATGAACAGTGTCTCCTCTGTCTGCAGAGCTGCTGCTGCTGCTGCTGGTCCCCGGCAGGGACAGCTGCTGGAGTCTCTGTCTGCAGCGTCCACAAACATTTGACAGGACACCTTTGGTCCACACATGGACAGAGGAGAAGAGCTGGATCCAGACTCCATGATCCCCAAAAGAAACAGGAAGAGACAGACGCAGCACAGAGTCTGTGACTGTGAGGACACAGACACGGACACAGTCTGTAGTTTAACCTCACTGTAATGACTCTGATCAGCTGTTTGGAGCAGCAACAAAGCAATGCATTCTGGGAGTTGCAGTTTGGAGGACCACAGCTCTGTGTTTCCTCTGCTTCAGGTTGGTCCTAGTGACTGTGGAAGGCGTTTCTGATGGAAATGTGTGTGCATTCATTCCTTGATGTTTCAGCTGGCTCATTCACTTTGAAACATATAAGTCATCTTTGGACAAATAACTCTTTTTCTCTATCTCTGCACATTTCTTCCTTTTAACACAAACTATACTGGTAAAGCTCATTATTCTGTTCTAGCTGCATCATGCTCAAAAAAGCTTTCATGACATAGCTTTGCATGTCATGAAAGCTTTCTTCTGTCCTCTCATTGATTCCTCTGTCATGTGTGCCTCAGCAGCCACTACCTGCACATTTCTCTAAAATCAGATTTGTCCTTTTGTCCATGGCGTTCTGGCTCCCATTAATGATTAGCCAGATGATGAAGCCATTATTGACTGAACCTGCTGCCTGCCTGCCTCATGGAACATTAAATACATCACTTCCTCTCCAGGGACCCTCTACGTTGGCCCTTACCACGCTTCCCCTTCAGGCTGCAGTCAGGAAATGAAAACAGCCATTACCCAGAGTGCTACAGCAGATGCAGCACCTGAAAGAGCAGCAGCAGCAGCAGCAGCACCAGCCTTCTTTCAGGGACTCCTCCTCAGATTAGCATGTGCTCTGCGTGGTGCTTCAGACTGTGTTGGGAACCCCTAAGGTGCCAAACTGCAATGCAAGCAGAGACTTTATGAGATGCACTTGGAGCACCCCCCAGCCTCCGCTCTGACATTTCCTCGTGTGTTTAAAGCTGTCATTTCCCATGATGCTCATTTAGTGTGGTGCAGCTTCCTCCTCCTTATTCTCACGCTGGTCTCAGCACCAGCAGACGGATTGATCATCACACAGAGCGTTTGAAAACGCGCTACTATCATCTCTTATCGTGTCCGGTTCAGGGCCTGCTAAGACTGCCAACCACACCCCATCTCCATCCCTCCGCACACAACACGCCGCCTCGGAGCCGTCCATCTGCCGCGGGCTCATAACCTGAGCTATAATGTCATTGTCGTTCCCAATATTATCAAAGCGACACACACGCAAAGATGGACGCGCACACTGAGCAGTAGCCCCCGCTGATGGAAGCGCACTCCAGCCCGCATCTCATGCGTGCGTAAAAAGGGAACCGGAGCGGAGCGGAGCGGGGTGTGTGAGCGGAGGGATGGGGCGCAGTCCCCATTGATGAAAACGAGTGGGTGAAGGTTGGATAATGCTATGATTCATCCCCCCTCACTCCCCCCTCCTCACCAGCACCGTCACACCCCGTCCTCACAGCACTCTGCACCTGTAACACGGCTGACCCTGCTTCGGGTCATCTCCTCTGACTGTGTATTGTTTTAATTGATCGATCCTCGGAGGCTGCCAGCTGATGGACCTCTGTCATGAACACACCCGGAGCTGCTGCTGCTGCTGCTGCTGCTCCCTCCGCCTTTGGAGCAGCAGCAGCAGCAGCTCCTCTTTAGAATGGAAGTGGAGGAGATGGGAGCGCAGCTCGTGATGGGCAGCTCGTCTTTCTACCGGAACTTTACCACGGAAAATGAGAAAATGTTGCGCTTACTTTAGCATGGCTTGTTCTTTCTCCTCTTCCTCCTTTTGCCGAGCCATCACTGCCATGATGATCTTCCTCTCCTCCTCGGTGAGGTGGCTGAGGTCCGGCAGATCCGGCATGGATGGCGGCACGGTGGGTGGGCGAGGGCCGCCCTGGGGCCCCACCGAAGCGGACATCTTTTCGACCACCACCACCACCCCACCACCACCACCACCTCCTCCTCCTCCTCCTCCTTCTCCCCCTCGGCGTGTCGTTTCGGCTGACAGGTTCCCCAAAGCGTTCCCGAGCCACACCTCACGACATGGTCCGCGGGCAGAGCGACAGCTGCAGCGGCGGCCGCAGCTCTGGCGAATAGTGCGAGCCGGTCATGGTTGCAGGCACCCTCGGTTGTGCTTTTGTTTGCCCTCCCTCTCTCTCTGGGTGTTTTCTCGCACCACGCTCTCGTCGACGTCGTTCCCCCCCACCCCCCGCCGGCCCTCCTCTCCCCTCCACCACCACCACCACCGCCCGGATTCACGGGGAGCCCATCGCGCTGTGTGTCTTTCTTTTCACGCCGGGGAGCCGAGTTGAAGGTTCAGGCGGCTGGTCCGTGGTTCCTCCGCCGTCGTCGGACTGGAGCTGGATGCTGGGGCGGTGAAGGCGGAGTCCGTGCTGCTCTCTCTCTCTCTCTCTCTCTCTCTCTCTCTCTCCCCCCTCTCTCGCTTACTCATGTGAGAATGGGGTCCTCACCGTCCTCACACACATCCTGGTGGTTTTATCTCCCACACACACACACACACGCGCGCCACACAAAGTTCTGAGTGCACAAAAGCGCCTCAGCCTTAATTGCTCCTTCTCGCGATACTTGGTTTGTATAGTTTTATATTTAATCCCATTTAATAATCCCGTTTTATTCATGAATGTAGCGCAGGTCACGTGTTTCAGTCCGTTTCAGCACCACGGAGAGCGGCTGCTCTGATCAGTGCTGCATTATTCATTGATTGATTGATTGATTGATTGATTGATTGATCAGTTTCCAGGTCTGTGTGTGTTCTGTTTGTATAATTTGTGTCACCTTAAAACTTATTGGATCTTTTTTCCTCTAACTAGATGTAACCGTGTGTCTCTGTAAACTTTGCAGAGCTGTGGTTCATCTCTGAGAGGTCGAACCCTGCTCCATCAAACAGCTGCTGTCCAATAACAAACTCAGTCTGAGCTACTACAGGCCATCCCCACCTCCTCCTCCTCCTCCCTCCCTCCCCCCTCTCCTCTTTTTGCATTCAGATCCAGACTCCCAGGCTTCACCGATCCGGAGTTGGCACCGGTTCCTCCCCTATGACGTAATGCCGGGTGAGTGGCTGAGTCCATCCAGCAGATGGCATTAACCCTAACTTCTTCTTCTGCTGCTGCTGCTGCTGAGGATGCTGTGCCAACCTCCGTCCAGTGACGTCACCGCGGAGGTGACTGTACCGCGGTGACGTCAGCTTCCCGTGGTGCAGGATTTTGTCATCATTTAGGTCGTGACTAGGGACCACCAGCACTGAGTGACAGAGAGTCGTGCAGGTCTTTGCTGCAGCCCTCAAGACTACAAATAAACACACACACACACACACACACACTTTGGATCAGTTGACTCTGATATATATCGAAAGAATGAAGTTGAAGTTTTTGAAAAAAACTTTCATTAACACATTTACAGAAACAAAGAAGTATTGAGGTTTATAGTTCAAACTTCATTTCTAAAGACACACATATCTAACCACCTTGAACCCAAATCTGCATTCAAAGATTTTTTTCCACTTTCCTTTATTTGAAAAATAAAACAGGAAAAAACAACATTCAGTTTTTTAAACAAGCCCTTACTTAGTCAATATTATTATTTTATTCATTCCTTCTCTCTCTTCCCATACAATAAGTTACATGTGTTATTTGTTCATTTGTTGCAGACCAGATATAATGAAAAGTGGTATTAATGCTGCCTGTTTGTTTGCAGCTTATCAAAATCAATTATAATGACAAAAATTAATCAATAACCGACAGAGAATATTTGCTCTGGTTAAACTGCTGCTGTACACAAACAAACAAGCCGATATCTTTATGACTATAAATAAATGGAAGTCAGAGTTTACAGCCATCATCATCATCAGCCGTGAATATACTGACATCTAGCGGACAGATGTGAGCACTGCATGATGGGGCTTATTCCCTGCTCCACAGAGGCGCTGCTTTGCATTCATGTGGGAGGAGAGTGACAGAAAATGAGACAAATTTAGTCAGCTTCTGGAAAGAAGAGGCTGAATGTATTAACAATAATTATTTTAATAATAATTTAATATTAATTTTTTATTATTATTAATAATAATTATTTCTTCAAACCAATTTTCCAGAATTGTGAGTTTACAAAAGTCCAAAAAAAAAAGGAGAGAGATGTAGGCTACTGAAGTTACCATGCTAACTAGCTAGCTGCAGACCGTTACTTCCTGTTGTTCCACTTTGAACCGGTAGATCGGCTAGCAAAGCAACTTAGCATCCAGCCTGCACTCAGTCCAACCAAAAACATAAAGAAGTGTATAGAATTAAAACATATAGGGTGCTGCTGGATAACCAAGGTAAACTCAAATTAGCATGCTAACTAGGTAGCCGCCAACCGATACATCATGTGATATCACTTTGAACCAGTCCATTCTGACCCTGAAATGCTGCTGTGATCTTTTAACAGAGAGGCATGGCCTCACTAGTTTGGCTGTTTCTATATTAACCAGCTAGTTTCTAGATTGTTTCTACACTTTTTTTCTTTTCTATTTGCAAACTGATTAGTATCACTGTAGTTTTACAGAGAGCACCACTCAAACAAAACAGAAGCAGGAAGATAAAATAAGAGGAACACTACAACAAGTGTTTATTTTGTTTTAAAACAAAAAGTTGTTCCACAGACACCAGGGATGATGGGAGGTGTAGTCCTTTCTGCATCACAGACGGACATCTTGAAACAATGCACTAAATTTTTCATGTAATTTAACATTCTCACTTCACTCATATAAGTTTGTATGAGGGAAAAAAATCAATTTCTAATCAGTGTCACAGTGCCACCTGCTGTGTGATTGTGGTACTGTTGCTTTTTAGATAAAATCAGAATAAAGATTTTCTGCAGCATCTGCAGTAAAACACGTATTTGGAAGAGAAATAACAGCAGACGTTGTTCTTTCAGGATGCAGGGAGGCCTGTGTTGTTATTATTATTTTTTTAATGTGGTGCAGATTTGTTGGAAAAGCCGTCTTGTCTACTTTTTTAAGACCTCTGTGTTCACGTCCTCTGTACGAGACACCACCTTCCCATCGATGATCTCCTCGATCACCACCTTTGTCCTCTGTGTTTTGACTGGTTCACCTGCAGAGGAAATGAAAACCAGTTTATATCTGGTCTGTGATGTTATCAAAGAGATTCAAACAAGTCAGAAACTTACGTTTTTCCACTTTCACCTCTTTGACTATGACTTCTTTCCTACAGGACAGACAAAAAGAAAGATGCAAAGTTAGCCCTCAGGGAGCTTAAAGCTGACTGCGGCGGATCCATTGCAGCTCACTCACTTCACTTCCTCTCCGTCCAGCAGTCTTCTGTACTCTGCGATCTCCAGCTCCAGCCTGGTTTTGATGTCGAGCAGCGTCTGGTAGTCGTAGGCCTGCCTCTCGATGTCCGCCCTCATCTGGCTGAGCTCGTTCTCCAGACTGTCCACCATGGCCTGGAGCTGGCGCAGCTGCTGGCTGTAGCGGGACTCCGTCTCCGCCAGCGTACCCTCCAAGGCAGATTTCTGCAGGGGAAGGAAACAGGTGAGTGTGTTTTTAAACTGCTGGTTTGCCTGAAGCATGAGAAACCGTGGATGCCGTTAGACAAGGTGACAGGTTTACTGTTGTTTAAATATGTGACTCAGGCAGTAAAACATGTAAGACTCATGGTGTGTTGTGCAGCGTCTGGTTTGTGTGTCTGTGTAGGTCTGTCATTACCAAGCTGTGCTGGGACTGCAGCTCGATCTGCAGGGCCTGCAGGGTCCTCCTGAGCTCGCTGATCTCACTTTTGGAGGACTGAAGAGTCTCTGTGCTGGTGACCACCTGCTTGTTCAGCTCATCAAACTGCAGGACATCAAATCAGATTCATTCCGGTAACCCCGGGGATACAACAGAGTCCTCTTCATGGTCTGTGGCCTTGTGTGCCCGCCTTACCTTGACCTTGTACCAGGCCTCCATTTCCCGGCGGTTCTTTTCAGCCACGCCCTCATACTGAGCTCTGACGTCGTCCAGGATCCTGCTCAGGTCCTCCTGAGGTTTGGCATCCACCTCTACGTTCACAGAGCTGGTGGTCACTTGGCTACGCAGAGCTGCAAGTTCCTATAAATAAAGAAGGGAAACAGCCAAAGGACGCGTGAGATTAAAGAGGGACCACGGGGAAGGAAACAAACCCCGACTCCCACTTTATGACGATGAGCTATATGTTTAAAAAAGCTGGAAAGGGGATGTTATTATCCAAAATAAAAAAAATATATTGTATTAATATAATTTATATTAATTATTATAATTATTATGTATTATTTATATTAATATATTTTTCAAGTAAAATTGTTTAAAATTGTAAATTTACAAAATAATTTTTTTATTTATATATATTATATATATTTATATATATAAAATATTTGGGAATTCTTGTAAATTATAGATTTTTTTTTTGTACTTTTCTTTGAGTTTTTACTCAATATGACTCTCCCCACTGCTCTGGTTCCCCCTTTTTTTTTAACATCTGGCCGTCACATGCCGTCACATTGATCAGGCGTTTGAACAGACTTCGGTATCATCTTGTTGTCATGTGATCTCATGTGGACTCATTGGCTCTTGAAGCTCTTGTTTTATGCTCATTTCAAACTTGCTGACGCTTCAGATTTGACCTGAAACCTGTTTCTGGGTACCAGACCTGAGGAGGCGTGTCCTCCAAGAAGATATTTTTAAATAATGATTCTGTGTGTGGTCCTGTTTTAGGCCTCTCACCTCCTCGTGGTTCTTCTTCAGGTAGACCAGCTCCTCCTTCAGGCCCTCCACCTGCATCTCCAGGTCAGACCGGGTCATGGTCAGCTCGTCCAGGACCTTGCGCAGCCCGGCGATGTCTGACTCCACCGACATGCGCGCTGCCATCTCGTTCTCAAACCTGTAAGACCAAAGGCACCTCCGCATTAAAGACCTGCCTCATTAAAGCAACAACAAATAAAGACAAGGTGACTCTCAGAACCAGCCGGACTGGTTTTACCGCTGAGTCAAACCACATCCCCAATATGTCAAAGTCATTTAATTCCACCACTACCAGCTGCTTCATGGAAACAGTTTAAGGATGGATACAGGGACCAGAACCTCTGGTCTCTCCACTCACTTGATTCTGAAGTCCTCTGCTGCCAGCCTGGCGTTGTCAATCTGCAGCATGAGCCTGGCATTGTCCTGCGTGGCGACGCCGATCTAAAGAAACCAAACACACAACTTACTGACATTTAAAACCTCCACAAAGGACTGATTCAGTGCTGAGGATGTGGGCCGGCTGGGCTTCATTGATCTATTTTATTTACACTTTACATTCCAGAGTAACTGCAGGGAGTGACATCAAAGCTGTGTTCTAGAGGAAGTTAATTTATATGAGGATAGAGGCTTTAAAACGACATATTTATGAAAAAGAAAAAAATCTTTAAAAGCAAACTGACATTTTTCATTTTCATTCCTTATAACTGTCACTGAGAGCTCACCTTCTTGCGCAGGTCTTCAATGATGACCCAGTACTTGCTGTAGTCCTTCACAGAGGGGGTCTTCTTCTCGTACCACTCCCGGATTTGACGCTCCAGCTGCGCATTGGCGGCCTCCAGAGAGCGCACCTTTTGCAGGTACGCTGCCAGGCGGTCGTTGAGGTTCTGCATGGTCCCCTTCTCGTTGCCTGACACGGAGAAGCTGCTGTCGCTTCCACCTTGGAGCGCCGATGACAGGTCGAAGCCGGAGCCCAAGCCGTTGGAGGCGTACGACACCCGGACGTTTCTTCCACCTGCGCCGCCGTAGACGCTCGTACCGCGGCGGGAGGCCGCGGGTGTGGACGCGGAGTACATGGACAGAGAGGATAATCCAGAGCGGACCGCGGAGCTCATGGTGGCTTCTGTGCTGTTGTCAGGTGCTGCTGCTGCGTGGAGGAGCTGGTGCTGAGGCGGCGGGGAGGATGGATTTTATAGCCTGTTCCCTGGAGGCGGGGGCGGAGGCGGCGGAACAGGTAGGAGCGGAGATGCTGCTCCACCATCACAGGTATGAGCGGGGCGGGGCGGGCCGGGCCGGCTGTCCGGGCAAATATCAGTCAAAGGCGGTCAGGTGAGTGGCGCATTGTTCACACGAAACTAAGCCTGACTGATAAATTTAATCTGAGAAGGAAGCAAAACAGCCTAACGTTTTATAGGCAGCAAGAACTGTAGGCTAACTGTAGCATGGCAAGCTAGCTAGCTAGTACAGGCTAGTATAGTTTCTTTAATTGCCCTATTAATATAATTAATAGTATAATATAATAGTCAAATGTGCTGCTTAATAAGACCAAGTGCTTCACTGGTTATTTGAGCAAAAATACTAACAAGCATGTTAGCATTTTGCTCCAATAACCAATATATTGATTGGTGTTATCATGCTAATTGTCTGTTTAGCATGCAGCAGTCTGTTATTTTAGTTTAAATGTGTAGTTTGTGATACAAGTAGTTTGAAAAGAGTTTAAAAAGTCCATTAATTAGCTAACATAACATCACATGATGCCATTAAGTCTCTGTAAGGATGGATGTTAGCTTACTAACCTAAATACAGCTGCATGCTAACCAGCTAGCCGCAGCCCCTACCATTATAATAGGTCTACTACTCATTAGCCACTACTTAGCCACTTTTCCCCCATGCTAACATAACATAACATGCTAACGTTCGATACTGTCTTATAATAATAATATTATTATTATTATATATATCTTAAAATTAGTAATTTGTAAACAATACATAATAGCATTCTCTAAAATGGTGGCTTCTCTCAGCTGCTTAGATACTGAGGCTGCTTTAATTGTGACATGGCTTTACATCCATGTTTATGTTTACTGACTGAAGCAGATGAAGAAACAGTTATGTATGAAATCAGAAACTCCATCACCGAGGAGAAGAAGAAGAAGAAAGTAGCCCTGAGTTGCTGTAAACACAGCGTGCATCTGCAGCCTCTAAACCTCCACCATGTAGCCTGCTGGAGTAAATAGTTGTAGTCCAAACAAGGAAAGCCTGCTGCTGTGTGTATGTTAGCCGAAGGGCAACCCAGTTCACCAGTGGACATTTCCACAAGCATTCAGTGCACACCCTGTTTATGACGTGATACCTGAGCTGTGTGAAGCCCACGGATTCCTTTTGTTTTGGATTAGGATTATCTATAAACATCTTGGCACAGTGATCCCACAGTGTTTCATTGTTTTGCTGCCTCAGGGTGCCGTTAGCACCTGTTAACCCGAGCTTTTGTCTTCACTATGTTTTTTTTGAAAAGCTGGATCAGCAACTATTTATCTTCATGTGAAATTTTAGTCTTGCCAAATGTTAGGTGCCTTAGGTAACTTATCTTAGCTCCCATTATGCATTCTTTTTTACTCTCTGTGTGCATTTATTGCAGTTGAATGTTTTCATACTGTAGAAAAGGCCCCAAAGTTAGGACACATTATATTCATTGATGTCTTGTGGCTGTAGTGTTTTATGGCTTATGTGGGACAGCCCCCTCTGCTGGCAGAATGAGGTAACTGACGGCATTCTGCCACAGAGGTGTGTGTTCCGAAGAGCGCATGTGTCGACAGAGTGAGCAGTTAATTAACAGTTAGTTAACAAGCAACAGTTAGTTAACAAGCAGTTAATTAACATCACGGCAAAGGGTCTGTGTGTGGTTGAAATGTTTGTGTATATTGTTGACTTACTGTATTTACGTTTCTGTAGCCTTGAATTATTTCTGTTATTCTGATAATTAACTGTAGCCCTTGCTATGTGAGCACTGTGAGCTAGTTGTAGCATTCAGCTCATCGTTATTATTATTGGGGTCAGTGGTGGTTCTACATTGAATCACTTCCTGGGCGGGACATCAGCCACATCCAGAGTCTGAACTCAGTCCAGCAGTACAGTCCGGTTTGTTGATGTGGCCCTAAAACTTGTGTGTTGTTTAAAGATCTTGTATTAACAGTAGCTTTCACTCCTTCGATCATTCATGCTACTACATACATGCACAAACACGCAGTGACTCAAGCGATCAGGAGACAGTGGGACGTGTGTGTTATAAAAGATCTCTGCAGCACCATGAGGATACATGATGGATGAAAACATTTTCTGAATGTCACTGGATCGACCCGCACCCCCTTCTCACACCGCTTCTCTACACGGCACCTTCTCAGCAAGCACAGGCGCCTGCAGCTGCAGGGGGCGCCAATTTGCCAATTCCCCCCACAGTGATGTGATCGATAATAAGTGGTGTCCCTCAACGTGATGCCGTCCTGGGCGGCTGCCCCGTTCAGCCATTCCAAAAACTGCTACAGTTCGGGTTTGTTAGGGCGACGTTTACATGAGAGTTGCGTGAATGGTACCATACGATGTTGTTTGTATGTGTGTTAATGTGCTAGTTTGTCAGGTGAAGTGTGCGATACGAGGAACTAGAGGCAAATGGAACGCACATACTCTTTTATATGAGGTTTATTAAACATCAAGAGCCTTGATTCTGCATCTGTTGGTGTCACTTTGTGACTTTGTTTGCTATAGAAAACCATATGGCTGCCAAGGGAGAGAAATAAATCACTTGAACTATGCATTACCTGCTTTTTTCTTCGACGTACTGGAATATATACAGTTAGGCGAAAGAATATTTGAACCCCTGCTGATTTTGTGGCCGTGGTGAAGAGTTCAGATACTGGATTGATCAATTGCTTCTGTAGACAGACAAGCTGAGAGGGCTCCTTGCCTGTATAAAACACACCTGGGAGCCAGAAGTCTTGCTGTGTATAGGGACGTTTGGCCATAAGTTGGTGTCCTGGCCGACACATGTCAAGATAAACTCTTTTATCTCCTTTACATTCCCATCAACCTAAAATGTTCTTACCTCTGCTGTAATGTAGTTTCAGTTTCTATCACATCCAGACAGGAAGCCTGTGCCTGTGGGTCTGTCAGCAAAGTGTAATTCTGATGACCTTCAAGTGTACCGTGTGCTCGATTTCTCTCCTTCCTGAGTGCAACACCAGCCTCTAAACTGGATCAACAAATTTTTATGTTTGTTTTTTTCTCAGCAGCTGGCAAAAACAGTGAAGTGGCTTAAATTCCTGGGAAACTTAGTGCAGACATGTATCATCGATGTACCATTAAAACTGTTTAATGAGAAATGGTTCCGTTAGAGGAAATCAACAGATAACATCAGGAGGACCTTTGCTTTTTTTTTTTGGTCATCTCTCACTTTGTCTAGAGAAAAGTGTTGGACAGGAATGTTCACTCAGATAATTAGAGGCCTTAAAGGAGCAGCAGCTAAATTCCTCTGAAGGTCAGTAATTATCAGATAATTTACACTATAATCTCCTTGTAAATACTTTCAAAGGACAGATGTCAACACAGACACATTAACATACTGGGGAAGATTACACTGACAAGATGACAAAGGAAAAAAACTCAAGTGACCAAAAAAGAGGGACACATATAAAATGTAATGTTTAAAAAATATGTGTGCATTTTAACAAAGACCCATATTGGACTGAATCCTGTTGAATAAATTGGAAAAACAATTAAAGCGAAGCATCTGGACGTGTTGTAGATCATTGTTGTTTAAATTTAACTGATGAAGCTGATGGATGAGCAGCGAACATCTTCAAGAAAACGCTACAAGTCCAGACACCTTGCTTCAATCTTCTCTACGAACTCCCTTAAAGTTCCACGAATTATGATCTGGATGACTGAGAATCCTTAATCAATATTTAAGGGAGTTCCATTAAATTGGCTCAACATGGACGTAGAGATTAATAATGGTTAAAGGTTAGATTTATAGGCTTGTTTGATACATCTTCATGCAGGTGTTTATTTAGATAAATGTGCAGGTGATGGCTGGGTTTTATGTTTAAATGATCTGACGTTAACATCTCTCTACCATTCTACTGTTCCACACAAACACAGGTGTAATCATGAGTCACTGCAGAGGCACACAGCCACTGTGTTCCTCCACACAGTTCATGTAACTGTTAGAGAAGGTGCCATCCATTACATCCATGTCTATGCTGGAGAAGCTGAGAACAGTTGTTATGGCTCCATTTTTGGGTCTTGTTTTATGGCAGGTCAGTAATATCCGTTAGATATGACTGACTGAAGCTCAGCTGACATTGGTAAAGTATCAGTGATAAAAATCAGTGTTTAAACTACAGCGCTTCGTCTGAACCTTCAGTGGAATAAGACCTGAAGAAATGGGTTTACAGTCTAGGCTTATAAATATAGTAAGTAGGTGATATTATTGCCACTGACCGGCCATTAATGATGCAAAAAAAAAAAAAATAATTATGTAAACCTTAAAAGTAAACAGGTGATCTCTCCTGTGGTTTGTTACCCTCAGGGTAATCTCGAAGTTTCGGCTCATTGTTTTGGTTTTACAGTCTGTTACGCCTTTGTTTTCATTCTAGAAATATTTTAAATGATACATGTAACAGTATCCTATCTGTGAGTGACAGCATCTCACTGCTAAACATAACATTTAGCAGCTCAGGAGATTAAAAGGTTGCCAGGACTTCAAACGAACGCTTCTTTCCCTCGGCGTCTGCTGGAAGCAGGAAACTGTTTGCTAGTTTTAAGGCATGCAAATAAATCAGAATATATTTACAGCTAGTGGCTAAATATTAAAATTAGTAGATGTATAAACACTAGATTTAGACAGGTTTTTAACATATAGTGTTATTCCAATGGCAATTATCCTTCCATGAAGTTCTGATGAAACGGGTTGTATTAGACCTAAATCACTCACTAACAACAGGACCTGGCTGAGCTTCAGTTACTGCTCATATCACACACAGTGTTAGAGCAGTGGTCGGACCCACCCCTCATCCTTCAGCCCCCTCTGCTGACCCGGACTTCCAGTAGAAGGCCTATGGGCTCAGCTCCGACTTGTTCGTGCCATTAGAGGTATTTGCCCAACCTTATTCCATGTAACGCTCAGTGACAGCTAAATGCGGCACACCTACTGTAATTGTTATTGTTAGTTTGGAGCCGGTACGGTGTAACCCTGAGGTGCTTTGGAAAATGTCAAAGCGATTATGATGGAGATAATGGTTTTCAGGCTCTCTTGCAAAACTTTACTACAGTTTTCTGCCTAATTGGTCTCTTTAAGTCATTGTCCGGGTGAAGGCTTCACCTTCCTGTGGCTCCTCGTGCTGTGGTTTATGTTCATCACGAGGCATGTTCAAAATGCTAATCAATGGCACTTTGTTGTCTAATGATTTTCAGTGTACTTTCCCAGGAGGTCAGGAGGAGCCGCCCGGTTCATGCATGCGTGACACATGGCGTTCCCCTTGGGTTACCTTCACTGTATAGTAGTCAGGATAACTCACAGGTATGTCACATCACACACACTGAAACGTATGGAATGGTGTGTGTCTGGAATTCTCTGTCTGGAATTGTCTGGTATGATCAGTATTAAAACTGTAAGGTGTGGAAGGTTTAGTGGCGTGAACAGGTAAACTCTGCAATGTGCTCCTTCTGGTTCGGATTCATTCTGAGCTCAGACCAGGTTGGCCTGTGGATGTTTTGGATAACAGGCATCCAGAAAACTTTACAGACTAGAACATATGCTGCAGTTTATGAACCCTTCAGAATCTTCTATGATTCTACGTAAATATGACCCAAAACATCAGCTGTGAACAAAGAGAACCCAATAAAAAGAAATGAAACAAAAATATTTCACATTTATTTATTTAGGAAAATAAACCAATATCAGTTTATTTGAAGGCCAAATAAGAATCTGTCTATTCAGAGGTTTTTTAATCAATGGAAGATGTCAGTGAGTGTCCTGTTTTATTCAAACAACAATGATCCATCAAAGATCATTACAACGTGTTTGTGGAAGTCTTCAGGAAAAAACTCATGTGGACAAACCAGAGGGCTGCTGGGAAAATGTTTAGTGACTAGATGAGACCTGAAAAGAATTATTAATCTGATGTTGGAAGAAAGAGTCTGTCTGCCTATCCAGTCTGTTAAACACGGCGGCGGTAGTATCATGGTTTGGGCGTGTTTTGCTGCAACAATAACTTATACCTGTGAATCTGAGCTTTGGGTAGAGATCGAAAGAATGATCAGGATCAGGAAAACAAGCGGCTGAGATGAGCTTCCTTAGAAGGGTGGCTGGGCGCTTCTTTAGAGATGGGGTGAGGAGTCAGCTGAGGTGGTTCGGGCATCTTTCTGTGAGAAACTAAACTAAACTGAAAGTGCATTGAACTATTATAGTTCACCGGAAATCATTTTCACTTTGTGTAAGGGGCATGTCAGGACAGGAGCCTTACCCAAACAAAGTTGGCAGCACTGTTGTATAAAATATAATTGAACATTGTAGCAGAAGGATTCGGTTTAATTGGAGCTGAGGAGCCAAACCACACACCTATTACCTGATACATGATACGTCAATACCTTTGTTGAGAGAAACACAAAAATGTACCCATCCTGGGGTTAGTTAACAGTGACGGATTCAAATGTTCTGCTCAACCACCAGCTAATCAAGAACATGTGGCTTTACCCAGCTAAAAAACTAAATAAGGTTTTGGAATTTTATAAGTTGAAAGGATCTAAAACAGATGTTTCTATGGATGAGATGCTAGGGATAATATTAAAGCTATAGACTGTACCCTGGTGGTTGGTGTAGCACCTCGTTGGCCCGTTGTCCAACCAGAGAGGAAGAATCAGAGTGAGTGGTGTGGGTTGTCTAGTACAGAAATTATACAACAACCGGGTCATGTGATTGAAGCTAGCACGCTAACAATCGAGCACAAAGGACCGCTAGTAGCCCGCAGTTCAACCACAGAAGAGTTATATGTGATCATAGAAACCATCCAACACCAACCTGTACGATCTATGATCTGCTGAAGAGAATTGAAGCTTCTTTGTCATTGTGTGGTCAAAACAATGAAATGCTACAGGACCACTGTTTACTGCGGGGACCAAGTTGTTTTTTTAGGACATTGGACACAACACCCAGGTTCTTCAGTGTAATTCCAGTGTAGGGTTGTTGGTATGCTTCCCCATTCTCTGTCCACATGCTTATTTCTGCCATAGAGTTAACATGGAGGTCCATGGAGGTCCACTTGATGGTGACCGTCCTAAGAAGGAGCAGCCTGCTGTACTGAAAGGACTCTATTTAGATAATATAGGCTTAAATAATAATTATTAGGTGTGTCCCTGTTGGTGACAGCTTTAAATGGGGCAGTGATCATAATGATTATGTTCATTAAAGGTCTACACACAATGGAATAAGCACCGTGCTGAGTGATGACTTCTCATGTGAAAGTCGCTACCTTACAGCTGCGAGTCACAGCACATGGGACACGCTTCAGCTGAACATAAAACCCTACAGCAGAGTCTGGTAAAGAGTTTATGTGAAGCTAATCCCTTCTGTGGTTTTGGTTTCAGGCCACAGCAGCTTCCAATCCAGATCTCAAGTGGGTAATGATATCATGTATTGACAAAGACCTGCTGGCACGCAATCTATTTTGTATTTGTTACAGAATGGATCCGAGCCATTGTGCGCTTTTGTGACAGGTGTTTCTTTTTGCTTTAATAAAAAAAAGTTTCTTGTACAGAATCACATGAGGAAGGATCAAAGAGCTCCTTAGCAGCCACCCTCGCAGGGAGCAGAGGCGCTGGAATGTAAAGTCATAGAGGTCAGGTACTGAGACTGTTCACTGTTAAACCCATAATCTGGGCCTGAGTTGGTTTGTTTTTCAGTCTGAGTGTCCACCTCAAGACGCCTCCACCTCAGAAGCCTCCACCTCTTCTCCTGAAACAAGTCAGCACCTGCTTCAGCCCTCGAACGCTGTGGTACCGTGCGACAAAACCGTCTCTTGGATCTGTGAAGGAGAGGCATGACTTTCAGAAACAGGCTCGGGGGCATTCCCCATTTGTAGCAGGAGTCATCTGTCCCATGCACTCACTATTGAAGCGGCCTGCTACACCCTAAAAGGTAGTGTTTTTCCAGGACTAACTACTATACTTCATCATCATCAACATCCTCGCTGTCCGCCTGCCAAGAGGACGCCACGTTGCTGAGAGGGTGTGGGAGTGTGATGACAGTAAGTCCTGTCTGGCTGTTTGGTTTGTCCACAGGCTTTGTGTGTATGTTTGTGTATTAATATTAACACAAAAACTATCCCATGATGGATATTTCCCCCTACACTGATGGATGGAAACCACAAAGCTACCAGAGAAACCACATGAGAACGTCAGTCAGCTGCTCCTCCACTGTGGGTTCTCTGCTGAGAGAATAAAAGTCTAGACAGAGATAATATTTGTAGAAGACAGAAGTGTAGTTGTCTGTATTAATAATCACCACATCCTGCCTGTAAGTAAAGCATGTTTGGCTAAGCAGAGGAGAAGTCATAGAATAGGCAAATACACTGGGATACACAGGATTTGCAAATTCAGACAAGTGGCTCTTTGAAGTGAGCTCACAGTAAGTGCACAGAAGCATATGAGTTAACCTGTATAAAACAGAATGTAATGATTGTTTAATTTACCCTAAAACTGCATTTCATACTTTGATATTACCAACAGTATGTAAGTTATTAGTAAGTTTCACGAAACCCTTGTTAACAGTGACACCTGTGGCCGATAAGTGAAGAATTGTTCAGTGGTTCGCTGTTGTCCGGCCCTGTTATGCTACACTATAGTGGAATATGTATGTGCAGGTTAAAGCTGAGGTACAATAGGTAATAGCAGCAACTAAGAACCTCTGGTATGTGAGTTCGGGGCGGGGTGGGGGGGCGGTGGGAAGGTTGACTGTGCTATGGTTGTGTTGAGACCATTGACAGTCGAAACTATGGACAGAGCTTCCGTAATGTCACCCGTTTGTTTCTGAAGAGCCGTTTTGAGGCTCGGTGGGAGGCTCAGGGACGCTCCGACCACCGCCACGTTGACAGCGGCACGTCTGCCAAAAATCCAAATATGGACAAAGAGGGGGGGCACGAGCAGAGTTTAGGGGGGCGGGCGATCGTGGAAGCAGGAAACTCGCGCTGTGATACGGCAACCGCCTGTCGCTCAAGCAGCAACGCCCATAATTATGTGTAATTTTAAGTCCGAATACAATTAAAACGAGCGAGTTGTACACCCCCCTGTACAATTGACACTAGAAGAGAACCTATCATCTGAGACCAGAGTGATTTTTTGTACCAGGCTGTGAACATGTTCATTTCTGCTGTGAAGTCGGCCATTTTAACATGGGAGTCTATGGGAAATGACTCGCTTCTGGAGCCAGCCCCACAGTGGTTGCGGCGTGAATTACAAGTTTTGACACTTCCGCATGGGCTTCAAGTCTGAGCCCCGAAGGTTGCCACTTGGTGTTGACCGGAGAGGAGTCAGGGAGGAGAGAGAGGGTGTGTGGGGAGAGGAGTTAAGGGCAAAGTTGGAGGCTATGTAGGCTGGAAAGCTGCTCTTACTGAGGAACGTTCAGGTCACTCAATATCAGCATCACCACTTCTAGAAGAACGTGCACATACAGTTTGATACTCCACTCTGACAGTGCTCACATGTGGTGGATTCACTGTAGCAGTATCAGACTTAGGTGTATTTGTTGCATTGATACTTCGATTATTAGCCACAGTAGAGGCCATCTTGTGTTCAGAGGATCAGTTTACTTTTGGATCAGGGCTCGTGCATTAAAAGATTGAGTGGAATCTTTGTGCCACACCCTGGGCTTACCCAAACATGCTTCTTATCACAACACTGAGATAAGTGTTTTCATGATACTGTTGATGCTGTATGATGTGCACACACACCAGAATGTGTTTCTGCATATATTTAAGGCAGTAAATGCTGAAACAACATCCTGCTGAAGAGAAAACCTTTGACCCAGACAGACGTTAACACATTCTCTAACAGTCCATGTTTGCTATTGAGCAAGAGGTAACTGTGCACAGAGTGATTGTAGTATATGCAACCTCCTATTACAGCACCACACACACACACACACACACACACAGGTCATGTCACTGTGTCTCCCTGAACATTCCCTCCACAGCTTGTGTTGATGCCTGTTTGAAAACGGCTCAGTAATCCTGGATCAGAGAGCACAAAGGGCCCCAGAGTGCCGGTGATGTAAGCGCTGTGTCCAGCGATTACCCCACTGCTGCTCTCCCCTCTCCCACACGCTGCGTGGGCTGACTGCAGCCTGTCTGCTCCGTCTTCAGAGGCCTGCTGACGACCTGGACACAGTGGTGACCGGCTGTCTGTGGAGGAATGTGGCTCAGCTGTGGGCAGCGGTGGATCGGCTCGTTGTGATCAGGCGAACGTTACATTTACTGTGCCTCATTTGTGGAAGGCCACGTTGCTCAGGTGAGTGTCGCTGGGTAAACATTTACCTTGTAAACGCCTTTGGCAGCATGTGATCTCGGATGGGTGGCAGACACTGTTGTAACCTCAGATCGCTGTGAGTCGCTTCATCGCGGTTTCAGCCAGCTGCATCATTTGACTGTATGGAAAATATCACCAGCTGGTTGTACCTGTAAATATTAGCTCTGTGCTTTCTCAGGCCTCCATGGACATGCTGCAGGGCACCAGTGACACCATGTGTGGTCTGAACGCCCGCTTAAAGGGCTTCTTGGAGCAGGTGAACAGGCTGCAGGAGGCCAACCGCCGGCTGGAGGCTCAGATCAGCGAGTGGGGCGTCAAGAGCAGCGCGCGCTCTCAGGAGTGGTTTCAGCAGGAGCAGACTGTCAAGGAGCTCCGTGTACAGGTGAGATTTTTACCTTCAGGTCATTAAAAATTGAAGCAGCTGTTTGACATGATAGTTCTGCATTATTTCCACTCAGGCTTTATGATTATGCTCCATTACATCAGCTCATCTTGGCTGCCAGAGAACAGCAGCAGGTGTGTATAATCAAACAGCAATGACTGCAGTAAAAACACAGCCCATTGTCTGGTCTCGTGTGAATGCCAGCTGCATGCAACATCATGTGAACAAGCTCAAATTAAAGGCCAGGACGGGGGGGATTTAAGGGATGTTTTACTACCGGAAAGATGGTATTGTTAAAAATATAGTTTGTCTATAGAACAGAAGGATGAAAAGATGTTTTAACTCTGTGCTGTGAGACCAGAACGGACAGAGAAAAGTGCATGTGGTGTTCAGCTCCAGCAGAATGCACTGCCCTGGTTCCCTTCTACAAACAGCAGTTATCACTGGCATTAAACTGAGGTGTCTGTGTCCTCACAGTAACAGACCCTGTGTCTGTGGCTCTCAGTCTGTGCTGCGTCTGTCTCTTCCTGTTCCTTTTGGGGATCATGGAGTCTGGATCCAGCTCTCCTCCTCTGTCCATGTGTGGACCAAAGCTGTCCTGTCAAATGTTTGTGGACGCTGCAGACAGAGACACCAGCAGCTGTCCCCGCCCGGGACCAGCAGCTCTGAAGCATTCTGCTCACACAGTGCACAGTGACTCCTCCTCTTCCTGCTGATGTCTGACTCCTCTGCACTCTCTGCTGCTCATATAAGCAGCCCTGAAAGTCCACCAGATGATACGATATGATCAAAGTCAACTGGTGGAGCTTTGATGACAAATGCGAGCAGGCCTCAGGAAAGAAAACTCTGTTGGCAGTAGACTAGGCTACAGTAAAGTAAAGCTAGTGAGAAGCAGCACCCTTGAATTTTCATATATGCTGAAAGAATGATGGAAGTGACAGTAAACTAATAATCTAAGTAATGTGAGTGCTCAGATTGACAGCTACTCCACAGGATTAGAAGCTGATTTGTGTCATCCAGCTTGGACCGCAGCCAGACAGAAGAAAATCTTTTCCTTGTCACTGGTATCTGACGCTTCTCGACTCAATGTTTTTTTTTGATCCCTTGATTTAGTGATGCTTTCTGAGTATAGGTGTCACTGTCAAGTTTAATAACTTTGTGGTCGCATACCATGTCACTCCAAAGTTTGGCATGTGAGTGTGAGGAGACACAAAGCGAACTGCCAGGCTCACTGTTCTCTGATCCGTCAGTGCTTTCATTTCAAAGTGCAGGATTAATTGTATATTTATCTTCTTTATGTTACAATACAATGAATGAGGGGGGGGGATCAGCCTGTAGTGATGTGTTTAGTGACTCACCCACTTCACAGGGGTTTAACGTAACATTGACAAAATAAGAGTTTAATAGTGTTTATGGTGTAAATGTTACGGACTGTTCCGTGTTATCTTTGGCTCTGCTTCCACATGGGTGTGTCTCAGTCTGAAAGAAAAAGATTTCATGAGAATTAAATGGCGATAAGGGTGCGGTGTTATTTGTGTGTGTGTGTGCGATAAAAGATGAGGAGACACGTTTTATACCTGGATTCTTCCATTCAAACTTCACAATACGTTTAATTTTGTTATTTTAATCCTAAACTAAGAGTGAAAAGGTTAGATTTGTGGATGACATGAAAATGTAAATCTGTACAGTTTATAGGCTTGTTCTGTGACCTGTTCTGTGAATACTGTGTAAACAGAACATACAAACGTTAGCACTGATTGCCCTTTGCGTGCAGAGCTGAGACAAACACTTTACACTTAATGTTACTCTGAGTTTCGGCTTCAGTACAAAACCTGTCATCATGTTTCACTGTGGAGCAACAAACCCTGGCACAAAAACACATGTATCACCAGGCAGCAGTGGTGGAGGAAGAACTGCAGCTTGGTACTTCAGTAAAAGTACAGTTACCGATTCTTAAGTAAAAGTAGAAGTGCTACATCAACAATCCTACTTAAGTAAAAGTCTTAAGTTACTTTTAAATGTATTCAAAGTAAAAGTACTCACACTGAATATATATGATTGATTTCCATTGCAAAGGATCTGAACAGGTTAAAATAATCAAAGAAATCATCTTAAATGAAAGTGGACCATGTGTAGTTAATGTCCATGTTCAGTCCAGAAGCAGCTATGGACAGGTCTGTGTGTCATGAGGCAGGCTGTGGGCATCAAGTGAACAGAGAGGCTGCTGATAACAAACAGGCATTCAGCATGTTTACTGTGTCAGTGTTCCTGCTGTAGATTCATGTTATGATTCATGTTAATCAGACATTCATGGATGGACCTGTGTTAGCAGACAGCAGCTAACTAGTTAGCTAACTGAGCCAGAGCACCGGCATCATGACTGAGGCTCATTATAGAAACACAGCTGGCAGCGTGACACCACCTCCATGCAGAGTCTGACCTCACATCAGTCCAGCACTGTGTTCATCACATGGAACAAGGAACTACAGACACTGTAGAAATGTAGTGGAGGAGAAAGTACAGGTGACAGCTGCAACATGTAATGAGTCAAAGTATGAAGTATCACTATTATTTTTACTTAAGTAAAGTAGAAATACATAAACATTTACTTAAGTACAGTAACAAAGTACAAATACTTAGTTACTTTCCACCACTGACAGGCAGTCAGTGTAGAAACAGAACATTTACCAACACTTGAACAACTCAACATGTGTGTATTTTGTATTATTGTGTAGCATCCTCCTGTCTGGGTCGTATTAACTGTAATAAGACATTTAACCATATGTTGTTCTGTGTTTCGTCAGGTTGGTAAACTTCTGATGGAAAACGCTCAGCTGGCACTACAGTCTGACAGCATGAAGTCCAGAGCTGCTGCCATTCAGGCCAGGTCAGCTGGATGTGGCTGTAGTTTTCCTGAATGCACCTAATCAATGCAGTCTATTGATCAGTATATCAGACTTGAGATCACTTACACACTCCATTCCAGGAACAGGCACAAATATATGTGTATTTGAATTAATATAATATTTGACACATGCCTGAAGTAAATGTGGGATTATCAATACCAGCTGATCATAACGGATCAATATTTAAAGTACGGCTGTGTTTATGTAGGAGACACTTCCTGTTTTCATCCTGCTGCTGCAGCTGTTATCTAACTCGGGCCGGTTCTCGCTCCTGCGAGCCAACCTGCATACAAATCCAGGCCGGGCTTTGTGCCGCGTCGGCACTTTCACTTATGTGTTGATGCGGAGTGACACCAAACCCTCCCCCTCCCTCAGCACACACACACACACACACACCTCCCACCACTGTCAGCCATTAACCCCTGAAGGGCAGCAGTGGCAACACACCTTTTTAAATAGCACCACTGAGTGTGTAATCTCCAGACCAGCTCAGTGTGTGTGTGTGTTGTGACACATGATGTTAAATCTCTTATGTCCTGTTAATTCTGAGCTCTTGAATCCACCGCCTCACACTCACACTGCATCTTGCAGCTCTTAATTCTCTTTTGATTGAACTGTTGCTTTAAATATGTTTCACCTGAGATTTGTATATTTGTGCGCTAAAGTGGACGTTGGCATCACACCGCAGGTGTGAGACAGAGGAGGGGAACACCCGGCGTCTGGAGCAACAGGTGGCTCTGCTCAGGGAGACGAAGAGGAAGGTGGCTCAGGGCGGCGTGACTCTGCAGGCAGACTTTCACCGCTCCTTGACAGAGCTGCAGCAGATGCACCAGGAGTTTGAGGTCACTTGATGTGCCTGTAATGTCGTCTCTTTCTGTGTTTTCTACGCTTCCTGTACGCACTATCCCACAGCCATCACTTGCTGGAGGTTTTGTGCACCTCTGTGGCACAACATAGGAAAAAAAAAAAGATCATGTCAGCACATTACTTTACTTCTTTTTCAATCACTGATGAAGTTTAATCAATATATAAATGTCAAAAACTGCAGTTCCTCAGGTGTCCACTGACTCTAAAGGTTGAGTCTGTTCCTGTAGCCCTCCATGTTAAACTGTCCAACTCTATAGCAGAAATAAACATGTTTACAGTCTGGTAGAAACTCCACTCACACTCACACATAAGTTGTTCCTCAGAGACCTGTGGTGGATGTCACATATTCTTCATCCTTTATCTTTATTTACACTTAAACTGTTTTCTACCTTCTTTATTTCGACATGCATTTATTCAACAAGCACATGAGCTGTTTTCCTGGTGAGTACGAGCTGATTGGATCCGGGAGGCAGCTGGTATCTGTGTGTGAAACAGAACATTCTCACACAGCTGCTGCATGGCTCTAAATTCTTAGCTGTACGTTACTTTATTGAAGAGATGCTCTTCTTGAACACTGCAGGACCCTGACCTGGTCTAAATGCTCCTAAAACTGTGGGGATGCTTCTCATCAATATAGTGACAGATAATTTATAAGTGGGCCTGTTCCAGCACTGACATCATTGTCTTGTAATGACTGTGTGTGAGAGAGAGTGTGTGTGACCGTGAGAGAGTATTGCATCACAGCATCTTCATCATTTTCTGATCTTTCCTCTGGCTCCAACCTCATCCACCTCTCTTCCCCTCCTCTCCTGTCCCCAACTCCTCATTTTCTCATTCTTGCTGACTAATACTCACCTCCTCCTCTTTTCCTGCACACACACACACACACACACACATATGCACACATGTTCAATAACTGATTCTTACATTTTTTCTTTCCACTGCATTGCGCGGTCTCACTGCCCTCTCAACACACACACTTGTCCTGTGTTTGACTTTTCATTAACAGAGTATGTTTGGCCCTCTCTCATCTGACTCTTTGTCTTGTTTTCCCCTTGTATTTCATCTCTTCATCACTGTCTGTGTACCCCCTCTCTCTCTCTCTCTCTCTCTCTCTCTCTCTCTCTCTCTCCCTCCCTCTCTCTCCCTCTCTGGTTGGCTGTTTGCAGGCAGTCCGAGTTCTGCAGCTGCAGCGGGCCGGCTCTTGTGATGCTCGGTTAGCAACAGCCACAGCAGCAGCAGCAGCAGCAGGAGGGGAAGGAGGGGTGGAGGAGGATGGCACAGCGATGGAGCTCACCCAGCTCCTCGACCGAATCAGAGCGCAGTGCGACCAGAGCAGACTTCCAGGCCCCGGCGAGAGACACCTCAGCCTGGGTACCATCTCTAACCCACCCTCCGGCTTGGCCGGGCCTAGCCGCTCTGGAGCTGGAGCTGGAGCAGCAGCAGCAGCAGCATCCAGAACACACAGAGGAGCTGTCAGCGAGGTATCACTCCACTGCATCTTCACTTTTATCTTCTGTACATGTTGTGCTGGCTCTGAGCCAGCCAGACACACCCTCCGGACCAACTCCAGGCTGTCCCACAGGCAGACGGATGTTCACGCTCCACTGGAGTTAAATGGTTTGTGAGGTGTTTGTTGACTGAAAGGCTGTAGGTGTAGGACTCACTGCGCCTCTCCCTCCTCTGTGTGCGTGTGTTGCTAAATGCCTTCTTAGAGGTTTTTGTGTTCATCTAAATGCTGTTAATTTTAGTGCTGCACTCTTACAGTAGGATGCTGCTGTGTGTGAATGATCCCTCATCTTCATTAAACATGTCCAAGCCTAAACAGGAGCTCAGCCTTCTGACCCTTTTTTGTAGTATTAGCAGCATTGTTGTATTCTTTGGTCATTTCAGCGTAATGAAAAAGCGCAGTCTGGCTCCTTTTATTGTTCCAGTGTTCTTGAAGCACATCGCAGTGACTTTGGTCTGACAGCAACAATAAAGTGCCCTCGCCAGAGGCTGTGAGCAGCTGAATCAGAGCAGGTCCTATAAAAGGGATGCTGTTTACATCAGACCCCCTGAAGTGCTGCAGTCCAAAGCCTGCATGGTATTAACATTTTGGATTAATGCATGTGTCCTGTGTCGTACTATGATGTCAGAATCACAGGAAAAATTCTCATTTGTTACTTCACATGCGCGACTTACTTGGACTCATAAGAACCTGGTTTGTTAGCTTGTGGCCTCAATTTTTGTTATTCATATTGCCAATCAGTGATCAGTATAGTCTGCAACCCGTGGCTAAACGTGTGAATTGTGTTGAGGAACATGTCTGATTGTCTAATCATGACCTGCTGATCATAAACGTGTCGTCCTTTTAACATGTCACATGTTTAATCAGTGCAATATAAAATCACAATCATTGCTACAAGTGGTCACATTTTTACAGCGTCTACAAACCAGTTCTTCACATCAGCTGTAAAAAGCTGCACATCAGCTCAAAGACTCTCTGAGTTTTGGTCATGTGACTGCTGGTGTGTGTGTGTGACTTACAATCATAGGTCAGTGGTTATGCTGAGGAGTGCAGAATTATTCATGTTTTTTTTTATAGAAAACTCTTTTTTTTTAATTTAGACATGAAGAATACATTTAAATGTCAGGCTTGGTGGAACATTAAGCCATGCATGATTCATTCAGGGATCATCACGGGTTAAAAAATGGGGAGAGAAAAAACATTTCATTTCAAGCTGTCAGGTTTTGGGTTTCGAGGGGTTAAATATCATTTCAGTTGAAACAGATAATGAGAATCACTGAAGTAACAAATTAAACAGAAAAAAATCTATCTTGCATAACGTCTTTTTGTTTTTACTGTCAAAATATTGTCATAACTGTGCTGAGACAGCTTCACCGCTTCACTGCCTTTAAAACAGGGCGAGGACCGAGGGCGTGAAACGCCTCACAGCTGTACGAGCCGTGTCAACACGGCTCATACAGCTGTGCATACACGCAGGCCCGGCTGTCTGCGCTGCTGTCTGTTTACCTAAACTGGAAAGCACACTACCAACAGCACCACCTGTGGCTGCTGCTCCCCTGACTGTCTGCCAACAGGCAGAGGACACTTACTGTACTTTCTCACCATCCTTATTTTATTTCTGATATTAAAAACATGATCTGGGTTTATTTATAGGTGAATTGAAAAGACGTGGGAGTGTGTGCGGTGGTGCTGGTGTTGTGTTTTAATGCCACTTTTTGAACATCTGGTCCATCTCTTCTCTCGCAGGAGGACGCAGCATGGACGCAGGTGAGCCTCGGCGGCACAGCTCTGAGGGAGGCGCGGGCCGAGCTCGCTGAAGCCAGGAAGCAGTGGCACTCCCTGCAGGTGGAGATCGAGACCCTGCACGCACTGGTAATAAAGAAAAACACACACACAGATCATTCACACTGATAAGGCTTCAGGCAGGTAACATGATGCTGATACCTCCTTGCCTACTTTCAGGAAAGAGGCCTGGAGACCTCCCTGCAGAACACCCAGCGGCTGTACTCCAGCCAGCTGCAGGACCTCTCCCAGGTGATCACAGGGCTGGAGAGTGAGCTGGAGCAGGTGAGGAGCGGCCTGGCCACCCAGCGCCAGCGCCACAGCCAACTGCTCAACAACAAGATGAAGCTGGAGCGTGAGATCGCTACGTACCGGCGGCTGCTGGAGCGGGAGGAGGGCAGGTAAAGGGCGTCAGCCAGACAGAGGGCGGGTAACCTCAGAGGAACGAGGAAGGAGTGTTTGTGGTTTAAACGTCCTGCTTGGTTTCCTGGACTTTTATTTGTCAGTTGCAAATGTTTTCCTGGAGCAGCTTGATATTTCAGATCAGTGACGTGTAAGCACAGTGCTGTGCTTCTTCCTGATTGTTTTCTGTCGGAGCTATCAGACAGGTCTCATGTTATGTGTTGTGTGTCTTCTTTAATCAGGTCAAAGCCGGCAATGATGTTATGGATTATGCAGATTCTGTCTCAATAGAAATTGAAAATCCTTAAGTAAGCTATTTCTTCTCTGCCCATGCAGCTCGGTGACACAGCCCTGACCAGACAATGAATGAACTTTAAATCGTTGATTCACAGCCTGAAAATCCAGCTCAGACACGATGAGAGAATCCAGACAGTGGCTCTGTCTCCGTCTGGTTTTATTAGGGAATATTCCGCTCTCCTGGCCTTTAATTATCTTCTTCTTCAGGCGTTTGTGACAAGATTCGAGGATTGTAATCAGATTTTATGGCTCTTGTCAGAGGCTTGTGTGCAGATGTGCGTGCTGCTTTGTGTTTTCCACATTGATGGAAGTGATGAGACATGGGGACATCTGAAATGTGTTTGCTCATTTTTGAGAAGGGTGGCACCTGAGTGGGCAGAGAGAGACAAAGAGAGAGAGAGGTGAGCACGTCCCTGTGCATTCTTTCGCTGTGATGCAGCAGCAGGTAAAACCACAACGGCTTCTCAGATGATTGTGCTTGATTCTAAAACGGTCAACGCACACCTGTCAGGGGTGTGTTCAGGCTCGCACCACATCTAGAAACCCCCTCTAGTGGTTTAAAGGGGCTGTATGTAGGCACAGCCGTTCTTTGAGCTATGCTAACATGTTCATAGGAACACATAGACGGGCTGTGACACTGCCAACATTCAGCCGGCGTCAGGCCGATGGTTAGTGTTTGTTTCCGGAGTTATTGCAGTGTTCACTGCACTTTCCAGACTGAGGTAGTGGGCAGATCTGGAGAAGCTGAAGCCTGAACGGCAGCTAAGGGAACCTTTAAAGTACAGATATAAGAATGGGAGAGTATTCTCATCCACAAGAATCCAACCCACGTTCATTTTGACCTGCAGGTACATGGGTCGTAAAGGGCAGCCTATGGTCCTGCAGCCCTGGAGGTCTCCCGTGGTGGAGCCGAAGGAGAATGGGCTGGAGAACGGCTTCAGTGACCCCGCTGTTACTCCAGATGAACCCAAGTCAGAGCCCCTACCTGAAATCCCTTCACTCCTCCCAGCAGAAAATGGGATAAAGAAAAGCATACTGTACAGACAGCAGAGTCTCGTCATACTCACAGGTGACACAGACACACACAGACACACACATCTGCAGCCTCATCACAGTCATATCATTATCGTTTGTCACTAATGTCGTCCTGCAGAGCCAGAGCAAGATAAAGACCTGCCAATCTCCACTGTGAAGACTCAGGAGATTCTTCAGGGGAATGTGGTACAAGAGAGTGCTGAGGGTCACGGCACCATCGAGTGAGTATTGATTCCCCCCCCTCCCTGACCTGCAGTCAGCACATTCGCCTCAGTCTGAGGTGTTAGCACTTTTTAGTAGCAAGCACTAATTGCATCACTTCACCACACTTTAGCCTTCGTGACTCCAGAATAACATGGTTTCTAATCTCCGTGAGTCTTCACACCTTTCAGTTACACTTTGACTCATTAGTCCACAATGGGACAGTCATCCATCTTCCCCACCCTGGCGACATCTGGTCCAGCAGACAAGATGCATAAAACCCTAAAAGTAATTACCTTTTACATGTTGAACAAGGAGAACAACATTTAGCTGGGCCTCTCAGGTTCCCATGACTCACTCACCTCAGTGCTGCATGGGAATGTTCCTTCTTTAATGGCTTATGTTTGATGTGGAGATACCCGCCTGGTGTGCAGGCTGCAGGGTGTGGCAGCTGTCATTGTTGGTGCAGACATGGGTGGAATTCTTTGTTCATGCTTCAGGTATTACAACACACACACACACACACATGCACACATTTGCTTAAAGTCCACAGAAAGCAAACAGAGGATCTGTGTGCTGAGATGCGGATGTGTGTGTGCTGGGAGTTTTGATCAGCAGGTCCTCGAAGCCGCTCTGTCACTAGATTGATGCTGCTCTGATTGAAACTGACTCTTTAAAAATGATTTCACCGAAATGTTCCTCGAATCCTCTCGGGGCGATTCTCTCCCTGGTGGAAAGTATTATCTGGCTGGAAACACTCCAGTTAGAAGGTTGTAACGCTCTCCAATCAAAGCCTCCGTCTGCAGGTATTGATCAGATCAAAGTCTGCCAGCTGTTCTCCACAGACTGTTAGAAGTCTGTAACAGGCCTGTCGCCCATTTTACGTTGAGAAAGGTGGGAGAAAGGATGATGTTTTTTTACAATCATGGAGGTTGTCTGCAGATGTAGGGAACAGTCTGTAATCCAATCAGATCAATGATTCGCCAAGAAAGAAGCACAACAAGCCACTGGAAATCTTTGAAAGTTAGCAAGTATGTCTGTCCATCTTTGTGAGGGAGATGTGAGCTGCTCTGTCGAGGACCTGCACTTTTTTCAGTCCTAGTTGATGCTGCTTGCAGCGTATTTTGAGCTAATTTGTTAGCAAACATTGTGAGTATACTTACTGAATGCTACTTCAGCAAGGTTAGCAGTTGGTGAGCATCAAGCTGTCCATACATCCCTCAGTTTGAGATCAAAGACATCTGAAGTTGTCAGAAACATGATTCCAAATCCTTGTTGCTTTGTGCAGCTGTCGATAGCTGGAGAAATCTGACTCTGAATCTCAGTTCCATTGTGACTGACAGAAAGTTGCATGTTAGACTTAGCAAAGCCCCCACAGTTAAAGGTCGGGTAGGAGATTTCTTTCTGATGCACATTTGGTTAAATTAGTGTAACTTCTCTTTACAATCCGATAGCAACCGATTAGTTTGGCACTTTCGCTTTAAAATGAAGAATATGAATCATCTGAAGCTATAAAACACTAAAAACATCAGCCAATCCTCCGGGTGGACCCTGCACGGAGTATTGGCTGGTTGTCACTCTCTTCCTGCTCTGCGTGCACCAGAGAGGTACGTGCATGATGGCCGAAGTCACAGCTCGCAGCTCGTCTTCAGGTGATGCGCGTCCATGTGATTGGAGGCGTGGCTTCGGGGTGAGCTCCGAGAGAAAGGGGCGTGTGTTTACTTTCGAAATCTGGCTGACTCTCACTGAGTTTTCAGAATCTCCTACCCTACCTTTAAGTAGCGCCATGTTCTCTCCTGCTGCCCCCTGGAGTCACAAAAAATTGCTTGAAATAAAAATAAATTAAATGAAAACGCCTTTACCAGGAGAACAGAGGCTTAAACCTGTTCATGATGAATGTGTAACGCCTGAAGTGGCAGTCTGTCCTTTCACCGCCACAGCGTCTAACCTCTCTTACCAGGACGGAGAAGATCGACAAGGTGATCAAGCAGTGGGAGGGGTCTTTCTTCAGAGGGAACCCCAAACTGAGGAAGAAGTCCGTGTCGCTGCGCTTCGACCTGCACATGGCCGCCGCAGACGAAGGGTGCGCCCAGACGAAACAGGACAGCCTCCCTGACGTGGAGGTGCGTCTCATCATGAAGAGATCCCGCAGCATCCCGTCCATCACGCAGTAGCTTAACAGCTTGGTGAAGATGAACACGTCAGGGATGCAACCATCACGCTTAACATGAATTTCAAATGCAGCACTCATTGAACAGCTAGTGGAGGCCTGGTAGGATGAGCATTTAGGCTTTTGTGGTGGCCATTTTTATAGTGTCATGACATCACAGATGAAAATGATTTAATATGTAAAACATGTTCACTCTAGATGAAGAGTCTCACACACACACTCCTCACTGGATTAAAGAGATTATAGTAACTACGCTGCTTAATTTAATCTTAATTACGTCTGGCACAGGAGAACGGAGGCAAGTGACGGCAGATTCAGCTGCTGTGAACTATCTAAGAGTGGATTTGTTTTGATTTTCTGGGAGGGACTGTATGAAAATTAATGTGACTAAAAGAAGCCCTGCCCCTTTATTTTAGTCAGAGAGCTGAACCGCTGTCTCCGTTCGGACGCTGCATCCGTCCAGAAATGCAGCAAAAGGATGCAGAGGGTGGTTCCTCTGTGCTACTTTGTGACAGTAGATGATACATATAGGAGTTCCTTCATAGGCCAGACTGTGTCATTGTTACACAGCCAGACATTGTTGTCCCTGAACGCATCATGAGTGACCCAAAATCCACAATTGTTTAGGCCACGCCTCCAAAGACAGCGTCCTTCGACGGATGCAGCCCCTGAACTGAGATATGCGTACGTAATGTGCCATACAGTAATGTGACACTGCAGGTGCCAACTACTAACTCTAAACTAATGCTTGATGTTCAGTTGTAGAATTCTGTGGCTAGGGCGTGGTTCTGATCACCTGAAGAAGTCCTGTAACTTTCAGTTTTAATCCGAATTATGTGTAAACGAATATATAAAGTAGATTATCTGTACAGAAATCTTTCCAGCTATATGAAACAGATTTAGAAAAAGTCGAGCATCTCCCTCATCCCAGTAATTTCCATACAGTCCCTGATGCTTTGCACTGCAGACACACACAGACAAACATCAGCACTGATTTCCACCGGTTGTGTATTTTGAGGGTCTTTTGTCATTGCAGTTAATTCACCGTGTGGAGGAGAACACCGTAGGCTACATTTCATGATGCTCACTGTGATCCTGACAGCAGTGAGGCTTCTAACTAACTCTCAGAGAATTCCCCGTCTTTACCAGAGGAGGGCAGTATTTGTAAATAGTTGACACTGCAGTGACTCTCCCATGCTCGCCTCGGGTTGTGTAACACGCTCTCTGTTACACCTTAAACAGTTTTTAATGCTCCGTTTTTGAGTTGGCACCAAAGATACTCAGAATAAGGAACGGACTCCTGAGCATTGCATTCGGGTCCCTCAAAATATATTTCAAAACATGTTATCTATGCAGTTCTGTGCTTGGTTTTGCTTTGCTTTCATGAAGCACATGCTTCATTTTGAGAGCTATGTAACTTCAAAATGAAGCTTTATGCTTTTATCTAAAGATTTATCATTTAAAATAAAAGCCAAATATGCAAAGACTGATGTGTTTTCACCTTTATGACCTCACAGAAGACACAGATTGAGTTAACCTCAAAGTCTGCCATTTTGCTTTCCTGCGAGAGATGAGGCAGAGATATCAGATAGAAGAGAGATAAAGGCTTTTCTATGTGCACGTTGGCTACAAGTCTGAAAGATACAGTGATCAGCTACCTCGGCATCACCACCATCGGCTCTAAATAACACAGCAGTATGTTGGCACAGAGCTGGGTATCTCCCAGGAACATGTCCATGCAGAAATGTACAACAAGCTCAGACTCCTCACAGTCAAATTTTAGAAACAATCCGTCCTTTCCGTGGTGGATCCTCAAAAGAGTTTTCTGCAGCAGTTTGTAACCACAGATGAGGCCTGGGTGTCCACATCAGCGAGGTCTACGTCAAAGCGATGGCCTCTTGTTTTCACTGATCTCTGAGACAGTTATGGGAGGAAATCAACAAGACTCGCAAGAGAACACTCCAGACTACAAGTCAACAACACCTGATGACCCCGCTTTAATAGGATGATGAAGAGATCAGCAGCCACAGTTTTAAAGTAATCACCACTCTCAAACAAAAACCTTTACAAGTTCAACATGTTTATCTTTCTTCATCACAATCTACAATTTCATAAATATACAAAGTTTAAAGAGTGTTTACAGTGAACTATAAGAAATGCATTCAAAAATGTGTCTGCTCTGAAATGAATGGACATATCAACGTGTTCTGTTTTTTCACCTTCAGACTCATCAGCGTGGCAAGATTAACCCCTTAGGTCACAAACATGCAAACATATTTACAAGCTGGTTAGATACAAAGCATCATTTCATTACAATCATTTATTTGCACGTCTTCATATAGGCACACTTATACCAATCACTTAAAACAGTAATCTATTGGATGTATAGAGCAGCATATTGGCCACTCCAGCGCTGTTAGATGGGCGGTGTTAAGGTGTTTGTGGTGTTACGGCTTAGCGACAGCAGCTTGCATGAATTCCATGACTTGGCTGCAGGGCTGCAGGGGGTCGTACTCTGCAAAGATATGACAAACGTTCTCCATACCCGCCTCCACACCTTTGGCCACAAAGCCAAACATCCTGTTGTGACAGAGAAACAACAACGTTAGAGCCACAAACGGTTAGCAGAAGAAGAACTATGTATTTTAAAAGTTGAAACATAACAAAAGATGAAAAAGAATTCAGGTCACCTTGCACCAAAACCTGAACCTTTCACCCACCTGTGACAGAGAAGAGAGACAATGTTCAAGCTCCAAAAGCACATGTAGGCTACATGAACCTCAAAATGAACCACGCTGTAAAACATCATATTGTGTACTCACACTCGTTTGTCTGGATCCTCCCCGCAGTAGCTGAGGAGATGAGCAGGGTAATGGCGCCTGAAGAAGAGCCTGCAATGAAAGCAGCTTTGTTTAGCTACAGACCACAGCGTGCACAGATCTGTTGTGTACTGTAAGTAAAAATCTCAGCAGCTCGGCAGCTTGACAGGATGCATACTTACTTCCTGTTGATATCTGTGAGCGTGACTCCCTTCAAAGACACCTTCAGGTTGACGATGGTTGGTGTGAAGGTAGACGGGGATAGCTCGAGCGTCAAGGTCACCGCCCTTCTCACTGCACAGGGGCCTGTCAGCATCTCGATGGGCACGGCGTTCAGGTAAACGAAGTTGCAAGCTGCAGGGAAACACAAATGTTGAGATACTTTGATCAGGAAAAGAGGCTGAAGCATACTGTAATAAGTGTACATGTAGGTTTTTATTATTTTTTTTTAAATAAATGTAAAAAAAAAAAAGGCATAAATTAATGTTAAATTAAATTATTTTATTTTTTTTACTAATGAAATAAATGAATAATAGATTAAAATAATAATTAACTTCTCTACTCTTCAAAATATTAAAAGTTATTCACTTTCTTAAAAATTAGGTCAACGTTTTCTGCTCAAGTACCCACCAGGCTTTGCTGGGACCCGGATAAACACCAAAACAAAGATGGCGGCCCGCCGGGTACCCGGATTGAAAACAGGCTAAACTGTTTTTATCATTTAGTTAATGCTGCATTCTGTCGCCTAGGTGGCTAAAGGAGACTCAGATACTCGTGGAACACGCAGGTAAGTGTTTATAAAAATAGGAAAAAAAATGTTTTTGTGGTTAATTTACCAAAAAACAACAGCTGGCTTTCTGAGGCTCTGTGATGCCACATTTAAGCTAGCATTAGCATTAGGTTAGCCCAACACTCGAGCCTTTTGGAAACCGGAAGCCGTTAAAGGGTTACTGATATGTTTAAATACATGTCAGTGTAATTACAGGTATATAAGTGTCTATATAGTCGTGATCAATAAAAAAAAATGTTTAGAACATACCAAAACCTCCTTAGAAAAGACTAGACTAGACTGTGTTAGCACTAATAAGCTAACATTTATTAAGTAAGAGCTTCTGTTAGCATGGCAGCAAAACAATGTTCATTTCTTGATTAGCTTAAATATATTATTATTAATTTAAAAATGTATTATTGTTGTATTGTAATCGAATGTAATGTGTAAAGCTTTAATATCCTCAAATTAACAAAACTGTGTTTAAACTTTATTTGAAACTTACTTGTAACCTTCAATGAGAGGTGAGTTGGATTATCTGGATGGTACTTGGACTCACCTGTTTTAGTCTGGTCCTCTGCTGGCTTTGCATTTGCGGTCTCATCTGCTGGGTTCAGATCTGTGCAGGCAAATAAGGGTTTTAATTTTTCTGTTGTAAATATGTTTTATATTTGACGAGGCGTGTCTACTAATTAAACCTTAGTTACCTTGGGACTGGAGGACTAATTTGCAGGGTAAAGCGTAAGCGGAAATTGTGTGCTGGTAGACCAGTGCAGAGAGACTACCTGTGAAGACGGAACAAAAGCACAGTGTGAACACAACTAACAAATTTGGTCACTGTCTCAATAACAAAATTGAAGCTAGACTAACATGGAACACTTCACCACAGGTGTCGTAAAGGTCTGACCTCGAGTCACCTTTGATAATGGCTCTGTGGGTATGACAGCACACGTTATGGAAGGAGGATACCTTACAACAGCCTCCACCCACTCATGCCCTTTTACTTGCTAAGAAGCCAGACAGACGTATGACTCAGTGCTGAAGTCATCAGCAGGGAACAAAGGGTGAAGTTGTGTGGCAAAGGGAATTTAAATTGTGTGAGAAATTTGACGAATTACACTTACCAAAGTACGGTTCTTGAGAGGCGCCTTTAACTCGTACCCCCTTAGCTGAGGATTCAATGAGGAAGTGTCTGATGAGGTCTGAACTGCTCTCCCCTGAAAAATAACGTGCAAGTAGGTGGTGAATATTTTAAATAGATATAAAAAAATGCAAAAAGTCTAGAATTTTAAAAATGGAAAAAGTGTGGAAAGCCTGATAACAGGACACTCTAAATTGTGTGCATACCTAAAGGCTTTCGGCAAAACACAGACCTTCAAATGATGTAAGCTTCAAAATAGTTTTGTAAGTGAGGTCCATTTTTCCTCTTTGATGGCTTACACCACTATAAACAGCTGGTTTCCTTTTGTGTTTACACAAGCTTTACTGTGGGTGGAAAAAATGACAGCACTGTCTCCTTCTTGGGCTGCCTGGATGTCTTCAGACGGATCCTTTCACATCTGCCGAGTAGGGTAAGTCACTCTTATGTTCCTCTCAACAATAGCATTGTCAATGCTATTATACAACGCTTTTGCTTTTGAGACTTTGTGTGTTTCTTGTATTTGACCAAACACTCTGCTATGTGTCTTAAAATAATATGTGATTAACATGTCAGCAGGTCAAGCTGCTGCACAGAGGTTGAGGTTTACCTGGGTAGGCACTAGCAGTAAAGCTGGTGGGTGTTTGGTCCACCTTCATGGCCAAACCGAAACTGCCTTTGTAGGAGGTGCTGTCTCTCACCACAAATGTTCCTGCTTCCTTGTCCTTTACCAGGGCTTCAGCTAGAAGTGGAACAGACGGTGCTTAGAAACATAATAAAACACTAAATCTTTTGATAAACTAGCTTTAGTTAGATGTAATTATATTACCTAATTCCCCTAGGGGGGTTAAAACTTAACCTAACCACCTGTGCTGTTGTAACAATGCATTTTCCCCACTCTGGGACAAATAAAGGGTTTCTTAATCCTAATCTTAATCTTAATTTCTCACCTTCTGCTCTGCTGATGTGTGGACGGAACCAAAATTTTGAAGTGTCCATGACGAATTTCATTGACGGTTGGCTGCCTGTAAAAAAAGCTTGATAACCCAAACAACCCGGCCTCGGACTGGACACAGACACAGTTTGGATCAAGTCAAGTGGTGGCAGAGGAAGTGGATCCTGCTGGGGCGCACCGTTGACCAGCAGTACGGGAATATCGGTCAGAGATCCAGAGAGTGAGGCAGGGCTGCTCTCCGCTCTCTTACCGTGGAGCTCCTGTAGGTGTCCTCGTTTTGTCAGCAGGGGTTTGTCCGGACTGTGTCTGCTTTCAAGCGGCTTTGTTTTGGACCCATCCGTGAAGGAGTGAGGCATGCAGGGGGGGAAGGACTCTGGACAGTCAGCGTCTTCGCCGGCTAAGGACAGGTTGCTGTGAACAGAGGGTAGGAAGATGTTTCAGCTCATAAGAATCAGAAAGCTCTTTTTAACAGTAAAACCACTGGATCTGCACTCATGCTGCACTCCTTTTGTTTTTGATTTGTATTTATGTTATACCATGAGTCAGAAACTAGCATGTAGATTTGGGTATACTGTTGGGTAACTTAGCTTGAGTGAGTACACATGTAAACTATACTGTTAAGCTAAGCTAAGTTACAGCTGATAGCATATACGTCGCTTCCTCTGGAATTTTGCACAAAAACAAAATAAAAAAAGTCTAATTTTTAATATCACTTAACAGTCTGTTTGCAAATTGGAATAAATATCTTTTTTTACACCATCAGGTATTTAAACCCTTACACATGGAACCTTTGCTGACAGGTGTTGCTTTAATTCTGTTACCTTCCAAGTATGTAGCTGGTGTCTGAGCATGATGACATGGAGAGGAGCGAGGTGCTGCTGTATCTGTTAGAGGGCGACAAGCGCTGGGATCCTTGAGATAACAGCAGGTCTTGCTTTGGCGAGGGATTTCGCCGGGGTGCGCTTCCACACGGCAGAGGAGGCAGGGTGGATGTAGGGGAGCCGCTGAACACCAGCACACCGTGGGGACTGCAGCTAATAGTGCTGTACGTGGGGATGGGTATGCTGGGTGACACAGATAATTTA